>NW_022280061.1:2936098-2997022 GCF_004355925.1 Anarrhichthys ocellatus | reverse complement strand
TCAAGAATGTTTTAATTATTATCTCTGCCAGGTGAGCATGAGATTGGTCGTGTGCGTGTGTGTTCATGGGACTGTGTGTGTGTGTATGTCTGTCCACGGCTCAACTCGCATACTGCTGCACCAAAGTATCCATAACTTTTGTTTGGGCATCAACCTCACGTCTACACGAGCAATGCCTGAAATACTAAACGCAAGTAAAAAACACAAATTATATATAAACATAATTAAGCAGTATGTACATGTACAGTATATACAGATGTTCCACATTCTTTGCAAGATGTGCATATGGCACATATACTGTACATTACTGTGGATCCTGCTACCTTTCCTTTATCTTGTCTCTTTCCTAACTTAAGTGGCTTCTTGTAAGTCTTGGACACAAAAATAACTTTGAGTACCTTAGACCTGCCTGGCCCTCAACCTTTGGGCCCGAGTGTCACTGAGGTGAAATTGTCGCTGGCATGTGCCATTTCTGTCACTGCTATGAGTGAATATTTTACAAGACAGTTAACCATAGCTTTGTCTTCTCTAAGAATACATTATTCTAAAGTATGTCTGTGCAGCTCAACCTGCTTTCAAGCAGCCTGACAAGGAAGGCGGCCAAAGTTACGAGATTAGAAAAAAAAGGAACAAAGTAGTATTCAAGGAATGCCCTGTCATCGAGAAACGATGAAATGTGGAACCACAGGTTTGACCTGAAAACAAGCAGATGAACCCCTACCCACCGATCACCACACCCGTGCTGAAAAGGAGGATGTAGAGAGGAGTAGGGGGGTCGTCCATCAGCCACATTCTTCCTTTTCATCTACCTCTCCTAGCCCTCCCACTTTGCTGCATGAGGCAGCTATATAACCAAGGAGACCAAGGTGATGCTTTCAACTGCAGATCAATTCCAGTGATCCTACCTGATCCTGATCCTGATCCTGATCCTGATCCAGATCCAGCTCTCTCCCAGCATGTCTCTCAGCAGCAGATCCTACGGCCAGAGGACCATGAGTGTCTACGGAGGAGCAGGCGGCCGTGGCACCCGCATCTCCTCATGCCAGCAGAACTACGGATCATCCTACAGAGGCTTCAACCTGTCCGATGGCCTGGACCTCCACGTCGGGGCCAACGAGAAGGCCACCATGCAGAACCTGAACGACCGTCTGGCCTCCTACCTGGACAAGGTGCGCACCCTGGAGAAGGAGAACGACCGCCTGGAACAGCAGATCAGAGATTGGTACCAGAGCAAAACGGTCATCTGCCACGACTACACCAGCTACTTCGCCATCATCGAAGACCTGAAGGACAAGGTAGGGAGTAGTAGACAGATATGTGTGTGTTCTCTGTTATCTTCCCCTTCTCATCTTTCCGAGGGAGTGTGTTGGTGTGTACTGTATGTGGGGTTGAGACAGCTGACATTTGAGTTAGAGAACCAGGAAACGTCATTAGCAGAGTGAAGAAGTGGGCCATCTTATCAGGAAGCTGTTTACACTATTATGCAAAAATCAATTACCAGTACACTGTTCATTGTCATACTTACAAAGGGATGCAGTGCAGGTTTATTGCAGAGCCCAACTGAAATATCAGATAGTTGATATTATGAGCCAATATTGTACAGTACGTACATTTTGCACAGGCTTAATTTAAGCTTATAAATGGTTGTATATCTGATTTTATTTAATGTTGATATTTAACTTTTGCATCATATGCACTGCACATTTTCAAGAGTCCTTTCCCAAAAAGTGTAAACATTGAATATCAACCAATGGATAAATTAGTACAGTATATCAGGTATACTAATTTATCCATCTTTATTAATTTATCTGTATGAGACATGAGCTCAGTTGTACCTTTTCTGACTTGTTTCCCTGTTTTTTGTTTTCCTCAGATCTGTATTGCCTCGAGGCTTAATGCCAAGACAATCCTGGACATCGACAACGCAAAACTAGCTGCTGATGATTTCAAAATGAAGTGAGTGTATTCCCCCCTTCCCTTCTCTGCAATGCCACATCACAGCAAAGCGTGAACTGAAGTCTCACTGACAACTTCTAATCTTAACGACCCACTAAAACCCATCTGACCGGTTTGCTCGTCCTTCTGTGCGCCCCCCCCCCCCCCGCCACCCCTCTCAGGTATGAGAACGAGCAGGCCATGAGGATGGCTGTGGATGTGGACATCGCTGGACTGAAGAGGGTGCTGGATGAGATGAACCTGGTCAGAATGGACCTGGAGAGCCAGTACGAGGCCCTGAAGGAGGAGATCATCATGCTCAAGAGGAATCACGAAGAGGTGAGAGTGCACAGACGATGGAGTAGTGGTTGGTTTTAACCAATCCAAGGTTTGTTGATGAGATTCACATGCTGCAAAACTGATGAGTTTGCATCAGTCCACACCCGATACATTCCTGCACACAGGCCAACAGCCACTCTGTATACATAACCCGAAAGTGTGCTACTACACTGGTGATTGATTAAACTCATCATCATCCATCTTTTCAGCAGCTATTCACTGTGCAACCATTTATCAGAGCCATCTACTGTGGTCTAAGCAAAGCTCTGCACACATGACCTCCGTGTTACCTTTGATAACACAGAGGAAATTCCATGTTTGGTTATTGTTTTTATAAACAGGTCTGCCGCCGTCTCCCTTTTCCCAGCGCTGCCCTCTTCCCTTCACACACTTCCTTGTATTCTTCTCTGCCTCCATTAGCTCGTTGCTACTGTTTGTCTCTCACACTTAGATCAAAGAACCAAAAAACATACATGCACTACAGCTCACAAAAGAAATTGATTGGATGCTCTTGTTGCCATAATAAAAAACGAATTCACTCATTTTAGTTGTTACACCAGCTGACTGTCCTTTGACCCCTACAGGAGCTGATTCTGCTGAGGAGTATGATGGGCGGACAAGTCATTGTGGAGGTGGATGCTTCTCCCTCTCCAGACCTGAACAATGTTATGTCAGAGATCAGGGAACACTATGAGAGCGCGATCAGCAAGAATCGCAAGGAACTCGAGGCATGGTACCAGACCAAGGTGAACAGGCACAACTGCTCAGAATACAGCCGCTGCACTAACCTTTAAAGAGTTCAATTGAGGTTATCTATCTTAATCACGTGGCAGTAATCTACTATCATTTTTGGGTAAAACAAAGAATGTTGTTTCTTTGATGTGCCTAGATCACATCAGTGGAGCAGGACGTGATCACAAACATAGACATTCTGGTGACGTCCCGCACAGAGCTTAAGGAGCTGAAGAGCACCCTCCAGAGGCTTCAGATTGAACTGCAGTCCCATTTCAGCATGGTACGTCAACAAACACAATATTTCGTGAATTTTTGAGCTTTACCGATGCCGTTATGCAGATTTTGTTACTTTTGGACCGAGATAAGCTAGCTGTTTCACCAATTCCAGTCTTAATGCTAAGCTATAAGCTAACCGGTAGCTAGGTGATGCTCCATCTTTAGTGCACAGACGTGCGATTGGTAACAATCTTCTCATCTTGTTCTCGGCAACAAAGCGAATAAGGGTAATTACGAAGTACACAGAGCCACAAGATGCTGGTTGCACACTCACGCCAACAAGCCTTACAGCAAATTGTAACCAGCATCAAGTAACATCTCTGAATTGTAATCACTGACTGCCTACACACACCTAACAACTTCTTGCTACGACCACAACAGAAAGCGTCTCTGGAAGGCACCCTGGCAGAGACGCAGACGCGCTATGCTGCACAGCTATCAGGCCTCCAGAACATGGTCACCAGCCTGGAGACCCAGCTGTCCCAGCTCCACGCCAGCATCGCCAGCAACAAGCAGGAGTACGACATGCTGCTGGACCTCAAGACTCGGCTGGAGATGGAGATCACAGAGTACAGGAGGCTGCTGGATGGGGAGGATGAAAGGTGAGACCTGATGAAGAGAGAGAAACACTGACTCCAGTTTGATTGTATGACAATGTACAGTAGACGTGTTCTAAACTAATGTTTTCTTCATTCTTTTTCTCTCCATTACCAGTTCGAAACAAGGTACGCATTTCTTTTCTCATGCATGTAATTTCTATTTTACCATTAAAATGCTACTAGGAATGTGGTGTGATTTGCTCATGATTGTTGTAACTTTTATTTTCCTCAGTTGTCACAAAAGTCATCACAGTGGTGGAAACAGTTGTGGATGGAAAGGTAGTCGGGACCACCAAGACCATTGATGTGGATGTGGATGAGATTGAGTGATAAACTGAAAGGATTATCAAAAATCAATAAAGATCGTGCAATTGAATTTAACGTTCTTGTGTGGTTTTATATATTTTGTAATGAACGGGTATTCCACATTTCTATTATTGTCCCTCATAGATGAATAATTAGTGTTTTGCTAAATCAGATAAGGTTGGTAATAGCTTGATCTTACTCTATTACCAACTGTATCAGATTAAAGCAGCATTCAATTAATGTTTTGTCTGAATGTTTTAAGGTTCCATATCACAGCTCTCTACAAGCTGTATTGATAGTAACCAAGCTCTAATAACCCCAATGTATGCTACGTGTGTCGGCAGCTAACATGTGTCCACTCCGCTAGCATGTTAGCTGCTAGCTGCCGTTAGCATGTTAGCTGCTAGCTACTGTTAGCATATCCAACCGCTATAAGCATCGTGTAGAAACGTACAGATAACTCTGCACACCTCATTGACCGCGTTAGCCCGCTCAATTCCAGCCCTACGAGTCTTCCCTTAATGTAATCTTTATGAGCATCACTACCCAGCAAGGTGACTTAAACATTATGCTCCGTTGCACCTTTGGTGGCACCTGGCAGGTGAACAGCGCAACTCCTAACAACGACCGGACCGGACCGGACACAACACAAATAGTTCCGCTTTGGAAATGCCAGACAGATTCTTTTACACATATATTACATGTTTGTTCTTAATTATATTGATCAATCAACAAAAAGTATTATTTTATTAAAACGTTTAGTATCCTCATATTTAACTCAAAATTAAATTAATTTATCTAACTATGATGGCAGCAACATTTTTATGGATTAAAACAACACACGAAAGAGACTTCAACAGCGTGTGAATGCTGATACATGATGCAGAAAGCGATGCAGAAAGCATTACTACGTCTTGCCTGAAACGTCCACATTTTTGCTCAGTTTTATGGTCATACTATACCCTGTAATATGGCCAATTAGAATAGGTATAAGTATTCTCTCAAATTATTGCTCAGTAGGTCATAGTTAAAATAGGCCTAACTATACGTTCTTTGTAAAATCCCAAATTGTGACCCCCCCCCTATTTCCTTCACATGTTGTTCCTCAGTACCTACATATGTATGTGAAACACTGTTGGTACAAAAGATTACACCATAACTCCAGAGTATTACACTGTACATTGCGGTCTGTAATCTAAATTATACTGCAGATTAAAACCCAGCGCTCTATTGTTGTGAGGTATTAAGGTTATACACTTTATTGTTCCTCTTAAAAATATATATATTTTGGAGCGTGCATGCTGTCTGCAGTAGAGCTGTACGTCTGGTACTGTACGGCTGTACATTGTGTGGCTTCTGAGGCTAAAGTCCTGAACTTAAAATTGTTGAGAGGGGGAGGGCATCAATACTCTTTACTCAGAATTTCCAAACTAGCCCCAGGATGGCTATCAGCAACTTTATATTCACAGCCCGAATTTCTCTATCCTTTTATATCCAGGACATAATATGGCCTACACTGCTATACCTCAAGCTATTGGGATTTCATTGGACAAGTTTTTCACACATATCGGTCAAAATAATCGTATCTTAGACCTTTCAAATACCTAAAGTAACTCTTGAAGATGAAATATGTAATTTCACAAGACCTTTGCTTCATCTCAAAACCATGACACTATCGACTTTATTTGGAATTAAGACACAAATAATTCAAACAAGACAAATGATAGTTTGCAAACCACAGGACTTTTATTGCATTTTCATGTGTCTGTGAAGGTAGTACTTGAGTAATTAATACGTTGCTTGTGGTCGTCAGGTGACAGGAGACAAATTAGTTGGTGCTTTTAGAGGAGGACACCACCACGCCATTCCGCAGTTCCTCTGTTACAATTGTCACCTTGCTAGAGGAGGTCTTTGAACTGCTTTTAGTGCTGACACTGTGGAGGGGGAGAGTTACAGTTCTTGCATTTAATATCAGTACATTGCCTCAATTTACAGAGTTAGTTATTAGTTGACAATGAAAGGACAAAATTGTTCTTTGCAGACAAATTACCTGCCCTCTCCGTCCAGCAGCCTCCTGTATTCTGCAATCTCCATCTCCAGCCGTGTCTTGATGTCGAACAGCACTTGGTATTCTTGGCCCTGTCGTTCCATGTCACAACGCAGCTGCATCAGCTGTTCCTCCAGGCTCGTCACCTGCATCTGGAGGCCCTGGAGAATCATGGAATACCGTCCCTCTGTCTCAGCTAAAGTGCCTTCCAGGGACGCTTTCTGGAGGAGGAAGGTTAAGAGAAGAGAGATGGAGAAGTGAAGGAGTGAATAACTGAAACCTACTGTGGTTGCATTAAATTGTATGTAAGATTTGCCCCAGATCATTGTCTGTTACCATGCTAAGTTGGGACTGTAGCTCGATCTCCAGGCCCTGCATTGAACGACGGAGCTCTGTGATTTCTGACTTGGATGTTTGGAGGGTTTCTGTGTTGACTGCCACCTCCTTGTTCAGCGTCTCTGTCTGGAGCAGACATTGGAGAACAACAGTGTCATATATAAATACATATGTTACATGTGTGTCAGTTTAAACAGTCAATGAGACGTTACTTAGGCAATTAATAGCCCCACCAGGGTTTTGGTCTTACCTGTGTTTGGAACCAGACTTCAAGTTCTTTTTGGCTCTTCTTGGCCTCACCCTCATATTGTGCACGTATGTCATCCATAATGGCGCTCAGGTTTGGCTGTTGTTTTGCGTCCACCTCCACATTGATCTGTCCACCTATCTGGCTTCCCATGGCTGCCAATTCCTGTTGAATAAGAGGAGTTTGTTAAAAGGTGGATGTTTGCTGAGGTGTTTGAGTAGATTTTTTTCTACATTCGAGACAGCAAATTAAATGCAAACCAACTCAGTCGACTGCTGTCAAGCATTTGCTACCCACCTCCTCGTGGTTCTTTCTGAGGAAGATCAGCTCCTCCCTGAGGCCTTCTATCTGCATCTCCAGGTCTGATCTGGCCAGTGTCAGCTCATCCAACAGTCTCTTGAGACCGGCGATGTCGGCCTCTACTGATTGACGCATGGCTAGCTCATTCTCAAACCTGTGAGGCAGCAAGAGATCGGACATTTGCAATCAGTCTATACATCTTCCATGTATTGGTTCAGAGTGATTTTCAATTTAGTTTTAGACACTTTCTGTCTCTCATATCTGATACTTACTTGGTTCTGAAGTCGTCTGCTGCCAGTTTTGCATTGTCAATGGACAGATAGATGCCTCCATTGATACAGGTGGCATTCTGGATCTGTGTGATGACGCAAGGTTTCATTTGACATGATTAGTGCAATTCTTCCTCCAAACTGTCTCTGTGAGACTCTGTAAACATTATATAACATTACGTATGTTAAATAGTAACGGTCTCTACATAATCATACACATGCCTTACCGCTCAAGGTAAGTTAAACCTCCAATGCACCATTTTCAACATATTCCTCCAATAGTTGCATTGCATGATGAATTACAGTGTGGCATGCTTTGGTATCTCATTCAGGATTCAGAGGTCATGTGACATACCTTTCCGTGCAGGTCAGCAATGATGGCCTCGTAAGCAGAGTAGTCACGAGAAGCGGGGGAGCTCTTGCTCTCCAAGAACTGGCGGATCTTGATCTCCAACTCGCCGTTGGCGTTCTCAAGGCTGCGCACCTTCTCCAGGTAGTTGGACAGACGGTCGTTCAGGTTCTGCATGGTGGCCTTCTCATTGGCCCCAACATGGAGGTCCATGCCACCACCTCCGCCGAAGCCTCCGCCGAAGCCTCCGCCGAAGCCTCCGCCGAAGCCTCCCCCTCCCCCTCCCCCTCCCATGCCATAACCACCTCCAATGCCATAACTGCTTCCACCGCCAAAACCAGAGGAAACAGAGATTTTTGTTCCACCTGCACCCCCATGCATGCTCGAAGCATAAGAAGGCTGTTGTGAAGAGCTTCTAATAAAGCTTCCACCAGAGGTTCTAGTAGACGATCTACTAAAGCCTCCACCGCCGCCTGAATTATAGCTGGAATAACTGGATCTTGACATGTTGAAGACTGCTGAGGAGGTCTGCCTGGGAGAGAATGAGATGGACTAAGATGCACAGCTCTCCCTTCGTCTCCTTTTTATACTGTACAAGGCTGCTGCTGCCTCTGGTGTGGGAGGGGGAATGCAGGACTGAAGGGAGGAGCAGTACCTAAAATGGTTGCTCTGACCCACCTGTCACACACACCCTTCAGGTTAATTTTTGTGAGACCATCAGAAGGAGAAAGAGGGATTCAACTTAATCCTTTTGTTACAAAATTGAATGAATTCAATAAAACCTCACAGCTACCTGCAAACCTTATACAATGGCTTCATTTTTCCATTCATCCCTTTTTCCCATGCACCACATTAATGTGCATGAAGACATTAAATCCTTGTGAACCTTTATCTTTTATTGTTACAAAGTATACTGCAATTTGTAAAACAGCCACTCGCGTAACTGTCAGCCTCCGGTTAGTTATTCAGTCAAATCTGGCAGTTTTTCAACTTCAGCTGAAGTGAGTTTACTTTGTGCCATGACTGTTGAGCAAGACTGCCGGACAAACCTGTTATGTTACCATGATAAGAAGCACTGTGATGAACGTTGTAAAATGGATCAGTGTGACAGTGTTTTTGACTTTCTACCAGCACACCTCTTCTCACCACGCCTCTTTGTCTTTTCTACCGGTGTTATGTTGCATGAAAATCTGATTTTAAGAATTGGTTCTTTTGTTAGTCATAGTTTCAGTAAATGCTATACTTTATACATTCTTTCATGTTCTGTTCAACACTAGCCTGCAGGGTTGCCAGTTAGAAGCCGTTTTTAATGACGTCCATGGAAGTTAATACTCGACCGTATTATTTTTCTTGCCATTGTACTTTGGCATGTGCATCAGGCCCAAACAAGAACAAGCTCCTCCCTGTTTGCTTCTTTCCGTTTCACCACAGTATTTCATTCAAGTCTTTACAAGCATGTATACCTTTCCTGGCAGTTTTGGATTATTTTCAAACATAAGAATTCTGGATGTTTTACTTCGAACATTTTGCCTCAAGAGTTGTTTTACTTCTACTAACAGACTGTTCACATCTACAGCCTGGAGTAATACAAACCAGTTGCTTCTTGTTACTGCTGCTTTTCATTTTGAGGTTGCAAACTCATCTCATGCATGTGCTAAACGGTCATAAATAATGTCCAACTTAGATAGTTTAAAACCCTAGTAATATATGAGTGAGGATAATTTAATCTCTGGAGACTGCATTTTCACACCGACACACCAACTTCTGCACTTCATTAAGGGTTTCACTGCTACATTTGCAGATGCATGCAAGTATTATACAGCACAGAAGAATAGCAAAAGAAATCTAGATATATTTTTTACAGCTAAGTAAATTTACCAGAGCAATTCAAAGTGGTGGACGTTATTTGTTCCAATCTCACTTCCTAAATATGAATCCTTTGCACTACCAGCACAACTAAGTGATGGCTGAAATGTGCTTTCACATAATACACCACGATAGAGTCTGTGCACATTGTTTTGTGCAACCAGACATCCTTGTGATAGAATAACACAGGGGTGTGGCAGTGGTTTAACAACATCGTATTACAACGTACTGTTTGATTTTGTTTAAGTAAAGTTTACTGTAGATCAGTGTCACAATTAAAAGGGCTAATCTGTATTCTGTAGATTGATAAAGGTTGTGAGAATAAAGAATATTGACACACATTGCATAACTTGCAAATACATTAATCACTGCAGTAATTGAACAAATTATAAACTGTGCACATAGCAGACATTTTACTGACTGTCTGCTGTCAGACAGGCATTCTTCCTCAGGCAGCAGCTGTTGCATTAGCCCACACAGCACTCACTATCAGAGACATCTCACACACTGCTCTGCAATTCAGTTGGATAACTAAGATTGTAACTTCAATTTTCCTAATTTAAAAACAAAATAAAACTATATTTCCTAGTGTTTCCTTTTTCTGAAATGAAAATGGTGTTATGGAAAAACCTCTATAAATACCTTGAACCTGAATCTGATCAGCATTTAAGTGGTATCTTGTCATGATCTGGACTTTTACAAAAGCAGGAATTGTGACCCGTGGACATCTCAACTTAACAAATAAAATCAAATGTATTTAATGCCTGCATGATTCCTAATAATTCCTGTACTATTATGAACTGGTTGGGAAAAATGCAAACTTTCCTGATTTACTGATTTAACAGTAGTCTTTAAATGCTGCTTACTTTAGTGATTGTTAAGAAGATTTGCACTTAACTCAGTGGAATTGCTTATTGCTCTTTCTTACTCACTTAGGAATAAATATTGACATTTATTTCTTTGAAAACAACACACAGTAAAATCACATAAAACTCCTTTTTAGGCAGCAGTGGTCTAGAGGTAGAGAAATGAGTTCGGGACCAGAAGATTACCCTACGGTACGGTACGATCGCTCTACGGAGCTGCTCAGTGGCCCTCAAATGAGACTGTGGTTATACAGTACTGAGTCTGAAGCACGACATTTTTGGGATTTTTGTTAAAGTAAAACACAATCGTGTTTGAGCTATTACCTGTGCTTCACATTCCCTTAAATGTTGCATCTCATATCTCAAAATGCTTCCATGGTGGTAACAACCTACTTATCATATAATAGATTTGATTAATCTGAAAACAAATGAAGATATTTAATTGTAATACAACGATTCGTGAGAAACAGACTCTTCCGCTCTGTCAAAGTAGGTCAGAGTTGTTGTATATGTGGGCTGAGTGAGTAATGGTGCTGGTATGTGTGGCGGTGTGGCAAGGTGTGACTGTGGCTGTCATGTGAAGCAAAGTACAAATGAGGTGTGCATGCTTACAGTTGAGATACTCATGAAAACTGGTGTGTTCTGCATTCACTAAAAGGAATTTCCGGATTTTCAGACGACATATTAAACTTGTAGTCAAACCTCACTGCAGACTCATTTGCATGCCCTGCATCTAGTGGGGGACAATCTGCTATGCAATGCATGTGTGGGGGTTCTTGCACTTCAACCTGCAGGACCTGCCAAAAACACACAACAATAACTCTCTTTGACACACTTATAGGTCCCACACCCCATCCACCTTTCATGTGAACGGGAATGACTTTTCAGAATGCAGAAGGCCCAGTACGAAGTCTTACTCTGACACAAATAACTGCAGCTTGTATGTGGTGGAAACAGGAGCACTAAACTCAAAATGTGCTGACATGAGAAATAGCCTGCAGTGTTTACCTGTAACTCTCACCTACGAACCAACATAAACCAACATCTTCCTTTCTATCTCATGCTGTAGAGAGAGTGAACGCTGCGATGACTCAGCGTATGTGTCTTTTAACAATGCTCCTCTGTCCTTGTGTTTGCTTTATTTCAGGCCCAGACTGGTTTCTGTTGCATCCTGCGACGACCTGCCAGTATCAGCCGCACCCTTTACAGCCTTATTTCATGCAACACCCCTGATGAGAGTTCTGGAAATTTACAACAGTACTCAGAACTAAGAAGAGTCATTTTTTCTGTCTTTAATATAAATAAAAGTAAGCTATACTGTTTATTGTCTCTTTGATACTGTCAGTCAACTAAACTGAATGAAGAGCGCATGCGTACTTAATTGTTTTTGATAATATTAAAGATAATTTAATTTAGCTGGGGGAAAACCTTCCTCATGTGGTGCACACAACCAATCTGTAAATTGAGTTATTAAAACAGCAAAAAGGACATGTGTATGACAACTTTTTACTTTGACAATTAGGCGTTTGACAACAGGAGAACAAATTCATCGTCAGGATTTAAATTTTCAGCGGGACTTTCTGTACGTACGTTTGATGGGAGTTTTATCTGTCCAACACTGGTGCATAGAGGTTTTTTTTTAATGATTTAGTTTTGAAGTCTAGTCATGCAGGATCCTTTCAATTGTTCGGTCTAGACAGTAAGGCAACTGAATCCAGCTTTCTTTGGCCTATACTTGCAGCTGCAGAAACAACACGATCATACCTCAGTGCCACTAATTACATATCATAATACCATTGACAATAAGAAATAATGCGTTCATACATTGCAACACGAAAGCAGTGAAAGGGAAGAATTAGTTCATACTGAGTCATTCTAACCAACGGATTAACTCCATTGACAGATGAACGACTGATGTTTGGAAGTCTCTGCTTGATTCAGCTCCACCCAAATGAAGAAGCCTTTGGTGACTCATGTGACTAGATGACCTCATAGAACCAAATCTACACTTTAAAAAAGCTTTTCTTCTCTGAATGGTTCTGTTAAAATTGTATTAATACATGATCATTCTTTCCTATAATGTACAACACGGCGTCAATATTGTGCCATGATTTCATGCTATTTGTGGACTATTATGTATTGTCCTGTAATAATCGCGTTTCTAAATGTGTAATTTGCAGCAACAATCTCTTTCCACTTAAGAACAACAAGATTGTGCAATCTACTAAGGTTGAGAAAGGACTTCACTTTTAGAGAGAAAGACAAAGGTGACACCTGGTGGTCAGGAGTGAAATTACACCCTAAACATTTTCCCTTATAGAATCAATGCCTGATTTGGGTTTATTTTAGTGTATTGTTGGGATTTTCGGCAGATTGTCTGCACAGGGAAAATACAAGAGACGCCAATCCTGAGCTCGGACATTAAAACATTATTGACTTTTTATCATTTTCTTTACATGGCCCAAAACTTGCTTGAATCTTGTAACCCGTTTAAAACTCCTCTGTTATTTGGATATCATACAAAAAGTAGAATTTTTGCCAATGGAAGACCCATTATCAAAGTATAATCAACGTTTCTGTATTTAAATACATGTTTGTGATCAGGAAAACAAATCTTCATCTTTGCTTTCAGGCTTTTTAATAATTTTTAGGTCTCACAACAGAGTAAGCATCCATGAAGGAAAGATCATCACTTAATGCAACTTTGCTATATCATTGCAATAAAAAGAAAAGGAAAGAAAGGCAAAGTAACCCCCTTAAAGCACTTACACATTGTATACAGTCAACTTCAAATTACAAGTTAACCGCTGACTCTAGTGAATCATTCATTCATTAAGCAAGTATTGTCTGAGTCAGCAAAAAGGTGTTGTGGCAGCAGAAGTGAACAACGGTGTTACTGAACTGCCTCCACTTTGACGTCAACATCGGAGGAGACCACCTCTCCATCAACAATCGTTTGCACGATGGTCTTCACTCTCCTCTCGATGTGGGGTTTATGCTCTGCAGAGGTGGAGAACAAACATAATGCATCGTGAGACGACAGTCAACAACAAGCCTGAGTCGATGACACTGTTACAAGATCAGAAAGCTGGTTTCGTTCACGATTGGGATTCGTACCTTCCACTTCCACTTCCACAACCTTGGCGATGACCACAGCCCTGTGGAGAGAGGGGAACATTATTTCAAAACATATTTTATTGATTTACCCGTTGGCCTGCTGCTTTCACTTTAAAGAAACGAAACACTCACTTCTTTATTTCATATTGCCCCCTCTCACGCAGCTCTCCGTCCAGCAGCCTGCGGTACTCGGCGATCTCCATCTCCAGCCTCATCTTGATGTCCAGCAGCAGCTTGTACTCAGTTTGCTGCTGCTCGATGGAGACTTTCAGCTGCTGCAGGTCAGTCTCCAGCGAGTTGATGATCAGCTGCAGCTGGCTGAGCTGAACGCTGTATCGGCCCTTCACTTCTTCCATATTCTGCTTCAGGCACTGAAACTGCAGAACAGACGGGAATTATTACTACAGTTTCGTGATGTATCTGCACAATACTTAATGAAAGCACTTTCCAGTCAAATACATGTAAGCGCACATTCCTGGTAGAGTACTTCAGAACATGAACGCAGTATTTCTACTGTTTACTTCGCTGTCCTTGTGTCGAAAGATAAAATATTTGTAAAATCCTGTGCGTGACTATTACAGTCCATTGTGCAGGTTTTGGAGTCTGATGAGCCTTTAAATATGAAAGCTCCCTCTTCACCAAGACGGTCCGGTGCAGCGCCTGCTTTACTGCTGCAGCCGCACCGATCCGTCTGTCGATCTCCCGCTCCATCTTACCCTCACTCGTGAACAAGACCCCGAGATACTTGAACTCCTTCGCTTGAGGTAGGCACTCCGTCCCCACCTGGAGGGAGCAATCCACCGGTTTCCGGCAGAGCACCATGGCCTCAGATTTGGAGGCGCTAACTCTCATCCCCGCCGCTTCACACTCGGCTGCAAACCGCCCCAGTGAATGCTGGAGGTCACGATCCGAGGAGGGTAACAGGACCACATCATCTGCAAACAGCAGAGAGGCGAACCTGACGTTCTCCACCCCCAGGCTGCACCTAGATATCCTGTCCATGAAAGTCATGAACAGGACCGGAGACAAAGGGCAGCCCTGGCGGAGGCCAACACCCACCGGGAACGTGTCTGACTTATTGCCGAGGATGCGGACACAGCTCCTACTGCAGTCGTACAGAGACCGGATCGCCCGTTGTAATGGGTCCGGCACCCCATACTCCCGCAGCACCCCTCACAAGAACCCCCGAGGGACCCGGTCGAAAGCCTTCTCCAAGTCCACAAAGCACATGTAGACTGGTTGGGCAAACTCCCAGAACCCCTCCAGTAGTCTTGCGAGGGTAAAGAGCTGGTCCACTGTTCCACAGCCGGGACGGAATCCGCATTGCTCCTCTTGTATCTGAGGTTCGACAAACAGTCGGAGCCTCCTTTCCAGCACCCTGGCATAAGCCTTCCCCGGGAGGCTGAGTAGTGTGATACCCCGGTAATTCGAGCACACTCTCCGGTCCCCCTTTTTGAAAATGGGAACCATCACCCCGGTCTGCCAGTCCATGGGCACTGATCCCGACCCCCATGCGACATTGAAGAGGCGTGTCAGCCAGGACAGCCCAACTATGTCCAGCGCTTTCAGCATCTCAGGGCGGATCTCATCCACCCCCGGCGCCTTGCCACCAAGGAGCTTTTTGACTACCTCAGCGGCCTCTGTCAGGGATATGGGTGAGCCTCCCCCTAGATCTTCAGGCGCTGCCTCCTCTGCAGAGGACATGTTGGTCGGGTTTAGGAGTTCCTCAAAGTGCTCTTTCCACCGCCCGACGATGTCCCCTGTCCGGGTCAGCAGTTCCCCCCCCCTGCTGAGAACAGCCTGGGGTAAGCCCTGCTTTCCCTTCCTGAGCCGTCGGATGGTTTGCCAGAACCTCCTTGAGGCCAACCGAAAGTCCTTCTCCATGGCCTCCCCAAACTCCTCCCATGCCCGAGTTATAGCATTCGCGACCACCGCAGCTGCAGCCCTTCTGGCCTGCCGGTACCTGTCAGCTGCTTCGGGAGACCCCTGGGCCAACCAGGCCTTGAAGGTCTCCTTCTTCAACTTGACGGCTTCCCTCACCTCCGGTGTCCACCACCGGGTTCTCGGGTTGCCGCCACGACAGGCACCGATGACCTTCCGCCACAGCTCCTAGCGGCCGCGTCCACAATAGAGGCTTTGAACATGGTCCATTCGGATTCCATGTCCCCAACCTCCCTCGGGATGTGAGAGAATTTCTTCCGGAGGTGGGAGTTAAAGACCTCCCGGACAGGGTCCTCCGCCAGACGTTCCCAGTTCACCCTCACTACACGTTTGGGCTTGCCGGGTCTTTCCAACCGGTTCCCCTGCCATCTGATCCAACTCACCACCAGGTGATCAGTTGACAGCTCTGCTCCTCTCTTCACCGGAGTGTCCAAGACATACGGCCGCAAATCAAATGATACGATTACAAAGTCGATCATTGATCTCCGGCCTAAGGTGTTCTGGTACCAGGTACACTTATGAGCCACCTTATGTTCGAACATGGTGTTCGTTATGGCCAAACCGTGGCAAGCACAGAAGTCCAATAACGAGACACCATTCGGGTTCAGATCCGGCAAGCCGTTCCTCCCAATCACCCCCCCGCCAGGTTTCTCCATCATTGCCCACGTGAGCATTGAAGTCCCCCAGGAGAACTATGGAGTCGGTAGGTGGCGCCCTTTCCAGGACCCCTCCCACCGACTCCAAGAAGGCCGGATACTCTGAACTGCTGTTTGGTGCGTAAGTACAAACCACAGTCAGAGCCTTGCTCCCCGCAACCCGTAGGCGCATGGAGGCGACCCTCTCGTTCTCCGGGGAGAACTCCAACACAGCGGCGCTCAGCCGGGGGCTCGTGAGTGGGGGCCCGGCCACCAGACGCTCGCCGACGAGCTCCCCTCCTGGGTCTGGCTCCGGGAGGGTGCCCCGGTTTCCCTGGTCCGGGCGAGGTGGCTAAAGTCCGTGGGCTGCTTATCATTAGGGTCGTTTGAACCGCTCTTAGTCTGGGCTCTCCCCCGAGACCTGTTTGCCTTGGGAGACCCTACCAGGGGCTAATGCCCCGGACAACATAGCTCCCAGGATCACTGAGCCACTCAAACTCCTCCACCACGTTAAGGTGGCGATTCGCGGAGGAGTATTCACTTCAGATAAACATTAGTTTTGCAGAGCACCCCGTCACTTACATTGGAAGAGCGGTAGGAAAAGATCTTGAAATGCCCATTATGACCAGGAAGAATATGAACAGCAAGCACAGACGGTTTCAATGTAAATATGGACATGTGAGTGTTGTTTTAGGACAGACTTGAAAAAATGCGAACCCACCCTTTAATCTAAGAGCTATCAGATAACCGTGCACCGACCTGCACAGTGAAAGTGTGTTTTTGCATTCACTCAGTTCGGCTCATTACCTCTGTGAAGGTGCTTTGATGACTTATCTCCAAACTCTGGTAGGTCCTCTTCAGCTCTGACAGCTCTGTGGAAAACGTCTTCACCTCATGTGAAGATGTCATAATTTGCGTCTGGAGAGTCTCCACCTTTTTTTTTACACACACACACGTATAAAAATATAATAAATCCCATGACATCATGATCTTTTCATCATCATAGTTTCTACATCTTCAGGCATGTTGCTCTGGCATCTCACCTTAGACTGGAACCATTTCTCGAGCTCCTGCTTGTTCTTCACCACCACAGCTTCATACTGCTCCCTCATCTCCTGCAGGACCAAAGTCAGATCAACAGACTTTGCGCTGTCCACCTCTACATTAACCGTGCCGCTCTGCTGGATCCTCAGCTGACGCAGCTCCTGCAACATGGACACGTTTATCTCTTGGCCCTCTGCAGGTGTGTGAGTCGTGGCTGCCGCGACCAACAGATGGCACCATTGCACATGAAAAGTCATCATTAAAAGTCAAGTGGATCTCACCTCCTGTTGGTTTTTCTTCATGAACACCAGCTCCTCTGTTAGACCTTCTATCTGCAGCTCCAGGTCACTGGCATCAAGAGTCAGTCCATCCCTGACCCCTCGGAAACGCAACACGTCGGCCTCCGCCATCGTACGTATGTTCAGCTCCATCTCATACCTGAAGAACGAGGCCACGTGTAGTTGTAATTGAATAAAATGAGTCTCTAGTCTGTTCCAGTAGATGTAAATGTTATAGGGTTGGAAAACATATGGACATTATATTGATATCATGCTATGAGATGAGATATATTTTGGACATCATAACATCGTACAATGGCATAAGAGTGTTTTTTCTGGTTTTAAATGCTGCATCACAGCATTCATGCATTAACCAGAGTGTTCTTAGTCATTATGTCCACATTACTGATGATAATTTATCAGAAATCTCATACTGTAAATAGTTTGTAAAGGCACCAACAGTCAACCCTAAGATTTTAATATTGAGGTATTTGCCCACATTAATGTGACTTTAGATTTTCTCCATGTTGCAGAGCCCGACAATGTTGTTCCAACCATAATAAACAAATACATAAAATTGTTTAACTTTTTTCAAAAAGCTACAGACTAAACTGACGCATGTAGATTTTGGCATGAAGCAACAGAGGGGGGCACACCTACTTTATTTTAAAGTCATCTGCAGTCAGCTGAGCATTGTCAACCTTCAGGATGACACCTTGATTCTCTGAATATCTCTGCATGATCTATGGGAAGAAAATTTAAATGTGAGTCTATGTCATTCATACACATCAGTACATTACGTGTCATTTGTACACAATACACACTAAAACATAACACTGTATATTTCAGTGGTTTTGACTGAAAGCCACAATAGATGATTAAGTTACAAGTGTTTTTGTGTCTCTAAATGTGCATAAACTGTTGGTTGCCTGCTTTGGTAATCTTTCCTTGTTTGGACACCACACTCATGCTGTTGCTGTGTTTGTAGTTGATGGCGTTGTAGAACAGTGTTGTTTGTTACATCATTTCTGTAAAATGTAAGCGGTACCTGAGCTCGTAGTTGAGTGATGGTGGCGTAGTAGCCGGTGAAGTCTTGGGAGAGAGGAGCTCTCTTCTCATAGAACTCTCTGATCTGCAGCTCCAGCTTGCTGTTGGCTGCCTCCAGCGAGCGCACCTGCACACGCAACCGGAGGGTGACACATCGTGCAATCACAGATGACATGAGACAGACGACAGACGTGTAAATTCATGAAATGCTTTAGTTCTGGTTCGTAACTCCTGGGTGGCGCTTGGAAGCTAATTACTTTTTCCCTGGGTTTGTTTTTGTTTAAGATGAATCCATACAGGCCAAATGTATGTCTACAAAAAACTAAGATATTGTGCCAATCACATTTATTTTCATCATGAAATATTTGATGGAAGAAATGTTCAAATCCTTTACTTCATTTACTTTTATTATTAACCAGAATAATCGCACTGAGATTTTTAACCTCTTTCAAAAGGGGGTCTTGGCCAAGATGGCAACGTACAAGTTTTACCAAATAAAAACACAAATAACCGACAAGACAAAAAACACATTCAAAATGTCACATTAAAGAGACAACATACAGACTTAAAACAAAACCAGCAAAATGCATCAGTCAAAGAACTTTCATTCAGTGTTAGAGCAGACATTTGCATATAAAATGTCACCATAATCAATTGCTGATAAAAATGTAGCTTGGATTATTTTTTTTCCTGTTGTGTTGTAATAAAGTACAGTCAGTACTTGAGTTAATGTACTTATAGTTTCTTTCCACCACTGCACCCAAATGTCCAGAGCCCCCCGACATTTATGATCATCTGTATTCGATCAATTTCAGTTGACTAAACACAAACACCGTGGACTGATAGTGATGAGAGACAATGGAAGCCAAGTCTTCATCCAGCTAAATGAATACAACAAGGACATATTGAGATTTGAACATTCTACAGTTTATCTGAAGCAAATGTGAGGTTCGTAAATTGTCTAAATCTGAAGCAGCATATCAACTTCAGATATACTGCAATATACTTATGCACAGAATAAGGTGCATTAAAGACCAGAACAGGAGGATTTATTACAGCAATCAAAACCTGTTTCAATGTCCCTGACCTGACCATTGTTTTAAGACAGACCTTTAACGTTTATCTTTTGTGGGTGTGCATGCCTCCCTGCACATATATGTGTGTGTGTGTGTGTGTGTGTGTGTGTGTTTGGACAGATCATAATGTTGTGCATCATCAGGCAGCAGCTCCTGTCCATTAATTAAACCCCATTAAATGTATTTGCACGTGCAGGTGAAACAAAAACAACATTTTCTATAATCACCGTATAGATCTAAGAAAGATTCAGAGGATTGTGCAGCAATTTGTAGTATTCATCATCAAGTCTTACCTTCTCCAGGTAGGTGGCCAAGCGGTCGTTGAGGTTCTGCATGGTCACCTTCTCGTTGTTGATCACGGTAGTCTCGCCGTACGAGGTCAGCGGCCCGGAGCAGAAGACTGACTGCGAGATGCGGGTCCCGAAACCTCCCGCGCCCCCGTACACGCTGGGCGCGCGGCTCCAGGAGGGACCGGCGATCGAGATTCTGGTCTGGCCTCCTCCGACGAGCTGCATCTCTTTGCTCATGCTGACAGCGCTGCCGCTGGAGATGCTGCGGGAGCTGAAGCTGCGGGAGCTGAAGTTGCGGCTTTGGCGGGCAGACATGATGAGAGGTGGAGGTGAGATCGCCTGGAGGTGATGAGTCGAGCTGGAGAGTGTCCAAGGAGTGCCTCTGCCTGAGACAAGTGGACATTTTTATAGGACTCTGAGGGAAGGAGACAGACTGGTCCCCTGCCACAACAATGTGTGGTATGCAGATGTGTAGCCCTAATAGGTGTGTTCACTAGTATGTTTACAACGTGAAAGACAGGTTGAAAATCAAGTTAGGCAACTTGATAGATGTATGGATGTATGACCAGACTGATAAAGCATGAAGATAATGTTTATTCTTTCAGAACGTCTGCTCAGGCATTTCTAACAGGAGCAGTATTAACATTGTGTTTTTTGCAGTTTGTCTGCTTTGCAACTACTGTAAGAGTGTGCACAGCTGTCCTCAGACATCCTGCAAGCTGCATCAACAAGTGTGCCAAGAGCACATTCATCAAGAGCACAGCGGAACTCAACAAGTTTCATAGCAGCCACCCTCTCTCTGCACCTGGACCAGAGCCATATTTATTTATTTCCCTAAGACGCTTCCTAAGAAGGGAGTGGAGGAAGAAGTTGATGGGTAGATGATTGTTATGAATTATGTCTTTCCAAACATGGCTGTGAACTCAACGCCCAAAATGCACAAACACAGACACACACAACACTGTCGCACCTTTTTCATATGGCTTATCTGACACGCGATGATAATTAAAATTCTTGAAGTGATAGACATCGACTCAATCTGCTGTGGACCACACCCTTCAGAGGACAGTAACAGTTGACACTTTGCACGCCGCTATAATGTGACTTTTACTCACATCCATTGTTAAAGACCATTTATTTGAAAAAGCACTCCATACATTACAGATACAACTGGACAATCCAAAACCTGTTTGAATGTGAAACTTAGATGAAGTCAACAAGTTCAGCAACTTGTTATTAGTCCGGTTACTTTTACTTATTAATCTGTACGATTAACAAGGTTTTTATCACAAGCTCAGCAAATGTATTCAATCCATTTCACTTGTTTTTTACTGCAATAAATTGTGTAACTGTCGATCTGTTTTGAGTGTAATATTGTGGATTTTCCAACTCAGGATGAACAACATGTCAGTCTAGCCTTTCTTTTTAATATGTTATGTTATTATGAACTTTATGGGACCTGAACGGGACCAAAAACTGAAACCAGGCCAGAGAGATGAGCAGCTTAAAGCAGCATTGAGGATTAAGAAATTGTGGTCTAACTAAGTAGACTCATCGTAACCTTTCACCAGTGGTGAGCATCTGCTGCAGCCTGGCCTGATAACGTGGAGTCTGATCTTGGCAACAAGCTGTCTAAAGTATGTGGCGTCTGAGACGTTTATCACATTTCCGTGATGGGTGTGTGTCCCGCCAGTGCAGATCAGAAATGATAAGATCAGTGAATGTCTTTCCACCTCAGGGTTATTAGAAATAAAGACTGAGGTCAAACAAAGCCCACTAACATTGTCCCAATAACCGACAGGATGATGTGTCAGGCGTTGAGTTTACTGTAAGGCTACTCAGATTTACATCCTGAGGTTTGGTCTGCAGATGAACACGTGTATGCACATTCTCAGCTTTTCATAGCACATAGTCACTCATTGCAAGCAAATCCATCTGCCAGGTGATGCTTTCACTGCCTGGTCGAACATACTCTCGTGTTCATGTTGTTTTTCTGACGTTATATATATGTTGTCTGTGGCAACTAGATACACAATAACTGAGCCACTTGTAGAAAATCTATACAGTATGTCAACCACGCTCTGTAGTATGTTCACTAAAAGGGTTGAGTGCACGTCATCTGGAAAGTCCAGGCCACAGCGTGACACTGTGAAGGCAATGATCACCTCCAACCAATCACTAAATTATAAACACTTTGCTTTTTGGTCAAATGAGATTCATCATCCAGCTCTTCTTAAAATGAAAAGAGAAAAACTGTGTCTACAGTACGGGGTTGAAATTCAGGCACTTATATGCTACACGGAAATAGGAAATAATGAATTTGTCTGTCTTTCGTTGCAACATGTGTGAATATTTAGAATAATAGTAACTGCTAATGTTTAAAGTGAAAATATGTAATAAGAGGAAGCCGGTTGAGAACACCAGACAACCCTGTTTTCAGTGGCTACACGTGAACATCAGATCCTCTGTGTTGGTCAGAGAAGGCTCCACGGGTACGAGTATTGGATTTATTATGTACAGGAAACACATTGACTCGTTTTATTGTTACTGCCGTGCAAAACGGGCCTTTCCAGGTAAGTGAAAAGCATAATAATGGATTTGCGGATGTCATGGTCAACGCACATCCTCCCAATGCATCCGTCTACCAATCAATCAGTGAACGCTGTTATCTTTCTTTGATTTGAAGCCGTAATCGCCGACACCAAACTTGTGGTATAAAAGGAGCCGATCTGCTCGGTGTGCACCAGAAGCATCACACCTGTTGTATTCTGTTGTGCACATATTTCAAACACTTTTCACAGGTAACGAGCAACTCCTTTCATTCATTTTTAGAGAGTTATTTTGTCACTTTGAGTAAATATAACTGGTTTTGTCTCTTCTCTGACACAGATATGTCAAGGAAGGTTATTGTGGTGTTTGCACTGCTGGTTGCACTGCTACCACCCTCTGCAGCTGGAAACCCTGAAGAGACTCGTCTACTACAGCAGCTTCTAGCCAAGAGGGAGCCGGTGAGAGGCTCGGCAGGCAGACAGGAGCCGGCGCCTCAGGCTCCCTCAGCACGGATGGAGAGACGGGCACACCTGTCTGAGGACGAACGGGAGATTATAACCAAGCAAATAATGCAAGCAATCTCAGGTATGCTGCGTGTCCGGGTGTGAAAGTTCTCCGATTGTTGTTTTGTTGTGACATTTTGTAGTGAGTGGGTAGAGATCCAAGGAGGTGCTCAGGTCTGTCTACTGAACCCGTGTGTGTGGGTTGATGTAGGAATGGTTTGTTCACAGGGATGGTGAACACTGAGTGCATGTCAGATCGGGACTACCAGGGCTGGGTGGACTTTGGACGCCGGGACGCAGAATGAGCCACGACGACGACCCGAGAGCTCAGACTTCCCGCTTTTTGTTCACATTTTACATAAAGTCCATGTTCTACTTTCACTGCAACTTTATAAATAAAACCATTTTGCAGAACTATCACAATAGTCATCTCTGTCTTCATCGCTGCCATGAGGTAAACAAGAGACGCTTAAAACTGTGCTGGAAGTTTTATTCACAGGTGGTACAACTCAAACACACACCGACATATACAGCTGTGATGCTAACACAGAACAGAGCAAGCAGCAGTGCAGAGAAACAGTGCTTTGGTTGATTTAAGTCAGAACACACATTTTTAAAAGCTGTGTTTATTTCTTCCCTTTTTAATCCTCAGTATCCTATACGCCTTTTTGCTACAGTTGACAGTTCAGACAGATTTCAAAGAAACATGCTGTTTAAATAATTAGGACCACTTGTCTGCTTGTCTTTAAATAAGGATTCTTGACCGCATGGAGAACTCACTTTGAATGCCTGAAACTATTTTTGATTTAATTTACCTTCCAGCTATTTAAAAATTCCTGATGACGTGAAATTCAGCAAGATTCTCAGTGAACACAGTGCAGTAAATGTACATATTGCTTATAAAAAACCCATTCACCTTCTTTGATGCAGCACGGCAAACCTGATTTCATCTTGGTGAGGTTTTGGTCAGGATGAAGTTCAGAAATGTCCAACAGGTGACTCAGCAGCCATAACAACATGTGCTACGTGAAAGCAGGTGGTGCACTTTAGGGCAGACGGCTGCAGGACGTCAACATCATCAACATGTTCCAATTTAGTCGGCGCATCGTCCGTCATCGCAATGCTAATTGATCAACGTCTCAAGTGTTTAACTGAGTATATTTGACAAGCTTATATACAACATGCTAATCTCAATGTAGCAGCTAATAAGCAGGAAGACGGAGTGTATTTTAGTCCATTTGAAAGATGTTCAGTGTGACAGCATCGCTTCAGTTTGTGGTTTCAATAAACAATAATTTACTGCACGTAGTCCTTTTTAATTTTCCCAAATGACAACTTTGTTATTTACACATAAGTGATGTTCCACTTTGGAAACTGATGATGAGTTGTTGTTTTTTTTTTAAACCAGCGGCGGGGAAAACGTGAAAAATGACAATCACGATACACGGTATAAAAATGTTTTTTCTTCATGTTTCTTTTTTTGTGTAAAAAGAAGTCAAAGAAACTGGTGATAATCAGCTGATTTTCCTGAGATGAAGATGTCACTCACACACACACACACACACACACACACACACACACACACACACATTCATCGAAAATAATATTACTGGTCACTACCGACAACTTAAAGTATGGCTCTAGCACATTCTGTGGCTTATGTTTTCAAGACACCACAGCTGTGGGCCCTGAACAGCACAGTGGGGATCACACGGCTGGATGTAGAGTCCCTACGGTGAATGATGGAAGCAGGAAGTGATGAACAGTCCTCATCAAACTTTCAGAGGACGACCGACTGCTTCTCTTTAACACTGCGGCCCGTCATCCCCCAGGCTGCCACTCTGTGCAACCCCAGACCTTGAAGCTTCTTGACCAAGTTCAAACTGAAAATGTACCTTCGTCCCTCTTTGTCCAGTGGGGAGTCTCCACATTTGTCTGTTACTGTGGAGGGTGAAGGTTTGTTACTATGGTTGTCGTGCAGGTGGTGGTGCGGATGAGGCGAGGCTGAGATGCCGCGCTCTTGCAGCAGCTGCAGGAGTCCCAGTGATGAAGTGGTTAGAGTTGAGGTGTTGGCGGCGGTCCGGCCTCCTTGGCCAAAGGGCCGCTGGTGGGATGGCGATGAAGTGCTCACGAGCTCACAGTTCCGACAAGATGGCAGCCCGAAAGAGCGAAGCCTGCAAACAGAAAAAAAACAACACTTAAAGAAACACAATAGACAACAAAACAAAGCTGTTTCTTCTCACACAAACATGCAAGCTCATTCCCAAATCATGAAAAGAAAACAATAAAATGTTAAAAGTTTGATTGAGTTCATTTGTTGTTAGTGTCTGCCTATCGTTGCTGTAAGATGGATGAACACAATGTTAGCGTGGCAGCGGTGATGAAACAGGATCTGGTGGTTTGCCGAGATGAAAACCTAGGAAGGTCAGGAGACGTTAAAACATAACGAGCTGAGAATATGTGGAGTACAAACAAGTTAGTGTTGTTAGGAGGCGACAGAAGCACAGTAGTGATGATCTTTTCCGTTAGGTCATTGCAAATGTTTAACAGCTCTAATACCTTTATTATTATTAACCATGGTGTTATTTAGTTAAACAGACATTGGTCCCGTGCCTCCGTCATTAATAATAAAATCCAGTATTCATAGTGTATCCATAACCCTCGACTCTTACTTTGCCCCGAAGGCGCCTTTTAGAGTTGGAGGAAGAGCCTCGACAGATGTTTTCTGCCACTGTCGGGGGTAAAGAGCAGACGTTTAAGGGGAGAGAAAAAGCATGACGGAAGACAGGAAATCTGCAAAAACAAGTTGTGGATTAATGAACCAAAATTACTCTTTTTCAGGAGTTCCCTGCTCAAAGTTAACAGTAACTCATGTACATCCCATTCACAACAATAACAAAGCATGCTAAACAAATAGTTCACAGTGTGTGTACTCTTACCTAGTGGATAAGGATGGGATGAGAAGGGAGGGTTGCAGGACTTGGCAGGTGGTAATGGTATGTGTGGGAGAGGTCTGAGGGAGGTTGGGACCAGGTGGAGAGACTGCGAGGTCATGGAGGGAGAAAATGCACATTAAACTACACATGGAGAAAGTTAGGTTCAATGAGGAACTACAAGAGCTAATGAAGCTGGTAGCTGAAGTAATACCACTCAATAAATGGGACATGAACAATATAAAGGAGCAGAGAAAGCAGGAAGCATGGATTTTAGAGGAGATTTAATGAGGCGAAGAGAATGATGGAGCGAGTGGGACTGTGCAGCATGAGTGCAGTGTGTCCTACCCATGCCGTGTGCTCCAGAGAGCTGCGACAGGTCCGGTTCGTCCTCCTCCAGGTCGTTCAGACTGTAGACGTGCTGCATGTCGACCTCGAGCTCCCGGAAGTCTTTAGTCAGGACGCCCGGACGTGGATGCAGGATGCCTCCCAGGTTTGGTTTGGCCAACTGCTGCCACTGATGCAGAGTCACCGAGCCTGACGACGAGAGAGTCAGAGGGAACCGAGGTCGAATAACGTTGTAATACGAGGCAGTCACGTGTCATTTATACAGTTAGAAATTACTATGAATTATTTGAGATATGGAAAAAAAAGTACTTGAACTGTTGCCTTGCTTCTATTCTTGTAAAAGAATACTTTCTACTTTTAAGAGCCGAACAGCTTTGCACCGGTGGTATTTAATTAGGATCACAGACTAATGTCAACAATGATCAGCATGCTTGTGCTCCATCGTGACTCCACTTAAACTGGGATAAGCTCCAAGAAATTGATGAGAGACAGTATCCGGCGGAGACTTTTACCTTCCAGAGGTTTGACAATCTGCAGGCGGTCGGGCAGGTAGGACCTGGATCCTCCTGAGGAGCCACAGGAGGGCCGTGAGCTGCCGTTGGAGTAGTTGGTGCCTGTCGACGCTGCTGGGCTGGAGACCAGGCTGTCGTTTGGCGTCAGGAAGCCACTGGAGCCCTCGGCCTCTTCGCAGTCTGCTGCCAAGGCGTGGAGTTTACGCTCACGTTCCACGTCGAAGAAGGACCGCTCAGAGGAGTGGTTCTGCTGGCGGGCTGACAGGCTGCACAAGGCGGCTTCGAGGTCCTGGCCTCCTGGTGTGCCCGGCTGGCCCAGACGCTTCGGCCCACTGAGTCTGTGGTGAATAGATGTGACGCTTGCTTTAGCTGCTTCCACACTGGACCTTTAAGTGGGTTCATCATCATAAACTCATGTGGCAAAAACATTTGAACTTGTCATCAAGAAAAAATACAATGCATATAAAATGATCAAAATAGATCTGGAATTTTCCATTTGATATTATAGTGCACGTACAGTATGTGCATTAACGCACACTCAAACACACCTGTTGTCTTCTTTCGGAGCATTGTTGAAACTGGGCTTGTCTTCCAGAGTAAGGCTAGCATTGTCTGAGCCATAGTAGCTGGTCCGGGGGGTGCTGATGCAACTGGAGTGAGCCGACACCGGGCTGGAGCCCGGCAGCCCTGGGGAGTGGCACCGAGACCGCAGCCTCACGGCCTTGTTCACCACCTTCACCGTTTCAAACACACGCCACGGGTGGTTCCTGCGGGGAGAAACTGGGGGGTGAGTGGGCATAAAGACAGATCCAAACATGAACAACTTATAAAATACATTGTATGCCACAGTCATCTAGCTAGCTGCTTCGTTCCACAGTAAGCTTTAGTCAGTCAACTTGGGAGGGGCGGACCCGAGAGAAAGAACAAGGTATCAGATCAGAGGAAACAATCTCTTAAGATTTCAGTCCAATCTTGAATAACTATTAAACTTGCTACTTCACAGACTCACTTGTACTCCGAGGGGGCCGGGGTGTCCAGGCCTTTGCGGAAGGTGCCCTCTATCTCGGCTGCGAGTGAGTCCATGGGGAGGACAGAGGCCAGCGCGGTGTAGCGCTGCACCGTGCTGTTGGGGAGGCTCTTATTACGCAAGTTCTTAATGTCCTCTCGGGCCTCGCGGAGCATGTCCTCACACTGAGAGTACTTGTCCCGCAGGTCCTTGAGCTGCAGGACAAAAGGAGACATATCTGTCAAATTGTAGTACAAGAAGAATACATTGTATAATTCAGAGCTGAATATTGACATAGTCACGATTAAGTATCTGCAAAGACACATATAAAAAGGTCTGTGTGGTCGACACAGAGAAGGGGTTTCTGGGAAACCATGGGAAGGCTCTTAGGGTAGCTGATCTGCATATTAAGAAAATATCAACTAAACGTATGTGCAGTGCTGTGTTACACACAGACCTTCTCATCAAACTGACAGAGGTCTGTAGTAAACATAAAATCATTACTTTTGTCTCAGAAGATTGGCAAGGGCTCTGAAAGTCTGACAGCAGACGGACTGGTTGAGCGGGGAATGCCGACTTCCAAAGCACTCAGATTGTTGGTTTCTTTGATTGATTACCTTCTTTTTCGTTTCTGAGCATTGTGGTTTGTGAATGTTTTAGGTGTCCACATTCTAATTGTATTTATTTTGGAAAACAAAATTGAGCTCAAGCTAGAATCAAACTAATGAAGGCCACAAGCGGAGACGCATCAGTTTTACACACACAAGTGTTGCTGGATGTGAAGGGATCCTAATTGTACTCCAAGTGAGTGTATTTTGTCAGAGGGAGTGTAAGTGTCTTGCCTCCGATTGAAGATTTAGCTGGCTCTCACGGGAGGCACCCAGGTGTTGGCTCAGCTCCTCGTTCTCGTGGGTGAGCTAGAGACACAGGGAGAAGACAGTTAGACAAGTTTTACTGGGATTTGACACTCCTGGAGAACATGGAAACGTTCTCTCACCCCTTTGCAACGGGCCTGCAGGTCAACAATCTGTGCGAGCAGCGAGCTGATCTCCTCCTGTTGTCGGAAAGAGTCCTCCACCTTCCGCGCTAGCTCATCAGACAGGTCGACGACCCGCCTATTAACAGATGCTGAAACAGACAAGTCCGGTCAGTACACATACGGACGTCTCTGTGTTACTTTCATATACTGAAACAAGACTGTACCACTTACAGAGTTCTTCCACACACACCATCATCAGCTCCTGTTCTTGCTCCTCGTAGTTGGTCGTCTCTGTTGTGAGGTCACTGGCCTGGAGGAACAAAACGATGCAAACAATGTCAAAATGTCATACTTTTAACACTGGAGGCAATTAAAAAAACGACCTATTATTGTTATTCAAATGTACAGTACAAAATAAAAAGCTAGATTTTATACAGACATGGCCGTAAGAATCACGATGAACATTTATAAGTGTCTCATTTCATCTCATATGCGGTAGAGCTTTGCAGCATTGCGTACCTCTAATCGCAGTTTGCGGTTGTCCTCCTCTAAACCCTTCAGCTTCTGCTGCAGGAAGTCGTAGTGGACGAAGTTGCTGAGTGAACTGCAGGATTCGTTCCTTTTTATTCTATAACAAGAAAAGATACATCTTCTGCATTCAGACATCTTTATGTTTTTCTCACAAAGAGAAAAAAACTGAACGAAACAAACATGTTTATTTCAAAATGTGTGTTTTCTGTTCAACGGTGGTGATAGAACAGAAGTTAGCAGCATGAATTACAATGATTCTCTTTTTTAAGGATATCTATACTGACTAAGTCACAAACCTACACTTTGTTTAGAAACAAACTAATACTATATGAATCAACCTCTGTCTTCTGTGTGTGTGTGTGTGTGTGTGTGTGTGTGTGTGTAAACCCACGGTGATTGTGATTCAGCGTTCTCGATCTCCTCGGTGCTGGCGTAGAACTGAAGGAGGTCGTCTCGCATCGAGAGCTCATGGCGTAGTTGAGCGATCTAGAACATGCAGTACAGAACATCACCCGACTGTATCAGTAAGCACCACATTGACAACGTGGCACAGGTCGTTTATTTCAGTGAGACACTTGTGACGTGAGGTGTGTTTGTACCTCTTCCTTTGCGATCTCAAGCTGTTCGTCCAGCATTTCATTGCGTGCGGTTATTTCTTGGTTCTGCTTCAGGAGGGATTGACCGATTCGCGCCGCTAACTCGAGATCCCGCTCTTTCTGCAAAGGCATAAATTCTACTTTTATTTTACGGAATAATGCATAGTGATATAGTACATACATACATACACATATACATATATATATATACACATATATATACAATCACAGTTTCAGTGAGGCAATCACAATTGCAGGTATGTTTTTTAACCAAATGTAATGTACTTTTTGTACTTTTTGTAAGCGGTGACAAACGGATAACTGGAATCCTCTCTAATCCCGTTCATCTGCTGTGCGTCTCTTACCTCCTCCAGCAGGTGGGTGACTGCCTTGATGTCATGATATGTCTTGGTGACCTGGCCCACTCTGTCTGAACACAGCACTGAGGGAGGAGGGAGAGAGGGAGAGAGGGATTTAATGAATGAAGAGAAAGAGATGTAGAAATCACACAAAAGGATAGCAGAACAACAAAGTCTTGCTGAATATTTATCATGAGATAAGGGCTATGAGCAATTATTTTTGGCTGATCACTTCCTCTATTTAAGTTTTTAAACAATAGAAAATACTAGGTGACTGTGGCTCAGTGGTAGAGCAGGGTTGTCCTTCAATCAGAGCACCGGCGGTTCGATCCCCGGCACCACGAGTCCATGTCGATGTGTCCTCGGGCAACACACTTAACCCCAAAATGCTCCCGCAGGTGTGTGTACATTTTAGTTAGAGTCCTGATGGGCAGGTGGCACCTTGCACTGTAGCCGCTGCCACCAGTGTATGAATGGGTGTGAATGGGTGAATGATGACATGTGGTGTTAATGCGCTTCGAGTGGTCGGAAGACCAGAAAAGCGCTTTACAAGTACAGTCCATTTACCATATTAGGGGTTATTCAGTGTTGCCAGGTCTGCATTTTTCCCATGGAATTGAGCTACTTTTGAGATGTTGCATGGATTCAATTTTTTATCCACTCGTTGGGTAGACCTATTTTGCATGCAAATTACATACTAATCCTACCAAACTGACTCCAGGCAACACTCAACCCCGGGGAGGGCAAAATACAGGAAAACCTTTTAAAAAATAGATTAAAAAAAAAAAAAACAGTATTAAAGACTGCAATAAATGCGTATGAAGTAAAAACAGTACGTTTGTGTTGTCCAGGCAGGAAGGACGAGAGAGCCACAGGTCAGTGTGTGTGTGTGTGTGTGTGTGTGTCAGTGAATCGGTCTACATGTTTACGGAGCACAATTTTATTTCTGATAATATTCTGTATCTTTAGGACCAGGTTTAAATAACTGTTTACGGAAAACTGATTTTAATACAGGTATTTAACATTTATGCCGTTACTTTGTAGATGTTACAATACATCTGGCGATGAAATCAATGCTGTTGGACTTTAAAAGCAGTATGTATTTTTAGGGGCAGGTTTTGATCGGGCTGGTTTTGTCACAAAGAGGCAACAATGTAAATATTGTTTATCACATGTCCAGTACTGTTAACTTTACATTTGGTTTTCGGTTGCATCACTGGAGGCACTGCTCTGGTTAAAATGGATTCTTGATTAAAAATGTGAAATTTAACAATTGATTGTTACACACAGATGGAATTGTCATGTACACATGTGAAGAGAGGCTGCCCACATAAACATACATATATACATATGCATATATACATATATATGCGATTCCTTTTTTATCCATTGTTAACTTTTTATTATCGAACTATTGTGTATTGTCAGCTACAGACTGTAATTGATTTTAGTTTATTACTATTGCATTTTGGCATGACCTTTTCCTTTAGGACACTCAGCCTGTACATTCTGGCAGGGGGACAGACAATGGAAATCAGCCTTGCGGCTGTAATTGGGTGCATTTACATTTTAATTTGAAGTGTTCATCAATGTACATTGTCCCTCTCGAACAAATAAAAACTAAACTAAACATACCCTGCTCACATTTGTTTAAATATTAAATATTAACCTGTAAAAACACAAATGGACACACCAAGACTGACTTTGTGTGAATGAGATCCTCAAGTACAGCTACAGACCACAACATCTCCATGTGGTCAGCCAGATACTGATCCTCTTAGCTTGATCCCTTTCAGCCCGGATTAGATGGCTGTAAAGACCTCGTTCTCCTGGATACCAATATAGCTCATCAGCAGAGACTGCCGGGGCTAAACTGACAACGTGTTCAGACCAGCAGGACATGCACAGCGTCGAAGGGATAACAGCGGCTGACTATTGACCTGAAGCTTTGTTTACATCCTGGGGAATGATTTGTTTGTGTCCACTTCAATGTCAATAAGGATGAAGCGCTGCGTGAGGTCAACGAGTCATTTGAAGCATTCATGTGGTTCTTAATTGAAGTAATTACTGTTCTGGTCGTGAGCCAAACACTGTCAAGTTATCATTGTTTGTCATTCTAATTTTCGCTTCTTTTGTAATGCTACCTGCCGTTGCAAGTTTTGTGCTTTTGGAGCAGAACTCATTTCGGTGCTTTCAACATCTGACTCGTCTGTTTAAGGATGTACAACATTTGGCTTGACTAGCGTGCAATTTTTGAATGACACTGCATACCTCTACAACAAAATCAGCTTTGTAATCTTACTTTGGTGGACTAAAGAGACGGGAGGTTGCCAGACAGCAAAGTAATTCGATTGCGGTCCTTGAATTTGGCCTGGAAACACAGGGATTGGGTAGCTGCATCAGTGTCTAATCAGCCTGATGGAAAGAAGCTAACCTTGGGCTAAACTACTGTGCTGACCATGACTTGTATAATAGAACTCATGTCTACAGTCTGAGCTGATCTACTGTAAGATAGAGGACATTGTTTTACATTTCACTCAGTAGACTGAAGAGAAATGCAAAACCAACACAAGTGTGATGGCGAAAGCGTTCTAACTTATCGCAAATAATCACAAAGCTTTGCCAGAGAAATGCCAAAAGACATTCATGCGTCAAAGCCACACCTGCAAAAGTATATTATGGACCAAGACAACGAAACTGACAAATCATATTGGAAACTTGCACAACTGAGCAATTGAGCATTACAACAGAAGCACAAAAGTAATCATTAAACATTAATTTAATCAATTAAATTACTTATATATAGCTGGATAGCTATATAGATACATTTCTAATCTTTAAGCCAACATGGACAAGAAGTCCTCAAAGTGCTCAGAAAAAGGGACATTTGTACTTTCACAACTCCAAATCAAACTCCATCTGCTGACAAAGTTCCTGTTATTTAAATAAAACGGTGTCAGTCTGCATTCGATTCTTTGGACAACTGTTCATCCGATCGACTTCAGAATTGGCGAGAGTATTGGCGGCAAGCAGCAACACCGGCCAAGCAAACAGTCCGTTCCTAACGGGCACGATTTGCGCGGGCACTGCACGAGTATGATCAAAAACTCCAGAGCAACTACTAAATAGACCTTGATGTGAGAGGTTACTGCTGTTTTGTCAAGAGGTCAAGAAAGAACTTTAAAGCTCGACTCTTAATTAATTAAATCAAAACCTACATAAAAAGGTAGAACAGAAGTACAGTACTCACATGCACCTTAAAAACCCTAATCGTCAACAACAAAGAATCACGTTAATAAACTACAGCCTAAATTACGCACAATTACGTTAATCATGTAACTACCAAAATACATTCTGTAAATGAACGAAGGTTAATCCGATAATAGTTCAACTTCCTCAAATCCTAATGTACTTAAAATGGATTGCAAAGCAAAGTCTGCAGCAGTCATTTCCATCTGCAGTACATTCATTATTCCACATCAGTCTACCTCCAGAATGTTGAAGTAAAGTTCATTGAATGGCTTATTTGCACTTGAATTAATGCATTCTTCAGCAAGCACCTGAACTGTTCACCCACAAAGTCTCACCAGCTGAAATATCGTCTGTATTTCAGCTCGACCTGACGGCCACGTAGAGCAGGTCGAGGTAGGTCGAGCAGGTCGAGCTTGCAAACTTATACTTATGACATCTGTTGTGTTGTGGGGATAAGACGGGCATGGATGAGCTCCAAAAAGGTTTGATCTCTACTGTTCTGAAGCTGCAGACTTTACAGAGCTTCCTCATGTTAATCTGTCTGGACATTTCTTGACGTATTTTGCATTGGTAACATTAATCTCACTATAAAGAATTTGGGAGTTTAAAATAACATTATAAATAACATTATCAGATCATCACTAATAGGTTAAAAACTACAGCTGGATTTTAGCCTAAAAGATCCCGACAATATACAATAACACACACGCAACACCGTGTCCAACAAAAAACAGCTAAAGTATATATGCACTGAAAATATATCCAATTTATTTATCCTATTGCATAACAGAGAGGCAAGAAATGCATTAGTTTGAGTGTCCCGTCTCTCTGCAGGGGTGCCCGTGTCGCAACATTGGTGTCGGTGCCGGCCACATGCCCATCTAGACAAAGAAGAGGAGACTTCCTGCTCACATTCACTGCTCTGTTGAAGCAGAACATGACCTTTTTCAATCTTAAGGTGCACAACCAGCCCTGCTGTGTTCATGGTAAACACAAACACTGTAACCGATAATAACTGCCATTCACTATAAACCAGGCAACACCCTTAAATTATCCTGTTTTTGGCACGTGTTCATTGAGATGTATCAACCATCTAAAATTCCATTACATAAAATGCGAAGACGACTGACAATACTGAACTGAAAGTAAGGCAGCAGCACATTTAATGCACCTGCACTCTGTGAACAACAGACCACACAGTAAAGGGTTAACATTCAGCAGGAGGCATTTCTTAGGAAGAGCATTCAGGTCATTTCTTTAATCTCATTCGACCAATTTAATTATCTTTTTCCAAATTCCTCTCTGTGATTCAAACCATGTCAGAGAATAAGAAAAATGTAACATTAGAGTACTATTCCCTAATTGCGTGGCTCTGACCTCCATATAACAAAAGACAAACTCACAATGACAACTGCTAACATGAACACACTGCTGCAGCAGCTGCAAGCGCACAGACACACACACACACACACACACACACACACACACACACACAGGCTCAGTGACCTTCACACCACTAAGAGGAAACTAAATATATTTACATAACTGTACATGTCTCGGGGTATAATCAGGTTGAATTAAAGGAGTTTTATGACAAGAGCTTCAAAATCAAGCAGCATGTTGTTGAACGGTAATCATCATTTGTGTGATGCAATGACATCACTGCACCCTGCAGTGCTCAACGTGCACTATAAAGTATTTAAGCAGTTAGATTACAAAGACCTTGAAGAGGCAATGTGCAACAACACACTCAGACAGCAATATCTGCAGGGCAGAGTAATCATTAACCGTGACACTTTATGCTTTACTTATCATTTCTCTTAACTCTCTCTTCTAAACATGGACTCAGCAGATCACCGACCAGCCTCTTGTGCCACCTGCCTTTTCCTACCTGCCTGCTCATCTCACCTTGTGTCACCTCCCGGCAAAGGCTTTCCTTGTTCTTGTTCTTGTTGTTGTTATTATTATTATTGTTATTGCTGTTGAGGCATTTCTTCTCCTCCTTCACCACTTCATCCATCACAAGACTGGAAGTGCTCTTCTCTTCTTCCTCCCCCTCAGACGCAGAGAAGCTCCACACCTCCATGGTGACCGGAGAAGAACTGTCCTCCGCCTCTCGGTCCATCGGTTGAACCCCTTCTTCTTCTTCTTCTTCTTCTTCTGATTCTACTGTGTGTACGCTGTGCTGTCACGCGCCAACTGGGTCTCCGGCTTCATTCTGCTGGCCTGTGTGTTTGGGAAAACAATAGCCACCGGCCTACGTGAGTGGGTGCACACACCTGCGTGCCTGTGTGTGTGCAAGAGAATCTGAGCTGCTTCGTGTTAATACATAATCCCTCAGATTGTAAGAGCCATCTGTCGTCATGCCTGCCTCCGTATACCTGGCCACGTTGGACTACCGGGTAAGAAAAGAGGGGAGGAAGAGGAGCAGGGATGAAGGATGAAGAAAAATCGAAACCACAAGCCACAAAAGCCGATATTGCTCACACTGACCTTGTCCAAGCACAAAAAGATAAGTATTGTTAACTACGATAGAAATAATAACTCAGGATGGGGATGCTCGTGCAGTTTGAAAGGATGCAGCATTAAGACCACCCACCCCTCTGGAATTGAGGGAGATGGTAGGTTCCGCCCCTGCCAATGGCTGTTCTTGTTCTGGTCACACATGTAGTACCAGATACAGAGAGGGCTCTGCGTAATACTGCTGCAGACAGAGCCACGCCCACTTTACAGGGGTCTGATGGGAGCAATGGAGTGATTACAGTCTGAGATTCTCAGGGTTATTAAAGGGGCTATTGAAGGAATATATGCATTTGTTTTATTCCATCTATTAATATTATATTTCTCCCTATACTAAAACAATGATATGTGTAATACTTATAGATGAGGCTGATACTTACATGAGTAATAAATAATATGATTAATAAAAAAATAACATTTCACATGTCATACTGAGCATTAGACGGTTGCTTTCTACGAGCAGATAGTAAGTAAAGCGCTGTTAAACTACACAGATAACTTTCCATCTTGTATCCGTTTTATTTTCATAGCAATCAAAATCCAAAATAGGAATTTACAATTCATTTTCCAATGATCCACGTGTACGGTCGTGTTCACCGTCTTGTCACTGTCCACTGTCTGTTGCTACCCAAGACATCAAATATTAACCAACTCATACATCTTTCAACCCCGAACCGGCTCTTTCCAGGTCAAATTCAGCACGCAGGAGACAGGGGAGACACAACTTTCACTATCTGGGATTTCCTATCCGTCTTTGCAGAGTAAAATCGATGAGGGCAGCACATCTAAATGAAACGTGTACGGTTTAAGTGGACCACCCTCTACACAGGAATGGCTCAACCAGTTGCAGTTAACAGGCTAGTGCTATAGAAACACTGCACAACAATCTCATCGGGCTCGTATTTCTGATCTAACATACAAACAATCATTACTTATTTAAGATCAGAAATGCTCCTCTACCCCCAGTCTGACAACTCCCCACTACAAGAGCAACACATGCTACAAGTTTATAATTTAACCAGACGAGTGACCTCGCTCTGCTGCACTGCACGGCCCACTGGATTCCTGGGTATTGTATTGGTGTGGTGACTAGCATCATTGCCTGACAGCAAGAGGTGTGGATCAGTTGTTTTGCAAGTCCTTAATGTTATTCTTGGTGTGAGCAAAACATTTAGTCGAACGCTTCCTTGTACTTCTGGTTACGTTTTTCCACTGAAATGTGACTTGAGGATTAATCCCTTCATAACCACAATCATAAGAGCTTTTAAAATTATGTTTCACATGCCATATGAGGCTGTACGGTGGTGTGGTGGCTAGCACCATCTCCTCACAGCAAGAGAGGTCCGGGTTCGTTTCCCAGGCCAGACGGGCCTTCTGTATGGAGTTTGCATGTTCTCCCCGGGGCAGCGTGGGTTCTCTCCAAGTTCTTCGGCTTCCTTCCTCCCACAGTCCAAAGACATGCAGTTTAGACTAATCGATGCCTCTAAATTGCCCGTAGGTGTGAACGGTTGTCTGTCTCTGTGTTTCAGCCCTGTGGTAGTCTGGTGTCCTGTCCCTTCGCTCAATGTCAGCTGGGATCGGCTCAAGTGCCCCTGCGACCGTGAACAGGATAAGCGGTTAAAGATAATGGACGGATACAACGTGAGACAAGAAACAAATCAGCTTGAGAGCCTTAAACTAATGCAACGAGTGAAGTTGAGACGTTGTGAAAAAGTCGTTCAGATAAAGCAGAAGCAAAGCATGAAAGAAATCTAATTCTGCAAGAGATGTACCTGAAACACAACAGTGTTTGGAGCAGGTTAGTCTGTCCTGGACCTAAAGAAACATGTGGCTTGGCATCAGCTGGGTACAGGCTATCTAGCATTATGACGACGCAGCCACACAATCATGTGAAATCTCCTATCGCTACAAAAGGTAAGGGAGTGAAATAAAGTTCGGTCGGTTTAGCAGATCTTTCCTGAGAAACTGGTGAGCCGGCATTGTGGCTCCTATTTGTGACTCATAAAAAAAAAAAAAAAAGGGCCGTAAATGTCAGAGCAGTAGCGGACATATAGGAATCAAATGTACGGTAGATTCAGATTATGGGGAGATGAACGTGTTACAACGCTTTACCGCAGAGCAACGTTTCTTAATCTTTTCAGATATCATTGCAAAGTAAACACGGCAGATATTTGCACATTCACATGTGTTTGAATGTCGCGTCGCTGACTGAGCCACTGATTTACTGGCTTTGCGTTATGAATGTCAAACTGTTCCGAAGCGAGGCTCTCTCTATCTGAGAGCAGATCACAGTTTTAGCTCCAGTGGAAACTGCTGAGAAAGCCAAGTGACAGCAGGTTAAGCAGCTTGGTGACATTTGACATCTGTAACTCACAAAAGCGGAAGTGTGTGTGGAGGGGAGGAGAGATCCGGCTTCACACACTCACTTCAGTTCACTCTCATTTCTTGAGAAGATATGAATAAAGAAAAATACGTCATTATGTGATCAAGCAAACAAGTTAACAAGCAACTAAAGACTATTTCTTATTATCAATTAATCTGCAGTCATTTCTTGATTAATTGATCGTTTAGTCTACATTTAGAAAAATGTCCATCACACAAAGTGACATGATTTTCACCTTTTACAAGAATATAATTCATATAAAGATCACAGAGAAGGAGACCTTTAAAGCTCTAAAACAATTAAGTACAGTTCTACGACTCGCTATCAGCAAAGAGCCCGATGTTTACATTCAGTGCAGCTCTGTCCAAGCATTTTACAAACACAGAGCTGCTGTGTTCCACTTCTTGGCCAACCGTCAAAAGTGACACATTGACTTTTAACAAACCATATAACTTCACCTATGCAAAGATTGAACTAACACAAAGCTGCAGTATGTCTTTAATATGACAAAAATAACCCAACGTATGTATGAAAACATAACAAGCAAATGCCCTAAAAGGAGGTCTTATCATTTCATGTTACTCCTCGTCAGACTGAAAAGGGGAACTTCGGTATTTTCGCTCTCTGTTTGTTATTGTGTCATGTGACTTGCGGGGGACAACGGTTGAACAGTGAGTGGGAGTGGAATAGATCAGTGACATGGGACACCGTCAGAGCACATGAAGTGGAGCCCACCACTGGTAACATCATCACTACACACGAGACGGTATGTAAAGTGTACATAAAAGATGCACTCACAGAAGTACTTGAGAGTCTCTTCAATCTGCTCGTGCGTGAGTCCCAAAACGACTGCCGGCGGCAGCAGAGGGGTGTGCAGCCAGTCGTCGTTGTCGTATCCAAACACGCTGTCTGCCCGAAGAGTGTAGCTGGGCTGACCCTCTGACAGGAGGCTCACTATCTCCAACTCTGGCAGGTCTGAACAGAGGTCTGAGTGTGGGGAGTGTTTGTTGTGTACATGCGTGCATTTGTATAAAGATGTGTGAGTGTATGGGTTTACGTGTGAGGAAAGAAAAACAAAAGACACAGAAAGGAAGCAGCGCTTTAACAACCACAATTAGACTGAAATGTCACCTACGATGGCACACTGCCCTCTAGTGATGCAGCTACGAACCTACAGTGGGTACGGAAAGTATTCAGACCCCTTTAAATTTTTCACTCTTTGTTTCATTGCAGCCATTTGCTAAAATCAAAAAAGTTAATTTTAATTCTCATTAATGTACACTCAGCACCCCATCTTGACAGAAAAAAACAAATGTAGAAATTTTTGCAAATTTATTAAAAAAGAAAAACTGAAATATCACATGGTCATAAGTATTCAGACCCTTTGCTGTGACACTCATATTTAACTCACATGCTGTCCATTTCTTCTGATCCTCCTTGAGATGGTTCTACTCCTTCATTGGAGTCCAGCTGTGTTTAATTAAACTGATTGGACTTGATTAGGAAAGGCACACACCTGTCTATATAAGACCTTACAGCGCATGTCAGAGCAAATGAGAATCATGAGGTCGAAGGAACTGCCCAAGGAGCTCAGAGACAGAATTGTGGCAAGGCACAGATCTGGCCAAGGTTACAAAAGAATTTCTGCAACACTCAAGGTTCCTAAGAGCACAGTGGCCTCCATAATCCTTAAATGGAAGAAGTTTGGGACGACCAGGACTCTTCCTAGACCTGGCCGTCCAGCCAAACTGAGCAATCGTGGAAGAAGAGCCTTGGTGAGAGAGGTAAAGAAGAACCCAAAGATCACTGTGGCTGAGCTCCAGAGATGCAGTAGGGAGATGGCAGAAAGTTCCACAGAGTCAACTATCACTGCAGCCCTCCACCAGTCGAGGCTTTATGGCAGAGTGGCCCGACGGAAGCCTCTCCTCAGTGCAAGACATATGAAAGCCCGCATAGAGTTTGCCAAAAAACACATGAAGGACTCCCAGACTATGAGAAATAAGATGCTCTGGTCTGATGAGACCAAGATTGAACTTTTTGGCGTTAATTCTAAGCGGTATGTGTGGAGAAAACCAGGCACTGCTCATCACCTGCCCAATACAATCCCAACAGTGAAGCATGGTGGTGGCAGCATCATGCTATGGGGGTGTTTCTCAGCTGCAGGGACAGGACGACTGGTTGCAATTGAAGGAAAGATGAATGTGGCCAAGTACAGAGATATCCTGGAAAAAACCTCTTCCAGAGTGCTCTGGACCTCAGACTGGGCCGAAGGTTCACCTTCCAACAAGACAATGACCCTAAGCACACAGCTAAAATAACAAAGGAGTGGCTTCGGAACAACTCTGTGACCATTCTTGACTGGCCCAGCCAGAGCCCTGACCTAAACCCAATTGAGCATCTCTGGAGAGACCTGAAAATGGCTGTCCACCAACGTTCACCATCCAACCTGACGGAACGGGAGAGGATCTGCAAGGAAGAATGGCAGAGGATCCCCAAATCCAGGTGTGATGCAACTTGTTGCATCATTCCCAAGAAGACTCATGGCTGTACTAGCTCAAAAGGGTGCTTCTACTCAATACTGAGCAAAGGGTCTGAATACTTATGACCATGTGATATTTCAGTTTTTCTTTTTTAATAAATTTGCAAAAATTTCTACATTTCTGTTTTTTTCTGTGAAGATGGGGTGCTGAGTGTACATTAATGAGAATTAAAATGAACTTTTTTGATTTTAGCAAATGGCTGCAATGAAACAAAGAGTGAAAAATTTAAAGGTCTGAATACTTTCCGTACCCACTGTACATTGTTCATTTAAGATCACACTGTTGAATTAGCCTTTGGTGCTGCTCGGTATCATCAACATATTGAAGTCATTTGCAGATTGATGAGTGAGTGAAGTTCCTCCTTTGTGACTCACCTGTTAAAGTTGACACATCGTGGCATCGTTTCCTCAGGTCTCTTAGGTCTTCAGGTGAATCAAGATGAAGAGGCTGGGGGTCCACATCCAGGCCCTCCGGTGCCTCCCCCCGCCCCTCATGGAGGGAGAAAGCTAAATGGGAGGCCAGGTGGGCCTGTGGGGACCAGGAGGGAGGAGAAGAAGTAGCGGGAGGAGAAGAGGAGGAGGGAGAGGAGGCAGGGTGGGACAGCTTGCCTGGAGCCGGAGGGTTCAGGGTGAAAGCGAACCCAGAGCTGGGTGTCCCGCTGTGGGACTGAGGCCCCCTGGTGCCTTCAGGGAGACGACGCAGGCTTCCAGGGCATCAGGCTCCGATTGGCTGAGAAGGTAACGACAAGAGAGAGAGCGAACACAAAGAGGAAGAGAGCAAAGAGAGTGGGAACATCAGAACGTTAAAGGAACCAAGTGCTGATATGTCTTTAATATGAGACACTAATGTTATTAATATAACATAAGTAACTGCAGAGTCATCTGATTAGGAAATCGAAGTGGGCCAAACTATCATTTTAAACCTTTTATTTCTGCAGCTATACTAAATAATATAAATGTGTGATACAAAACGGTAAGAAAGCATCATCATAACTAAATGTTTTCATCATCATAAAACAAGCAAATTTGATAGCATCTAATCCATCTAATCATGCAAGTAATTGAGACTAATTTATTATTCAAAAGATCTGAACTCTCTCAGCATCGAACCTTTTGTTTGATCAAAGAGCTTTTCACTAGAAGTAAAACCGGGCCTGGCCTTCTGTCCGTGTTTAAGGGTCACAAAGATCGAGTTACCGCTGCCTGAAGCTACACACGGATCAGGTTCCTCACAACAGAAACATCTCTTTTAACACACACACACACACACACCATGAGGCAGCACATGCTCTATGAATTACACACAGAACCGTTAACACCAGTAGCTACAGCTAGAAGGAGTCTTATTGAATACAGTATGCGCTGATCTGTGACTGATTCAGTATCGTCTCGGACATGATGCACACACAGTGTGCCAATATTTTAAAATATTGCCCAATGACATACATATATGTAAAACAAGAATCTTATATGTTGTAAAAAAATGACAATAACCTGCATGAAGGTATTTGATGTTTTATTTGAGGGCATTAGGTTTAACTAACTATGCCTAATGTGTCTAATAATGTATGTCGTTTTTTCTTGAACTCTAGTTTATATAACATCTGCCAGCACAGCACCTATGGGCCTGTGTCCACATAGCGCCTCTTCTGTCCGCGGGGCGCTGGGTAGCGCTTCATCCTCGCGTTTCCATGAAAAAGCGCTCGTGTTCTTACGTACAATAATGGTCAAAAAGTCTAAATACACAGAGGTATGTTTATGACACAGATTTTTATAACATATACTGAATCATACAGATCTTTATATAGATAATAAAAATATTCTCATAGAAAAGCTTAATAAAGCTAGAACAACGTTCTTCAACTCTCACACAGACTTCCTGCTCTATCCTGGTAACAAAAGGACACTCGATACCTCGACCCAGTTATTGCAGTCAATAAAACATGCCGGCTGGAGTGCAGAGGGTTAGGCCCCAATTAAAGCAACAGCTACTAGCCTGAGTACAGGGCCAGCATGTGCACGTATGCGCGTGACACACACACACACACACACACACACACAGCTGAAGACTGCAGCTGTGTGCACCTGAACACACCCATCTTATTACACTTGATTTGAATAGACTCCCCCAGCACCAGTATCACTATCTCACCACTACGAGAAGCTCTTTATTTCTCTTTCTCCTCGTTTCATCTACTCCCCTCCTCTGCTTTCCACCGCACGGTTCATCCAATCAGCTGAGTGTTTTGGATGGTGGCCAACACTTCCTCATCCATCGTCTCTCTCTTATAGATGTCAGAGGAGTCCACCACCTGCACACACTTCAGCTATTCACCCACATCAGACCCATTATTTCTGGCTGCGAATTCACAGTACGTGTGGTTAGAGGATGTCCTCACTTACACCGTACCAACAACAAAATAACTTTAATTTAACATACACTGTGGGTATAAAGCTGTGTACTCATGTTGAAAAAACAAGCTTTTCACATGACCGCTCAGTGAGTGAAACACGCTGTTGGTTTGTTAACCATGCAGCCAAGCAAGACCCCGTCAGCCACTTGGGGGTGACACTAAGGGACACGGTTATTAGCCATCTCTCCCTCCTTTGTATACTCGTCTTTTTAGCGTGCTAGGCAGGATGCCAGAGAGAAGGAAAAAACAGACTGTCAGCTGAGTAACATGCACACAAAGCATAATGGAGCTGCAGAGAGGATCGGTGCACCGACCTCCGTGTTCAGAAACAGCAACAGAAAAACCAAAACCAAGTTAAAATCAATGTCACATTAATCTAATAGAATAATAACTGAATGAATAGAGTCACTAACGAACGACAGTCATTTTAGTAATTAACTGCAGTTGGGACGGCTGCTGTTCTAGTTACTGACTTTAAGTCTGAACTGAACCTTTGACTTTGGACTGGAGCTGAACTCAACAGAGGTAAAGGATGTCTGAAAAGCTCTACGTTGGTACTCTGCACAAACAATGCCCTTCCAGGAAGGTGTGTACGTGAGCAGAGGCACACGGGAGTGAGAGAGAGACGGGAGGAGGAGGAGGAGGGGGAGGGAGAGAGGACACCCACACCGATGGGGCTGAAGGAGGGGAGCGTTTGAGACACGGGTACTCAATCGCACACTAGCAGGTAGTCAGTCACAACATTCTGCTCGCCAGCCAAAAGGCGCTTTTCTTTTGACCTCTTCTGTAACTAGACGAAGAGATCTACAAAAACCAACGAGTTTAAAGGCAAGTCATTTCAATGAACTGTGGCAGGCAGCATGCTGGTTCTTACTGGTTCATGTGACCAAGCCTCAAATGACCTTTCACATGTCTTTCAACCAAATTATGACAGGGGAGCCTCTGCGTGATGCAAAGTAATAGATGTGGCTTAAAAGGGAATAAGAAGGAAAAAGTAAAAATGCTTTTCTGTTTTGTCTCGTAGATGCTTGAATCTCAAAGGTTATTAATAAAACAGGAAAGTTGGGGACCAGAAAAGGAGACGGCTTTTGACTTCAAGCAGATCTGTAAAAGTAACTGCTTAGTTTCTTTATATCCCTTATAGAGCGCAAATTAGCTCACTTAACTCCAGCATGCACCCAGCACACGGTGCTTCAGGACACTAGAGGGTGATGCACATGTGGTCATTTCATGATTAAATGTCGGAGTTTTAGAGCCTTTGTTAGAGGACCTATGCTTTGAGATATTCTGCGCTACTGTACCGCGTTAACGTGAACTACTTTTGAAAAATAACTCATGTCATAAAAAAGGTAACCATCTTACAATGCTGTGTGACATTACAAAGCTAGTACAACGTTCTTCAAAAGCTCCACATCCTCTATTTATCACCGTCACCTGACTTATCTTCTGAAAATGCCAAGATCCAAACATCACACTGGATTAAATATTCGACCCTAATCAGCAAAGAGGATAAGATGACCCGCCGGGGCATCAGCATGTTACAGTCCAGAGATAAGCGGACGTGCATCAGCTCACGATGTGAGCTCACCATTCCACAAACTATTCACAATACCTGCAACCTGCTGGCACACACACTCACGCATCACGAGACATTTATGGAGCAAATGGCTGTTTAACGAGTATCCGTGTTGCCAACCAATGCCATATTCTGCTGCTCAGGTTACGATATCTGTGACATTCACACCAAGACTGAACAATCACATTGATCCTTTATTCTATTTTAAGACGGGCACAAAGGTAGAGGGCAAAAGATGCAGAGTGAACAGCTTTGTGCGTCATCAAACTGGCTCGATCTGCAAACTTCAGATGTTAATAAAACTTTGTTCTAGCAGTGATCATCACACAAATTACCGGTTAGCCCCAATATTTCTGAGAAATAAAATGTTGTGTTTACACTGTAAAAAAAAATCTTTTAAAACCTTCAGTTTGCTATATTTAAATCGAATAAGATTTCCCCTTAACTTTGCTCATTGCAGATGGAGCGTATCAGCGTTTATGTCAGCCGATAATTTACAGGAAATTGAAATACAGAAACGTACAGCGTCACCTTTCTGAAGTTCGTCCAACAAACGGTGACAAGTTCATTTGTCGGCTGTAAAACGTCGCGCCCAGCACATCTCTTTTAAATCAATAAATCTTGCATTGGGCAGGTTACAGTCATCATCACCACACATTTCCATGATATCAGCTCCACACGGCCTGAACTATTACAGCCCCATGAATGACATCATGCATTCAACATTGTAAATGATGGTCGTTCTGAAGCAGCAGACTCCTGCATAGCGTTGAATTACGAGAATTGTTTGGTTAACCATTAACAACTCGTACGTTCTATGCCAAGTTTTCACAAAAGGGCAAGTTCATTAATCATCCTGTGATATCATTCATAAAGGTGAGTGAGGTAACACCTGAGAAATGGAGTTAAAATACTGTATAGAGGAGGATTTTATACTCCAATACAGAGCAGTGCAGCCTTGTGTCATCTCCCCATACGGATCACTTTCAAACAACACAGATATGTTGTAAAATATCTGTTCCGATATCTGTTATATTATTGATAACATCTTTTCATATGTATCAGGTCCGCATAATGCAAACACAAAGCCTACATCATGACAAAACAGGAAATGATGCCGGACACAAAACAAATATTGAAGTTTGCGACTAGAAAGAGAGCTGGAAAAGGCTCGTTAAATGGAAAGTCTGCTTAGATTAAGAGTAACTAATGATTATTGTAAATACTGATTTAACTTTTTATAATGTGTTTGAATTCATTGATTAACTATCTAGTCTACAGAATCAGAGAAAACAGTGAAAAATCAAAAGATATGTTCAGTTTAGAATAGAAGCCACACACTTGAGAAGCTGAATCCAGTGAATGTTCATCAGTTTTGTAAATTACAAATCAATCAATGTGATTAATGGTCTAATTACATCACTAAGAGAGAGTTTGGTGTTCAGACGAGCGGGCCGAGAGCAAACGAGACAGACAGTTAAACAGCGAGACGGTATCAGACATAAAACAGAGAAACGGGAGTGAAAGAGCATGGGAAACAGACAACAGGCCGGTGTGCACACGACCTTAATGTGAGCAAGAATGTCACCCTGACAACTGGGAGAGCTATATCTGGACAGCGTTTCCACATGAAATGAAAGTGGTCACAAAAACCCAAATACCAATTACTCGCTCTCTAAAGGGCGATCTGCTCTGTTCACTCAACATGCGGCCCTTTGAATCCGCTCCAGGAGATGTAAGGGACACGCAAAGCTTTGGTTCAAAACATCACAACCATATTCTAATTAACTCGCCCTGTAGAACTTTGAGATTTTGGCAGGAATAACTGCCTGACTCGTCTGACTCAGAGTTAAAGATTATGCTAGTGAGAGCCGGATTGTGACTTGAAAGAGTGCTGTTATGTTGCTAAAACAACAGATTGTGTCAGACGATTCAAGGCGATCTACAGCCCTTTTTGAATCCACCTCAAATAATTGTATTATCTTAAAAAAAAAAAACACACATCCGGTTGTCTTGTTAATTTTTTAAGAAAACTTAGTATGTGACCTCAGCAACGCTTCACTTAAGAGAAGCCAAACCCCGGAGTAGAATATGTAACTGACCAAACCACACATAACATGAACCACCTCGAGGTTACACTGGATTAAACCGGAGCTCAGCTGTATTACAGTCAAGTGTGTTTGAGACACTCTGAAATGCAACACGTGCCCGAACATTTCTCCTCTTAGCTTTAAAAGTCATTTAAGGGAGAGTTGCGAAATGATGAGCTCATAATTACTAATGGTAACAAAATGTGTATTTACTCAGTACACATTTCACACCACTGTGTTTCTCCACTCTTAACCTGTGAGCCTCCTCTGGTGATGGATCAAACTGAACAAACAGAATAAACAGCTGCAGAGTGACAGTACGAGGTCAACGTGTTCAACCATGGATGCCGGTGTCTTGTGTTATGAGTCCCAAACACTCACAGGAGTTTATTGCCATTCTTTTGTGTTGTGATGATCAACAGGCTCCCGCACATCGTCACATCTGACAGTTCAACACTTCACACGTCAGAAGAGAAAATAAAAACCGCCTCAGGACATCTAATCAGCAGGAATGGTTCAAAAGTACGACGAGACTTTAAAAGAGCAGTATGGCAGTAAATCGCTCAGAAACTCTTTTCTTGGACACAAAGTGGCACAAATTAGGCAGACAAAAGAAAACATCTCGTCATGTTGACATGACACGCTCCATGAGCGGAGGAAAACGCTGCTGGATCAATGCTAATCAACACAGACTGAGCTACAGACACACAGACATGAGCTAAAGGCTAATAACACTGGACATGCCAGCAGGCCATAGAATGTGTTAAAGAGCTGAAACAGACTTACAGTGGTCCTGCAGTTAGCTGAGCATGTGGTGTTCTGTGTATGTACTGTCTCCTCGTAGACCATCAAATGAAACGCTGTCCGGGCTGCTGGAACGGCCGGCTTCTGTCCTGTCCCGAGTGTGTCCTGTCAGAGGGAGAGAGAGAAAGCAAAAGTGAGGCGGGGCGTGGAGGCGGGGCTGAAGGAAGAGGAGGGACGTACAGAGAAAAGGCGTGCTGGTTCATCACGGTGTGCCGGCTGAGAAACAACTGGCAGACCGAGGCTGAACTTCAAAGAAGAGCAGGAGGTCTGTGAGCCAGCGCTTTATTATTGTACCGCTGCAGCAGGTCAGCATGTCCCACGTCCTCACAGTCATTTGCATAAGCCGAACACTGCAAAGCTCTCGTTTCTATGCACTATCCAAATTAGATGTGCGCCTATAGTTCAGCCTTCATCACAGCAACAATGCCAAGTCTGTTGCCCAGCACTACTGGTCAATGATTTACAGTAAACCGTGACTAATTACTAGCTGAACAAAGTTCATTAAAATACATCATAAAGCCTGAACAGTTGCAGATAGATTCTAGTCTGATTGTTTACATGTAGTTGAGTCTTATTTAAGGATTTCATGTTGACCAAAACAGGGCGTTGTAGTTTGTTCTGGATCTTCCACTGAGACTGCAACCTCCTCTCCTCTGTTATCTAACGTGTAATCTGATACGGCCATGATATCATGGCTTACAGCCCAAAATATTCAATTACATCACACAAGATTTTGCCAAAAAAGTAAGGAGCTTAAATCCCTCAATGATGCTGATCTCTGTTCTTTGAGTAAGCACCTCTACACTCAGCAGAGTGTACTGACTGAACATAACGGCAGATTCTCTCTTAATGTAAAATGTGGCATTCAGGCAGCATTTACAGTAATCAGCTACTGAAATTATTCAGCTTTTAAATCCCTGAGTAAAAGCACAGAAGGGTGAGAAAGATCCCCCCCCCCATAGAAAACTGAACAGATATTCTACAGTAGTTCACCAGATTGTTTCTGAGGCTGAAATGACAACTGATGCTAAAGGTGAATAAAACACCATGAAGACGTCGTACATTAAAAGTGAAAACTATCTGTGTGAACAGAAATGTTCTTATGTCCTGCTCCAAGGAAGGAAATAAGACTCCGAAAACACAGTAATGTTGATAGTGTTGCTGCGAAAGGCTCTTGATAATTACAATTAAACTTCTCCAAAACAAATAAAAACAATACTCTGATCAGAGGAGTCTGGGCTTTGTTCAAAAGGTTGTAAACACACACAGACAGATTACAGTCATGAACACTGCTTGCAGAAATTCTGAGCAAAGATGTAAACAAGTCAAGAACTTGCATTGTTTATGTGACGGTCTTAAACACCTGTTGTCAAATCAAACTACATTTCTTTTCCCTGTGTGTTTGTCCCGAGTGTTTGCTGTATTTTTAGTTTGTTTTTGATGATCAGGTGAAATTAACTGTGAGGGAGAGAGAAGAGAAACCCAGCTTAAAATGACTCCGTGTCCTCTGATAATTAACTACGTTTTGGAGCCAATGATTCTTTTTTTGATACCGTTAGTTATACTTTGAGGAATATAAACACGTTTCATAACAAAAACATTTAATTTAATTTTCTGCATCAAAAAAGAACAAACTCGTCTGAACAGAAGCAGACAAACAACTTTCCTTGAATATAAAACAGTCTAATATTAAAGGTATGAGATGAAAGCAGAAACTGCCTGATCAAAGAATAAGCTTAAGTATTTAATACATACTGTTCAATACCAACTTCTATTGATAACAATAACATAATTCAGTGCACTTCAAAGAACGTTTTACCCACATTTTGATGTTTTAACAGTGTTCTTTGTTACATATATCTTTGTTAATATGTTTCCTATTAGAGGTGAAACAGATTCATTGTTCTTCATGAAGGGTGATCATCATGTGCTACACTTTGTGTTTTCCCTTCTGAATATAGTGACTAATGTGTGCTTTACCCACAAAGGTGCATTCATTCATATCCCACCTGTGTTGATGAAAGGCGACGTCTTTACTCTAACAGGGAAATGGCTTCTAATCAAAGTAACTGTGTTTAACAGATCGCTGTAATGTAACAAAAACTATATTTAAAACTCACAACGCCAAGTGCTGAGCGCTGACCACTGATCCTCAGATACACCATCATAGATCAATAGACAAGTTTAGATTCAAACATAGCTTATTAGCTTCTTCCCGTCTGACCAAAGCGTCACAAATAAAAACAAACAAACAGGACAATTTAACCTGTAATCCCCCCCCCTCCTCCTCCTCCTCCTCCTCCACCGTTATGGACATTTCCCCGTCCCCGAGTTTGGACAGTTTGAGAAACAAACAACGCGACAGGTGTTCAATGAAACCGTGTGTGACACCACAGCAGCCGGTGAAACGGGAACAGATGCGACTTACATGCTCGTTTCACTCGTGTCCAGTCAAGGTCGTAGTCGCTGTTCAAGTTTCCCTCAGCGAACTCCGAACTCAGCTGTCTGCTCCGCTCCGTGTTCCATTTGGTCATCTTGAAGGCGAGGCATCATGGGACATGTAGTTCTTCTATGACACCCATTTTTTTTCAGCCAGTAAATAATTTCTGATCAATTATGTTTGTTGTTTTTAGGGGACTGGACCACTGAGACTGTCTATTAAGTCCACAAAAGAATGCTGTAGTGTTCAGGGTTCCAGGCAGAGATGTCTTGACTCTACTTATCTTTCTTTTACGAGAGGCTGATGGACTCAGAGGGAAATTAAGCAAGGCTCTTTATCAACAACTGGTGACATGCAAAGTATTTTCACACCCTGTTGATATTTATAGTGTCCAATCTGACAGAGTGTGTGACAGGTGATGCTGTAGAATAGACACTATAAGCAGAGGAAGGGCTGCACTGCTAATAAGTAAACAAAGATTAGCCAACATTTAGAAGATGCAATACCTGTAACAGACTCACATGTATCAAGCAGATGCACTTGCAACCACCACCAACAACAAGCTTTCCAAGCTTAACATCTGTCTGATTGTTATAAGTACCATTAAATGAACATCTGTGGTTATTTTCAGCTGCCTCTCTTAATTTATCTTCCTAAACAACATGTGACTGGACCAAACGCCGAGCTATTTTAATCCTGGGAGCCCACCACCAAGCCCGCCTGAGAATGTGCACAGACATGCTGCAGCACGCCTCAGACTTTCACACGCGTCTGATCCGACCCCAACAAATGTCTCAGGTGTCTTTGGCCCAATCCCAATGTCCGCCCTAAAGCCTTGAACCCTGAACCCTCAGGGACTTTGCAGGAACGCGCGTCAAAGTCCGTGAGTCCATAAAGGGGGGACATTGGGATTTGGCCTGTGAGTTTTGAAATTGGGATTGGGCCTTTCAGTGGAATTGCGATGACGTTGTGATTGTGTGGGTCTCTGTCTACCTCTAGTGGTAGAATGGCTGAATGTACAGACAGTTTGTTGTCATTAACATCTGGTTCTGAGATCTCTTGCTCAATTATGTGTTTTTGTTGTGGATATCTTCATTAAATCCTTCATTAAAAATATCTAATTTCGTTTTTTTAATATAAATTTACAATTAGGTTGTTACAGCTGTCTCATGGAGTAAAACAAGCTGTGTATACCACAGACTTAAACGCTTCTCTGCATTTGACAAAAAAAAGCTAATAAGTAAGAGGACCTTTTTGTTTGCTAGTTCTAAGCTAAACTTTTCAACCAGCTCGGACCAGAAGTCCTTGAAGTGTTTCTTCAGTTCCATGAGAGGTGGGCAGACTCCTGAAGACCGTGGGATAAGGTCAAAAGCTCCAGAAGAAGCGAGTAAGTGAACGTTGAATGGAGTTTGTTTTGACAACTGATGTTTTTGAGATCAAAAATGTGTTGTCAAGCTCAGCGTCCTGCGACTTAGCGTCCTGCGACTCTTGGACTCAGGTTTTTTGTGCTACTTTATGTCCTTGCTTCTTTTTTACACATATCTACGTCAGTAGATGCTGCAGCCACTTCAGCACGTGTCTTTATACTCAAAGTACCAGAGTAACTCTCCCGGTACAGGTGGTCCAATGCAGCTCTACTGTCCATTGTCCCAAAACATTCCTCCGTGGTCAGTCAAGGCTACAGTATCTGCATAAGGCATGATTAATAATTTACCAGAATCTCCATCAATCCAGCCAGCTAGTGGTCTGCTCCAGGCCACTTCCTCTCCCAAGGACAATGGGGCCATTTCCTGTGGGGTGAGACGCAGAGGACCAGAGAGAGAGAAACAGGCAGTATTGTAAAGCAGGGACATCATATCAGCGTGTCCTGCCCTTGGAGTAAAAGACAGATCCAAGCGTCTGGTGAGATTCATGGTCTGTTTGCAGGTTACAGGGCAAGACCGGACCCAGGGCTGCTCTTTTCTTTACCCCCGCCCACAGGATCTTCAGAAAACTGTCTGACTTTGTACATATATCTTTGACCTGGTATATTACAGAGACAGAAAGACAACATTAGGAGAACTTCCTACACATTAGCTCATGAGTTTAGGCAAGCAGCCTCTAACGTATTCTCAGTGAGAGAGAATATTTCTACATTCAAAGACGGTTTTATAAAATAAATGGACATTAAAAGCTGAATTAGTGCTTGAAGCCAAAATGCCAGGTGTCTTTGGCAGAGTCAGTATATGAGCTGAAGACCCGCATGTATCCCACTCTTTTAATTCCTGGCTGATTTTCTAAATAAAGAGGCTGCTGTGTTCAGAACAATGGCTCCATTCATGTCACTGCTGCCCTGTCCAGGGATATCTGAGAAAGCCAAAAGAAGTCAAAGACATGCAACATACGGTGGCGAGTGACAGCTCCGAGAGTATGAAGTTACGCAGCTACTGTCCAATTCAACGACCGGTCCAGTAAACATTAAGCAACTCATGATAACACAAGAATGTTGATTGGGCCTGAAGCTATTTTTAAAGAGAAGGCTGTCAGTCCACACATTCACACGGACAAATATAATGGCCTATATAGCCAGCAGTGGCCGAGCAGGCCATGTCCCTCCTCTGTCCCTGTCTCTTTCATTGTACGAGGCACAGATGATGACCGTCACAATGGCCACAAAGGAGAGAGCCATGACAGCATGCCCCGTGGCAGGCCGTAGTATACAGCCTGACCTGTCTGTGTGTATCATCCAGTCTGAGTGTGTCACAGACACATTTCACTGCACCATCAGTATCTAAAGGTGGAGAGATTTCATTTTCCCCACCTGTACACGTCTAAAATGAATCAACAGTGAAACTGATCTTTTGCAGCATGTAGTGTTATTTTAATCACATTATTATTATGAATTTCTTTATTGTACTGTGCACTGACATGGTCACAGTGGTGCACATTCACAGTCAGCCCCCTACAGATCTAATGGACAAGTTGGACTAAACCTGGCAGTCACAAGTTTTTGGAGCTGATAAAGACCGGATTGAGTATTAATTGTACTAATTGAGTACTAATTGAGTATTAGTATCATATTTACAGAAATTTAAATCACACTCATATTAATACAAATGTTATTGAATCATTTTAAGCAAACGTTGTGTGACTCCAGTGTGTCCAAATGTTGATATTTGCTTTTCCATAACAGTAAACTAAATATTTCAAGGTTTTGAACTGCTGATTGGAGCGTTTTTAATATGTCAATGATGCAATTAATCAATCAATGATGAATTACAATGGTTAATAGACCGCGCATTGACTGATTAATCAAAAAATGAATCTGCAGAATGGTCGATATTGAAAATGATTTGCTAGTAGTCACTTTTATTTTTGTAATTTTACTGATTTTACAGAAGCAACTGGTCAAATTATTAAATGTATTTATAATAAGTATTGCTTAAAATGGTAAAAAAAAAAAAAAAAAAAACTAATCTATCTGTTCATGTCATACAAATCTCCTGTTATGTCTCCCCTTCTCTCCCTTTCTGCCCCTCCCCACTAACACCTCCAAAGAAACTACTGTCAGACACATTCACAAGAACTCTCACTCTCTCACTGGAAGCAGCGTGAGGCGTATTGTTTCTCGGCTGCAGTGACTCATGCTGTCGTCTGGTTTCGTGTTGTAATCAAGGTGTGGCCACGTCGTCGCACAGGTGCACGAATCGGGTCGTTGTAGTCTGTAACAAAAACGAATGAAAACAAGAGCATAATAACAGTAATATAATAATATAAGCTGCTCGAGCCACTCAGAATGTTTTATACACTACTTTACACGTAAACTGTGTTGTGTGGTTTACTGCAATTAGACAAATAGGTCTTGTACTCAAAGGTCTGCACTCAACTTTGTATTTTGTTTTTATAGACCTTTCTATAGCTCATATTATTTACAATCATGTAAATGTAGCCTGTAACTGTAAACACATTTAAGACACGATTGACAAAGTCTTAAATGATAAATTGGCTCTTGATAAACCTATTAGTATGGTCCTTTGAGATAATCATCTTTTTATTTATTCACTACAACATTAGGCCACAATAATCAATGTTGCCAAAAGCAATTATTAAGAAGTAAACTTCAATTCTCTGTTTATTAGAAGGACAATAAAGGAGTCTGTGACGCTGGGAGCAGTGCGCTGCGCTGCGCTGCGCTGAGCGGAGGCAGGGTGGGGTCCGGGGGAGGAAGGCGGAGTCTGGGCTGAGGTGACGCTTCTTTTACTCCGGTTTTGTTCAGTGGACTGTCGGCCAGCAGCAGCAGCAGCAGCGGCGGAGGAGAAAGTGGCGTGAAGTGAGGAGAAAAACCGAGAATTGTCCCCTCCAGGAGAACACAACAGTGATCTGGAATAATCTAAAACGCTTCGTTGTGTTTCGACAGGTACGACTCAAATGAATGTATATGTTCACTTTCTCCAAACTGCTCAGTGTCTTTGTCACCGACGGGTGTTGTTTTTCCCCTCAGTATTTGTGCGCACAGGAGTCGCTATCCTGCTTTCTCTATTAGCGTGTATGTTCATGTGGGTAAATGTTTGGGCTCATTGTTCATCTCCGCTTACCTGGGTGTGAATCCAGCCTCGTATCTGGAGTTCATTTCCGCATGCCTCAAACTGCCTGCTGTTTCGGAGTGAAGCGCGAGCTCTCCAGGCCCCAAAAGTTTCCTCTCTTGCGTTTAATACATTGTTTCTTTTTAACTGTTCAAAGTGTCAAAGGGCCCGTTCCGACTAGTCATATCGATACTTTTGGCCCCAGTATCGATCAATCAACTTGACGTCACTTGTCAATAGTGTCCTACAGTGTCATTGGTGGTGACCAAGTATGCGCGCGCGCACGCGCCTGTGTCTGCGTGGGACAGAGGCAGGTGAAGAGAACGGGGCTTTCTTTAACCATGAAAATACATTTTCTGTAGAAAGTAAGAGGTTACAGAATGTGTATCACACGCATAGCGTTTTACGGACAATTAGGGTTTAACACGTTGGCAAGTTAGCCGGAAAGAAGTTAACTCATTAAATATAAACTTAATTACAACTGAGGCGATTCATTGATTGCACACAGAAAGTGAAATAGCAGCTATTTTCTATAATCGATTCATAATTTAAGTCATTTTTTAAGAATCATCCAATCTCTGATATAAAGTTTTCAGTTTGTTTTATTTGGTCCTCAGCAGAATATAGGCCGTTTGGGTTTGTGAGTGTTTGATGAGGTCAACGACACAGTTTTGTGAAATCTTCATAAACCAACTGTTAATCAAGAAGTTGACTATCAGATTCATTGACAATTATAAAGTAATTGTTAGTTGCGGCCCTGAATTAAAATGTTTGCGCTCAAACGACAGTAAATACTGCAATGAGCTAATTGGGCATGGGTGAGTAAGATCCCCGTCACACACGCACATCTGTAATGTGCGACATTGACTATTAAATCATATCCCTAAAATGTGTTGTTGTGCTGTTTCTATAGCGCTCATCCACTCCCACACTGCTGCTCATGCCAGCGGTGATGTCTCCAGGTGTTGCCAAATCTTCCATGAGGTCATAACCTTAGTTTGAACATGCTCCAGACTTTACAGGACGGCAGGTTTTCAATCCTGCTTATTGGCCGCATGAGCACACATTTCTTTTATTACATTTCCACGTAAGTGAGGGAGTAAATCCACTGAAATCTGCACCGATTTTTAAATTGCCCTTTGTCTTATCCGCTTTCTTCTTGTGCGACTGTCATTTGCGGTGTCCTCCGCCGCCGACACTAAATCTGTTGTCGTCTTATTTGAAGTATCAGCAGGTAACGCCATCAAAAAGCACAGAGAATAGTGCCAAACAACTTTTTGCGTCCTACTTGTCCCTAGACCAACGCGTCCAGCTGAGGCGGTTGAATGTGTGTCAGGTTGAATGGGACAGCATGGCCTCCCCGGGTCTGTGTCATCCCGTAGTGCAGCAGCAGACAGCACCCTGGTTGGAACACTGGCTGTTCCTGTCTGCCCTCAGGGAAGAGGGCGGATGGGTGGGGGGGACGGCGACGGGGGGCGATGACTTACTGTAGATTTCGCAGCTACAGCTGTGGTGGCACGGTGATAATCCCCCCCCCCCCCCCCCTTGCTTAATTCCCTGATACTGTCCTACATTAGCAAAGCAAGAGGTCAGGAGATCCTCCAGTATATAAATAGGTCTACACTTTGCAAAGGGAATTACTGTATATGTCGCACATCCTAACCTTTGTTTAGCGTAAAGGATTTCTTCTTCTATGGATTCCCTTTCTTGCCTCTTCTCTGCGTCTGTTCAGTGGTGCCCGGCCGAGTACTTTCCAGGGGCTCGGTTACAGCCACTCGTCGTGTGACCCGCTCTGTGTTTGCACACCACTCTGCCTCTGTGTTTTACTGTTCCCATGGAGAAGGGGGCGCAGAGAGATAAAGTTTTCCATCGGCTAAGAAAGGGGTCTTTGTGGCGTAACCGCAAATCTCCACGGGGTCAACTTCCACAGGCTTTAGAGGAAATCTTCATTAGATGATGCCGTCGCCGAACCCCGTTGACACCCAGCACTTCACTATGATCATAAGATAAGATAAGATAAGATAAGATAATCCTTTATTATCGTCTCTGACCAAAGAACGTGGCCTCCCTTTTAACCTACGCAGGTGCACCTGAACACTAGATTTCCAGAGAAGGGACTAAATCAATCAAGCCAAAAAAATGTTGAGTCTATCTGTTTAGGATAAATACGGTAATTCTATAATTGGCCGGACTGCTGAAAACATCCATTCATGAAAAACGATTTTTGCTGTCGCCGATGAAAAATCAAACCAGAAGCTTCTAGCGGAGCACAACGGTTTAATGCTGAGCAAGTAAGGCTGGCACTGCCCAGCTGAACCCTCACCATGACCGTCACTGGAATGAATAATTTACCTTCAACAGTTCTCTTGGTTGGATAAAACAAGGACAGTAAAGTGTCCCTTACTTAAAATGTCAAAGGCCTAATGGCTGTTTCTTCCCATCACACGCACTTAGAGCTATAGGAATGTCTGCCAAGTTCCACGTCAACGCCTTTCAAAGACACCCATGCTTCAGTCCGACAGCACGCTGGAAATAGCTGAACCCTACTGTTTTCTTCATGAATACATTACCTCTGATCATTACTGACTGCGTATCCACGCACGCAGCGAGGGAGGACACTAGATTGCAGCACTGACTCAAAAGACAAAGTTTTCATAGTTGGGTGCATTGGCTGAGTTCTACTTCTCAGCATAGTGACTCTGATGAGTCCTGTGGCGTCTGTTTTTCCTCCTCCTCCCTGTCCCTTAATCACACTGCTGTGAGAGATTGAGGAATGTGATGACAGCAAGGGTGTGGTTGCAACGGAAAGTTGTTAGATGTGCAACATGAAGAACATCAACCTCTCACAAGGAAGTTATTCGTGCATATGGCCAATCACCGTTGCCTGAAAATCTCATAACTCAGTTTTTTTGATTGATTTCTTTTGAAGGATTTTTAAGCTCTCCTGCGTTGACAAAGTTGTGCAACCCTGCGGCCTGTGCATACTTTACAAAACACTGGATAAACGGAAAAATGCATGGGGGGGGGTTCAGACAATCAGGGCTGTTCTTCCTCCTTCTTCATGTCTTCTTTGGTCCTTAAATGTTGACATTTTGGTGGTTAATAAAACAAATGCCAGGACTGTTTTCAGAATAAGTCACTACTTTTTTTTTTTTTTTTTTTTTTTTTTTTTTTTTAATAATGCTATTTTTCACTCTTAAAATATTCAGATTTTGTGTTTTCTTTTGTTTTCTTAAAGAAGAACAAACTGAACTTGAACTGGTTCCTGCGGAGCGTTTTTATTCTTTAAGGTCCCTTTAGACTTTTGCCCTGCTCTCCAAAGCTCCCTCTCCCTCCTGCCTCTAATCTCCCTGAAAAATGAATCATCTGTCACATCGCCTCAGTGCTCGGCTGCACACCGATGCGTGGCAGTTCAAGAAAAAAAAAAAAAAAAAAAAAAAACTCCCCGTCAGGCCTTTAAAACAGGCTGCAGAACAGATGCCACCAAAGTTGGCCAGTGAACACACGGAGACATCTTGATGTGCTTCAGTCTTTTTGGTCGCGTCCAGTTGGGACACTTGAAACCCGGTTTCCTTTTCACTGTGACTGCAGTCGGTGGGACAATGTGGCCAATCTTGTCCTCTCTCTACACAAAACAAAGTAACACAGAGGCTCTCTGTGCCATATCAGACTTGGTTCATCCTCTTCCTTCCTACCGCCAACTAAACAACATGGAGAGGAGCACATCCTGCTTACTGTAGTCCAAAGACACAATCTTTTTTTTTTTTTCAAGCAACTGGCCTTCAGCTGTTCAAATACTGGATTTAGTTTTCTAGAAAGTAGAATAAAATCCAGCCATATCTTGATGATTATGGAAGATAATCTTTGGACATTCTGTGTTTATTTCGCTCCATGCGATTGACAGTGTGGTTAACTTTGTGGGCCTTTTCAAATGAGGGTTTATTGTCACACATGGGTACACCCCCTTTTGTACTCATTCCCTCCTCCTCCGTCAGCTTTGTGTAATCTGATCCTGCTCTGCACTAAGGCACCTCCTCCGAGACGGCTCACATTTCCTTTTGATTCACAGCGAGATCCCACAGGGAGTAAACAAGCAGTTTCCAGCCACCACCATACTGCATCCACTGGCGTAATTCAACTCATTAAAGTAGCTGCAGTGAATCAACTGACAGATCTAAGGCCATTATCCATTCTGCTGCTTACTTTCTTCATTGGCATGCTGACTGTGGTTGACTGTTGTTGGGAATGTTTCCAGTTCAGGCAAAGAAGGGGAGTGCACTGTGCTGCATCGGCCACATTTAGACAGTCGGTTTGTGTGTTGCTCAAGTGCTCACCAGCAGTATCTCATTGTCTGTCCTGTCCTCCGTGGGGCTCTTGGCGTGCTGGCGTTGCTATGGTCTGGATTTTATCATCTGCCTGTTACAGTCAATTGACGACGTGCTCTGGCTCCAAAATGTGAACATGAAGTTGTGTTCTCCCTGAACTCGGTGCATGACGTGACAACAGCCGGCAGCAGTTTTTGTCACCATAGTTTTGCGTCTAAAAGTATGAAGAAACAGTTGTGAAAGTACAGCAACTGGCCCTCTCTGTCCAGACAGCCCAGCAGTTGGCGAGTCAGATAATGTTGACCACCACTTCCTGTCACCCACCACAATAAATCCATTAGCTGTGCACCACTTCACATCCTCTCTTATTGATTTATAACAAACAACCAGCCCGTTAGCCCCTGCTGCCTCCATTACAGTGCCATAACGGCTATCGTTGGACGAGTGTGTGTGTGTGTGTGTGTGTGTGTGGGGACTAGGAAGGTTGGCGGGGGGGGGGTGTTGAGCTGTATCCCATTGGGACAGCTGAACCCCGGACGCAGAGAGCACAATGTCAACTGCTTGCCTGTCTGCTCTGCTGGCCATTTACTGTGTCGGGAGGATTGTGCTGTGTGAGTGCAGGGTGATGTGTTAAAGGCATCTGGGAAATGGTCTATAGTAAAGAGGAGTGTGAGTCGCATGTCAGGGGACATGCATGTGAAAGGCTGCGTGTGCAGAGCCGACATGTCGAACAGTTGATCTGTGCAGATGGTGCAGCACGATTTACAGATGTGTGGAAACATAATCTGCTTTATTTGCATTTCAGCCTAAACATGACATTAGCAAGCTTGTTAGAAGTCACAGAGCACCAGATGAGGTTTCTACAACAAAGCTGCGATGTTCTGACAACCATCAGACTTTGCAATTGACATAAACGAAAGATAAATGTGTTTTTTGTTTTTCGAGACGTGAATTAAAGGGATAGATTGACATTTTTCTTGCCGAGAGTTAACTGATTGAGGTCGGTCTCATGTCTGTGCGATAAACAGGAATTTAGTTTATTGTAAAAAAGACTGGTTGTAGTTGTGCAGGAGGTTATGCGTTTGTTACATTTGATAGTCTGTAGAGTTACTGCACTTGTAGATGTAGCTTGTCATCTTTGGACAGAGCCAGGCTACCTCCTGTTTCAAGTCTTTATGCTAAGCTAACTGGCTGCTTGCTCTAGTTTCATACTTAATTGACAGACATGAGGGTGGTATCTCCTCCAACTGTTGGCAAGATGGTGAATAAGCGCGTTTCCAAAAATATCAAACTATGACTTAACACTAATTTGGCAAGCGTCATCTTCTCAAGCAGGCATGTAAAAGAGCACACGGCACATGCTTGGTGACATGTTATTTGCACCGCTGCATGCCAAACAGGCATGAGCCTGAACAAGAAATCACTGCAAACTCTGAAATGTACGTTAGGAGCCTCTCTGGAATACCACCAGAGTACATCTCCAGCCCCCTGGGCCTCTTCCCTGACCTGATTCATTCCTGCTGTGATACAAAGAGGAGCTTAGGCCAGCCAAGTCAAAAATCTGGAGCGCTGGAATGTTTTCCCGTTCGATACTGAGTTTGTCACATGCCGTGTTAATTAAGACGATGATTTAATGCGGAGAATAAAGTGTCAGTTTAGCCCCTTGAGCAATAAGGTGTATTCAGCCTCACCCAGTTCACGCTGTGCTGCCACACCCTCGTACAGAGCCGGTCACTGACGGGGAGACACACCCTGTCGTGTGTGTGTGTGTGTGTGTGTGTGTGTGTGTGTGTGTGTGTGTGTG
>NW_022280061.1:2933313-2936088 GCF_004355925.1 Anarrhichthys ocellatus | reverse complement strand
GTGTGTGTGTGTGTGTGTGTGTGTGTGTGTGTGTGTGTGTGTGTGTGGGGCGGGGGATTACTAATCTATTATCTCAGCAGCCATACCCTCTGTGTCTGTTAGTTTCAGCCATGTATGAGTGAGTCACTGAGAAGCTTCGAATAGTTTAAAAGAGTGAACGATGTGTGCACTTTTCAGCACAAGATTAGCCCGTGGACACCGGACTGAATTCACTACGATGGTGTGGAATGTCACACCAGCGTTTCACCATCGGGCGCTGAACAGTATCCATCTGTTGCAACTCGATCACTGATACGCAGTCCTTGTTTTTACAGTGCAGGGGTTGTCGCCTGAATGAAGTCATCCACAGAGGCTGTTGCTTCACAAGATGGCAGGAAGTGATGGGTGCGAGATGTAGCTGTCTTGAGTAAAACGTGTGGCCTCCGTGTTCTGTTTGTGTGGATGGGATGGATGGCGGTAAAGACAATGGTGGAGCAAGGTACACCGAGAGTGAAAGGATGCATCACTCATTAACTGGAAGAGAGCAAAGTCCAGTCAGAAGTACACAATGCAACCAACGGCTTTCACTCGGCAATGACCAACGGGGGAGGGATCGGCAGATAAGCTATCGCCATAATATAAAAAAATAAATGTTTAATGTTTTGTTTTTTTGCTTGGCTTTAATTTTTACTTTGCGACATGTTTTCTTGGCTTGGACCACAGTCAACAAACAAATTAATGAGAACCCGAGAGGAAACCGCACACAAGCGAGCGTAGCTTCAAACATCAGATGGGTCGCTGGATAAAACCCCCACAGTGCCGAAGCAGGGTTTAGGTAACCTAGGAGATAGGCGGGGCGTGTCGCAGCATTGCAACAGTTGGCTGAACCCGCTGCCTCGCCCAGGAAGACAAAGACTACACAAAGGCTACACATCACGGTCCCTGATTTACAGAGAACAGGAAAGTTGTGTGTGGACATGCTGAGTTCTGCTTAAAACAAAAAATCAAACGGGCTTTGTTTTGCACCCGTTTTATCTCTGCCTCCAGCAGTGGATCAATCAAATGTTTTTGAATTATTTTTTTCAAGACTTTGCTAATAGACCCCAGATTTAAGTTCTGTCTGTCAGATGTCTTGCCATATTGATCAATGGGTAGATAGTCGGGCGTTGCCTACCATCTTGACTGAGCAGCCCTCGTTTTAATAAAAGGCCACATCCTCAGTTAGAACGGTAGGAATACACGGGGATTGTAAGCATAGTTTTTGTCCCGTGAGTCAGTGCAGTAAGTGTAAGGCAGCGTGTAGCTGCAAGCACAGACGGTCCTCAGGGCACTGGTCCTGCAGGATCTTGCGCCAGACTGACTACGGCTGAAACTCGCTGAGCTGCTGCTCCCATGGGACGGTGAGATGGAGGGGCGTGTTGGGACCTTTACAAGAACATCAGGTTCAGGTGAACGCATTGTGGGGACAAGCGGGGACTTGCATGTGAGTTACCAGCCCATTAAAGTCAAGAGACAAACCTGAGGACAGATTAATGAAGAACATGCCGTATATACACACACTGTTGTCAGATTTTCATCATCATACAAACTTTAATGGAAAACAAAACCTCTTGCGGAAGTTACACTGATGCACAACTATGTACACCGTATGATGCCTGGGCAAGAAAAAGGGGGGCCGAGGGGCTGAAACATAACCCGATACATCCTTATGCAAAGCCGGGGGGCAAAAAGACGAGGGAGGGGTGCTTTACACCACGAACGGCTCCGGTATCAAAGGCAGAGAGACGCAGTAGATCAGCTTTGCACAAATTCCTTTACTTCAAACCCATCAATCAACTCTGCAGCACTCACTAGATTGTGAAGTTGTGCGAATGTGTTGCGTGAATTTGAATGTAAGCAGAGGTAAAGGTGGTCATTTAGGGGTTTATTATAGCTCCCTTTGTGCCGACACAGCAGCTTGACATTGTGACTTTCAGCCCGACTTGTTTTATTAGTTGTAAAGACGGAAGATAAATGTAGGTGCCTATTGCATGGAATCATGTTAAGAGCTATAACCAGATGTCAATGGCAATATGTTTCAGTCTAATCCTTTATCTGTTGACCAGAAGTGCATCTACAGAGCCTGCAGGGATCAGCAACCACACTCTGACATGTACAGCACACAAAAGCACAATGCGCTCTGCAAAGAATCCTGTCGGTAACCGTCAAACATCTGGAAACACTTTTGACCTACACAGTGAACGCATTGTGTCGGTCGTGTGTCGGTCGTATGTCGGTTACCTGCAGATTTTTCAGTGAGGGTTTCTGTGGTGGAGCTGCAGACGCGTGGAGATGGAAAACATCCGTGCATAGTCTGACAGTGGCCATCACGTTTAGTTACAGTTGGAGCATTTCATGAATATTCAATCTAATATTTGAGATGTATTGTTTTGACAGGAAGTAATTGCATGCTCGCTTTATCTTTATAAGTAATTGTGAGATTTCTGTGATTCACATGTACAACCCAGCCATGTTCAAGCACAGTAGACCAGTGTACACATGTTTTACTATGAGATGCAGTAAGATGATTGAGAATACCTCAGTAAATGTAGCGATGATTTATTTTTATCATAATGTAGGAGGTGGAGAGCAAACTCGCACAAGTAGTAACAAGTAGCATGGCAGTTACGCAATCTGGAGCCCCGATAAGATAAAGATGGCCGACTACTAGAAACATATTTAATGAGACCCGGAAGGCAAGTAGGTCTTAGTAGTTGAAATAAGAAAAAGTCAAGTGAAGTAGCAGGCTTTTTTTTT
>NW_022280061.1:2876727-2933213 GCF_004355925.1 Anarrhichthys ocellatus | reverse complement strand
TTTTTTTTTTTTTTTTTTTTTTTTTTTTTTTTTTTTTTGGGGGGGGGAAGAGGTGTAGTGTGTGAAAATAAGTATGTATGCTCACTGTCTGCACACACACACACATTCCCCCAGTGGTGTCGAAACCTGACAAGCAGGTTGCTGATTGCCATGCGTCAGCAGCAGACTGCTCCCATGGCGGTATGGGCGGAGGCCCAGGGTGAAAGGTCACTTGTGCGGGCTAGCATTCCTGACTTACAGCTGTCTCTTTGCCCTCCCTCCCCCCATGAGGCTCTGCTGCTGCTCTGTGTTGTCATTTTCCAGCCAGGGTGCACGGCTGTGAGGGGTGTGGGGGGGGGTCATCTTGTGAACTGTCATACTCTGGTTGCATATAAAAACTGTATGGCAGTCTTATGGGAGGGAGCAGACGCCTCCCTGGAATATTAATTCATGTTGTGAAGTTTATCGCCATCATTATAGCGGAAGACATGCTGGAAATCTTGACTTTGTTTTGTGTTTTTTTGTTTTTTTTTTAGGTTTGCTCCATCGCTGTTTTGATAACCAGAGGCAAGGATAGTAATGCAAAGTAAGTCATTCACAATTCAGCTCTTGTTTTTAAATGTATTTCACTATCATATTCCATTTGCTCTTGCTACAAACTATTTTACAAATATAGTGATTTTTATGTTTTTTACTTGTGTTGGTTGTATTTGGTAGGGACGGTGCACTTTAATAAATCATCACTGTAAATGCGCCAGTTAACCAAGAGGCTATTTTTCATCTGTAGTCCAGTGTGTTTTCATTTTTTAGCTTCTGCATTTTCAAGTTCACTTTTGTATTTATCACCTCATTCATCAGTACTTTTAAAGGAGACTGTTTATATGATCATTACCTTCCTACTGCCAACAATGTGTTGGTTATGTTGCGTAACAACTAAAGGTTACTTCCGTAAAAGGGTTCCTCTCTTTTATGTGGCATAGAAGTAAAACACTGGCAACTTGTCAACTTGTTAATGAATCACTTTGGTCCGACGTTTGACTTCTCATAATTCCTCTGTTCGTGCTTGGCAGTGGCTGACATCGACAGCGGCATGGTGAAGGTGGAAAAGTGGCAGGAGACGATGTATGGCCTCGACTCGGGCATCCAGTCTGGAGCCACCACAGTCAGAGACGATGACGGCGACTTCACCACCTCCAAGCACTACACCAGGACCACCACCGTCACAACGGAACATCCTGGTAAGACGACGAGCACCAGCCAAACCAACCAACGTGCATACACTGTAGGCCTTGCCTTTATTACATGTGGCCTGTGATCTCATTTCTCGGTAGACCTGGATGCCCACTCCACCAGGGCCCAGCGGGTGCGGGCCGCGATGTTCCCAGAGACGCTGGAGACAACCACCACATTCACGTCAACTCAGTTGGACCCGTCCCAGATGACCAACGTCCAGCGGCTGGCAGAGCCCTCCCAGATGCTCAAGACCGCCATCGTCCATCTGATCAACTACCAGGACGACGCAGAGCTGGCCACGCGCGCCGTGCCTGAGCTCACCAAACTGCTCAACGATGAAGACCAGGTGATGAACGCAGAATCAATGTCCGCGCACTCAAACACACAGTCTGGAATTGGCGCCGTATTTTGGTCAATACAAGGGTCTTATGAGATAATTATATTGACTTGAATAGCTTGTTCGAAAGTGCCGCTTTTCCATGTTTAATGTCATTTGAATACTTGTACGGACAAGTTTGAAGCCGCCACTTGAACATCCTAAATACCACACTCTGCTATAGAAGTAGCATTAAAACCAGGTAGTCACTTTCATGTGTGTGTATAATTTTCCACCAGTAAAACTGAACTCTTCTTCTCTCATCAGGTGGTGGTCGGCAAGGCAGCACAGATTGTCAACCAGCTTACCAAAAAGGAGGCGTCCCGGCGTGCGCTGATGCAGTCCCCTCAGATGGTGGCGGCGGTGGTGCGGGCGATGCAGAACACGAGCGACATGGAGACGGCGCGGGCCACGGCCAGCATCCTCCACAACCTGTCCCACCAGAGAGAGGGCCTGCTCGCCATCTTCAAGTCTGGAGGCATCCCCGCTTTGGTCCGCATGCTCAGGTACAGACGGGGAGAAAGAAAGAAGACGTTATTTGACTTCAGCCACTTAGGACTTTGATCCTTGTTGTTGTTTGCATTTGTTGGGGAAATGGAATCTTTCTTATATGTAGGTATGAAAGGGAAAATATACCCGTCTTAGAAAACTCCTTTTAGTCAATGTCCTTTGCATTTCAAGTCCCGAGTCGAATCCTTTTTGAAAGACAAAAAACAGAAGAATTACTCAGAATCACTCGTGATATTTGAATCTAACAGTGAGGACGTTTTCCATTAACGTATGGCAACCGTTTGTGCCGGTAGTTTGTGATCCACCCTTAACCTGTTTCTCTCCCACAGCTCTCCCATGGAGTCCGTGCTCTTCTACGCTATCACCACGCTCCACAACCTGCTGCTGCACCAGGAAGGAGCTAAGATGGCTGTTCGTCTGGCTGATGGCCTGCAGAAGATGGTTCCCCTGCTGAAGAAGAGCAACCCCAAGTTCCTGGCCATCACCACAGACTGTCTGCAGCTGCTGTCTTATGGCAACCAGGAGAGCAAGGTTTGTGTGCAATTGTCAGTACATGTAATCCAATGGCTGGTACACTTCATACCAGTACTGTAATTTGAGTCGTGCTTGTGTTTACATGCGTTTTGTTTTGGGTGTGGCATGTGAACAGAGTTGTTCAGGTGCTGGCACAGTGAGGGTATGGGTGTGGTTAGTAGTTGAGTGGTAAAATGGTTGAAGATTAACCGGTGTTGCTCAGCCGGGACATGTCGCAGCGTTGTAAGATTTGTTTATTGTAAACCGTTAACGAATTCCTTTACAAGTGTTAAACAGTTATTTTCACGCCATCAGCACTTTGTATACTCACACAGTCTGTCTCTTTCACAGCTGATCATCCTTTCCAACGCGGGTCCAGAGGGTCTCGTTCACATCATGAGAAACTACAGCTATGAGAAGCTGCTGTGGACCACAAGCCGTGTGCTCAAAGTCCTCTCGGTGTGCCCCAGCAACAAACTCGCCATTGTAGAGGCTGGTATGTTTGTGTGTGTGTGTGTGTGTGTTTTAAGGTAGTCCTACAGGTGTGTCAGCCTGAGCTGTGACTATTGGCTTCTTGTCAACCGCAGCGCTACGTGACAGCACAATCACTGAGATGTTGAGTGATCTGGCTTCTCTCTGCAGGTGGGATGCAGGCTCTGGGTCAACACCTCACAGGCTCCAGCCAGCGTCTGATGCAGAACTGTCTGTGGACACTCAGGAACCTGTCTGACGCTGCCACCAAGCAGGTCTGCGTCCACACTCGCCTTCGCCCTTTTCTTCTCCTCTTCTTGAAAATCTGTTCATTTCTCATAATTGAGGAACGTTTCTGAAATCTGTCTCTTCCGGTTTCCAGGAGGGTATGGACAGCCTCCTGCAGGTGCTGGTGGGCCTGCTCAGTTCGGACGACCTCAACATGCTCACTTGCTCCACCGGCATCCTGTCGAATCTCACGTGCAACAACGCCTACAATAAAACTCTGGTCACCCAGGGCAATGGTATAGAGGCGCTGATCCACGCCATATTGCGTGCCAGTGAGAAGGAGGATGTGACTGAGCCTGCCGTTTGCGCTCTGCGCCACCTGACATCGCGCCACCAGCAGGCTGAGATGGGGCAGAATGCTGTGAGGAAACACTACGGCATCCCCGCCATTGTCAAGCTGCTCAACCAACCCTACTACTGGCCCGTCATCAAGGTAGAGACAAGGGAAGGATGGAGGGGATAGAACGGGCTCAAATGAGGGTCAATACGATTTTAAAGTTTAAAACTATAATGATTAACCTCATTTTTCATGCATGTTTTTTTCCTCACTGGTTTGCAAAGACTGATATGCAACCACAGGGTTTTTTGACCCTTGTCTGAGCCCATAGCTTAGTCTAGAAAGGGGAAGTGAGTGTTTCTCTACTTTGATGGGTTTTACGAAAGACGAAAGGAAAGCAGCCCACCGAGCAATTGATGTCATTTCAGCATTGCCTATATGCTTTAGCTCTGATGTAGAGCTAGAGTAAACTTATTTTCAACGTCAAATTGCTCAGTGAGAGGGTTTGAGGGAACATAAGATAAGGATTTTGGTAGATGGTGAGACGGATGGGCCGAGGGGATGGCAGGTCCTGCAGAAAGTCTCAATCAACCTGAAGGAGTGCGAACAGTCATGACAGCAGGAACAGTATGTTGTACAAGACCAGGCTTTATGGGAGAGGAAAATAATCAAGTTTTTGCTTTACTTGCTTGCAAGTAACTGGGAACAGTATCATGACATTATCTTGTTCCTCTCTTCTGCCTTAAGGCTGTGGTTGGTCTGATCCGCAACCTGGCGCTGTGCCCGGAGAACCAGGCCCCTCTGAGGGACGCTGGAGCGATCCCGCGTCTGGTCAATCTGCTGCTCAAAGCCCACCAAGACGCCCAGAAACATGGTTCATCCTCCCAACAGACATACCAGGTACGTGCTTGTGGTTACCGATTTTAAGGACGTGTGGGTTTTAGGGATTGTGGAAATTAGTAGTTGTGAATTATTTCTGTATCCCTGCGTAACGTTTCTTCTCTTCATCGTGCTCTTCAGGATGGAGTGAGGATGGAGGAGATTGTGGAGGGCTCCACGGGAGCTCTGCACATCCTGGCAAGAGATCCCATCAACCGATCAGAGATCTCCAACCTGCAGACCATCCCTCTGTTTGTTCAGGTAGCAGAGGAAACTGAAGCTCTCTCACTTAATGATTTAATTTCCGTGTTTGTTTATATTATGTTCTTCATTTCTTTCCTCCCTCTCTCCAGCTCCTCTACTCTCCAGTGGACAACGTGAAGCGCGTGGCAGCGGGCGTCCTGTGCGAGCTGGCCCTGAACAAACAGTCAGCAGAGCTCATCGACAGCGAGGGAGCGTCTGCTCCGCTGATGGACCTGCTGCACTCCAACAACGAGGGCATTGGTAGGACACCCGGATAATGCACCGCAGTTAGCTCACCGTAATGTAGCATTCAGTCATTGGTGGAAGGGAACAAAGGCAATTCGCTCAAGTGCTGTACTTACTGTAAGTGCAGTTTCCAAGTACTTCCCTCGACATAACCATGTCCATTTTGTGAGACGGTATACTTTTACTCCCCTGCATTTCATATAGTGAAAACCTATTTAAAAAAAATCTGGGGTGGGGGTGTGTGAGTTAAGGAGTCTCACAGCAGCTGTTTTGAAGTCTGGTGGTTCTGGTGGATACTTCTGAATCTCTTTCCAGACGGCAGCAGGGTGAACAGGTTGTGGCTGGGTGGGTTTTGTCTTTTAATATCCCTTTAGCTCGTCCCAGGCTCCTCTTCTCACCAATATCACTGATGCTCAGTAGACTGGTGCCAATGATGTTCTGGGCGGTTTTAATCACCAGCTGTAGAGCCCTCCTGTCCTTTGCCGTACACGTCCCATGCCAGTTTGTAATGTTTGCTGTCGGGATGCTTTCTATTGCTCCGCTGTAAAAGTTGACAAGAACTTGGCACGAGAATTTTGCCTGGTGAAGACAGCCGTTCATGGGCTGTCTTCACCAGGATGGAGATGTTTGATTTAGCGTGGTATCGACCTTCATATCTAACTCTCGGCAAGAAAGTGAGAGTATTTCCCCTGATATCGAACTATTCTTTGAAGTAAAGTAAATTTTGTTTTTGTTTTTTTCCTCGTGTCCATTTGTTGGTCACATTGAGGGAAAAATGTTCAAATTGGCTTTTAAGCACGTGTTGTCAGAACTTAAAGTACTTAAACCATCAGTCTTAGCTACTTACAAGAATGTGTTTTATATTACATTTACATGTGGAAGTAGCACGTCTGAATTAGACAAGGCTCACACACATGTTAATGCTGTCAAAGCTTTATAACTGATGCTGTTTATGCACTACACCCATAATGCATCAGCGAGTACCTGATGATGTACTACCTGAATACCCACAAGTCACTTATGCAGTAATCGAGATGAGCACTAAAATGATGCTTTTGCTGTTAATTTGTTTAAAACCGTTAACCTCTGGTGCATCAGAGTCAATTGTGGATTTGTTTCTTTTTGAATACGCCCACACTAATATATTATTGTTAAAAAGAGAGGAAGGCTTTTGTCCATCGCTGAATGTGTCCTGATTCTTTTCCCCTCAGCTACTTACGCTGCAGCTGTGCTCTTCCGCATCTCCGAGGATAAGAACTCAGATTACAAGAAGCGGGTGTCTGTGGAGCTGACGCACTCTCTGTTCAAAAACGACCCCACTTCCTGGGAGATGGTGAGTGTCTGGCGCCCTCCATTGCCAGGATTATATCATCTTTAATAATGCTCTAAGGACTAACAAACAAACCGTCTATTCAAGTGTTGACTTTATTTGACCTGTCCCCTCTCGTGAACTCTGCAGGCCCACAACAGCATCCCCATGGAAGGACCCTATCCAGATGGTGAGTAACTATGTCTAAAATGTGCACATGCGGCACATTCCTCAGCACTGGGTCAGTCCACCACAAATACTGTAATCTGCTCACAGGTCGCCTCCCTGCTGCAGCCGACAGATTCCATTTGCTATAATCATCTGGTTGCAAAATGTATAGTTTCACTTTAGACTTTCCATTAATGCATCGCTACCTGAACCTCATTGAAAAGTCTCAAAGGTTTTCTCCCCATCGATCTCCTTCCTGGTGTGTCCTTATCTCTGTTTTCATCTTTCTCTTAATTCCCGTCCTTTTCCTCTCTCGACGTTTCTCCTTCTTTGGTATTTTCCTTCTTCTCTCAGAGCAGAGAGACTCGACGTCTCTTCTCTCTATCATCACTGCACTCCAAAAATGTGCCAAAAATGTTAAATGATGTTCCACTAGCTTGTACAATTATCTGTGCTGCTGTTCCTACTGTCATGACCGCAGCATTAGCTGAGTTAGGCTGAGACTAAGCTGAATGTCAGACGATCTGCTAGTCCAGTGTGTAACCAGTAAAAACAACCTCTTGCAGAGCTGGATGCTGGCTTCCCAGGCTACGCTATGCAGGGAGGCTATGCAGCTGACGGCTTGCCCATGGACGGCATGGAGGGAGTCATGATGCAGGATGAATTCCAAGGCAGCATGGCCTACGACAGACCACCCTACGAGTATCAGTAAGATGCATTATAAGTATAGATTAAACTACATTTAATGAGATGAAACGCATGAATCAAAATATCACTTTGTTTTCAGAACCTGTTGCTTTTGTTATTTGTAAGAACTTTAAGAAAAGAGCCAGAAAAAAATGATTCTGTTTGAATTGTAACAACTTTGGCTGAATATGTTGCGGTTGTGTTTAAGCCCATCGCTGATAGTAAGAAGCTTGAGTAAGAAAGTAGGTTGTCGGGGCCTTTTCAAAGTCTGATATTTCTTTCCTACAACATAATAACTTTAATCTGACTTTTCTTTTTCCTCTTCATAAAGATCCTGAGGAGACAGAGATACGGAAGCGGTGGAGCTGATATGGAACGTACTAGGACAAAGAAGAGAATAAAGGCGTCGGCAGAGATTATTCCCTCTGCTCTCAGCCTGATGTAATATATGCAATTATCACGGAGTACGGGACTCGTAATCTTAACAGGGCTCAACTGTGTTTTAAAGCATAATTTTGCTGATTATAACTTTGATGATGCTTGTAGGTTTCTGTTAGAGAACCTTTTTAAAAGTGTGTGTGTGCACGTATGTGTGTGGGAGTGTGACTGTGTTTATGCTTTTGGGTGGGTATTCTATGCCAAAGAGATTTTATTTTGTGATGATAATCGTGTAGCTTCCTCATTGTCTTTTCTTTCTTTGTCTTTTTTTTTTTTTTTTTTTAAAGGAAAAGGAAAACACAATGAGAGTAATAGTTGAAAACACTGCCAGAGGCTCAACGTGCACGGTGCACCGGCTCACCGCTCTGCTTCTTCCTTAACGCCTTTGTAACAGTCACTGCTGTCTAATATGTAGTTTTGACACCATATACAAAGTCAACTTTCTTCCGCTGTGACGCGACTGTTTAGAGTCGGTGAAGAGTTGGTCTCGCAGCACTAATCCAGTAGGCGTGAGCAAACTAGGAGATGGTGGTCTTTGACAGACCCCTGAGAGAGCAGTGTAGGGCTGCCCCCCCCCCCCCAAATGTAATCACCTGTAGGTGAACAAGATGGTTGTTTTTCAGGAATTGTGGCTAATCTTTTATGTTATTTGCAGAGAAAGATTCCCAACCACGACATCAACAAAGATGTCTTTTTGTTATGAATATAATTTAGAGAAAAGATTGTATGTGTAATCATTTGCAGGAGAACAGCAACAACATGGATTCAGAGGTTTTGCAGATGTTTTCAACAGACTGGTTCATTAGTCAAGAGGTGTGATGCTGTATAGTTGGGACGGCCCTACAGCTGGAGCAAACTACTGACAGGGAAATTTGTCTTTCTACTTAAGAGTTTTTACTGAAATTTTGTTTAATAAAAATAAAGGATATATTAAACCCAACATGGTGTCCATGTTTGAACTGATTTACCCGTTATCTGATTTTGGAAGCAATAATTAAATGTTTCATATGTTGTGGATCTGATCTGCTGTTCCTTTGGTATTCTTACCATCCAGCATTATTCATCATACATCAGTTTTATTCTGTCTTTAGTGTCTATAAAGGAATTTTTTTTATTTTTACACCTGAAGAAAAATATTGAACCATTAAGTTTGTTCAAATTCTTCACCCAATGACTAGTTCAGGATTGTTGAGTGACTTATTTTAAATAAGCGCAGCACACACCAAGGGGATGCATCGACAGGCCAATTAATTGGAGCTCTCGCTGCTGCTCTCTTGTGAAATAACTCCTTTCATTACTCACCATTCACGGTCTTCAACATGCACGAATCCATAACTATAGTCCATAAATCTCCATACGGCTAAACCGTTTACCATAACACAGTTCACCAAACGTGGCGGTCAATTGGCTGAAAACCTCCGGCTGGTAACGCCTGTCACCTGAGTGAAAGTTCTCGCCTCTATTGTACAACGACTCAAAGCACAAGAGCGACACCTACTGGACTGTTTGTGGCCTTCAGGGTCGCATCACATCTGTCTGAAGTAGCTGGAACTGCTTCGTTTCACTTCCCTGATTTGACAAATCAAACTTTCACACACAACCATAGAAATGCAGAAATTGTTAAATGGCTGTTGTATTGGAACCCAATTTGGTGAATATGCGGTTTCTCCTGTAACATTTTTGGAGATGAGTGGAATGTTATGTCAATTTTAAAAATCAGAAGTTGTGAGGGAGGTCAGTTCACCTGCAGTGATTCTACTTTGTCTAAGTCATTATGGTGTTTCTAGTCTTTCCTCTAATAGATGTTAAAACTCAGTTCAAAGCATCTTCATGCTCCCCAGCTCGTCTCCGTCACTGCCTCCCTCTGCCGCTGTATATTCGCTGGATGTTTGCTTTGGATTCAAATGATTGATTCTCTCTTTTGGTTCATTACATTTTGCAAAAGTGAAAACTATAAAATGACAAAGATGTCCTCTGAAAACCTGTAACACAAAGAAGTCAAGGACTGTCTGTTAGTGGATGTAATATTCCCCCTTTTGCATAGCAACTGTTTTATTCATCTTCCTCATCGCCGTTGTTACCACGTCCGTATAGAAAATATGTCAACAGTTAAATGAAGCATATCAATGGCCAGTCAAAACAGACACATCATGCAGACACAATATCCAGTATTATAGTAAATGTGAGTGGTGGGCTCTGTGAGGACCAAATTGACATGTTACTTTTAAGATTATTGCTCGGGTTTGAACTTCCTCCCTTCATCAGAGCCGTCCTTCATCGACGCACATCTCCGAGTTTAGACAGTGAGTGAAACTCTACAACATTCTCAGCATTGTTCAGCTTGCTCCATGCTTATTTTCTACAGCATTAAATAGATTGTTCAAATTGGTCTGCACAGACTCGAGATCTTAAAACACCAGAATCCACCTTTTGATGTCTCCCTATATACAGTCTTAATAAAATAAAAACATTTCACAAGAAGAGGTGGTTTTTGGGGTATAATCCTCAGGACATTGCCGTTTGCACCCTGCTCCTCTCTGGTTAGGGCGCAGAACCACCATCCACTCTGGCTGCAGACTCCAGGCAGGAAGGAAACGTCTAAAGTCCGTGTCCACCAAGCTTTAGATCACACTGTCAAACATGTGCATGGACTGCATGATGCTCTCATCCTGGATGGACACACAAAGTCAAGTTACTGAGGAGGCTGCAGATGGAAAAGGTTATTTTGTTGATCATTTGAAATGGTTGCAGAATACCTTTTGGCATGTCTCCAAGAACTCCTCGATGGTGACCACTCCATCATTGTTCTTGTCCATTTTCTGGAAAATGTAACACGCAAGCACAGATGTTTCAAAGGTGGAACTTAAAGGAACCCTGTGGAGTTTTCTTGATGCGCTAACATCAACAACTGAAGATCAGTGGAGCGGCCTGAAACTGGCAGCAGGAGCATCACCACAAGCTCGTGCGCCTGCATGTGCAAAAGAAACAAACAAATTCGGGGCGTGTATCGCTTTGATGATCGAGTGTTTTACCTGGAAGAAGTTATCCACGTGCTCGTTGGGAGCATTGTCCATCATGCAGGGGTAGGTACACTTCCCCATCATGTCGTAGATGGAGTGCATGATGTCCGTCATCTCCTGGACAGACGGAAGGAAGGAAGGAAAAGAATCAAGGGCAAATCAAGCACCACCAAGATCTGCTGACATGACACAAGACAGAGAGAGAGAGAGAGAGAGAGAGAGAGAGAGACAGACAGAGACAGAGAGAGAGAGAGACAGACAGAGACAGAGAGACAGACAGACAGACAGACAGACAGACAGACAGACAGACAGACAGACAGACAGACAGAGACAGAGAGAGAGAGAGAGAGAGAGACAGACACAGAGAGACAGACAGAGGGAGAGAACGATTAAAGTACCTCTCTGGTGATGCAGCCGTCTTTATTGAGATCGTACAGATTAAACGCCCAGTTGAGTTTATCATTGATGGAGCCTCTCAAGATGATAGACAGACTTTCAACAAAGTCCTGGAGCAAGAAGAAGAAAACAGAGACATGACTGAGAACAGGAACGTCATGGTGACATCAGGAGGAGGAAGATGAAAGCAAGAGAAACAGGGAAATAAAATAAAGAACAGGATTAATCAGCGGTTTACGAGTACTGAGTCAATATATATATATATATAAAATATATATTTGTGTCTTTTAAAAGTACGAAGTTGCCGCACTGGAGCATGAAGGAAGAAAACGCATAAAGTGACAGAGAGGACAGAGAGTGAAGGGATGGACGAGTCACCTCGAAGCTGACCGAGCCATTGTTGCGGGTGTCAAATGCTTCAAAGAGGAAATGTGCGTACATACTTGAATCTGGAGGAAAGAGAAAATAAAGTGACCATTCAAATCCTGGACTCAAATAAGAGTCAGTAAGGTTTTGAGTTTGTGAAATTATGTTCAGAGATCATCTTAGAGCTTGTGGTTTTATATCACCCTTTTTTAAACCTTTGAACCTTTACACATTCACAAAAACTTGAATTTGTTAAGTTTTTTCACGGGTTGACAAAGAGTAATATACTAAACACAGGCTTTGAAATGATTTCTGAAAATAATTTCCCAATCTCAGAATCGTATTGACCCTTTGTTGACCCCATAGACAGACACAAGCTAAGAAGAATGCAGATGATGAGCGGCACAGCTTACAGTAGAGCATGAGCTGAAACAGGGATATAATGTGGCGGAAAGACCTGCAAACTCCCCACCAATGAAGACGCAAGATCTTTCCTTCAGAAAAGCTCCTACTGGTTTCTATTTGGACTCTTAATGTTCTACTATGAGTCGAACGAGGAGGATCTGACTGACCTCCATGAGGGAAGAACTGGGAGTAGATGCTTTTAAAAGTCTCTTCGTTCACCACACCACTGGGACACTCCTGTGGAAATTAAAGCACAAACTTCTATCGACACACAGACGCAGATTCCATATTTATAAAGATGGTCATTCAAAACATAAAATAAGAGTGCACATATCAAACATCCGCGGAACTCTTTGACTGACGTTTTTGAATCCCCGGTAGAGGACCTGCAGCTCTTTCTTGCTGAAGTTGGTCTTCCGTACGAGGTGGTCGAGCCCCTCCGGTCGGCAATGCACCGTTGACAGTTCGGCATCATCAGTTATACTACCTGCATGTACGGATGCAGAGAAAAAAATGTAAAAGTTACTCCCTATGGGAACACCATTGTTTCACTTTCTCCGTGACTAAAATCACACGAAGGGGAATCTGAGTGAAGATGGACTGTGTGTCCTGACACTTGCTTTGAGCGACTGAAGAGCTGGAGCCAGAGCGAAAGCAGGGGAGAAGTTTGAGGAACCGCTGCTTTATGGTCTTCTTATTGGGTTTGGATGGAGGATTACCTGGAGACAACCAATCACAGCAGAGATTAGAGGCAGACAGAGAGGCCCACATTGGGAACACCATGTTAGATGGATAAACCACTGGCCAAACCCTTTTCCATGCAAGTCAGAGCGCACAAATTAGTGTGCTGACCTGGCTTTGAACCAGTGTGACCCATCGGATCAAAGCTGTTTGGAGAGCATCCAGCATGTGAGAGCTGAGTGAAATGACGCGTGACTGGAGTCTGAGATACAGAGGTCATACTGAGTGGGATCTAAATGTCCAACATTATTCTTTATTTTTTAAGGTAAGATATTTACAATCCTTTAATTAACCCGGAGGTGTCTTGAAATACGATATCTCAAACATGATGAACCTGGCCACTAATAAATAAAGTTTAGTCTGATGCAGTGACATCGCATCTCTACTTCATTTAGCTCAGTCCTAATGCAATGCTAACATGCCGATGAATAGGTATAATGTAAATCATGTTCACGGTTTAGTGTGTTAACCTGGCTGTTCAGTTTACTCCATAACTTCACAAATGTTCAATAGGATACCTAGTGCCTCCACAGGGCTCTCAACATGGCGACGGCTGAGCGGCGGCTCAAAGCTAACGGTGCTAACAGCGCTGACAGAGCTAACAGCGCTCACCTGAGAGGGAACCGAAGGGTGGGCTTTACCTTAGGAGTCACATAGGCTATTAGCAGGCTACTAGCTGACCATTAGTTTGCAAGTGGGGCACGCTCACGTGCACACACATGCACTGAAAGGCACACACGGCAAGCCCGGCTATGTCAACAAAGCACAGAGAAGGTCAGATTACAACTCTGCTCAGGTAGACAATACTCCACTAAATGCGTACGTAGCCAATAGTTGTTTACTGCTAATGGATCACAGTCATCTTCATTGAGCTGATTATTGAGTAAAACAGTTGCATGCCTTCCTTTTTCCCCATCCCAGCTCCCCTCCTCTTCTCCTGCCACAGTTAAACACAAACATCAGATTCATCCAAGCTTCTGTTCTGAAGCTTCGTCTGCTCCTAAATTATTTGTGTTCCGTTTAAAGGTCTCTTTTGCTTTCGATTGCTGAAGGCATCTTGTAGTCTCTCTCGTCCTCCATCAGTCACCAAGACTTTATATATTGACCCAAGGACAAAGAGATGCTGGAGAGCAACTATGCTGACAGAAACTCACACAAACAATTGTTGATTTACCATCTCCAGACCTACATGTGTCCTTGCTGCCACTAGAGGGAAGTGTTGAGCTACAGTCAGATTACACTCGACTGATAAAGGCCTGAAAGTCAGAGAAAGGGAAAAACAACAGACAGGAAGCAACTATGAGCACTGCAGGTGACTCCAGGTGGAGCACCGTGTTGGAGGTTTTAAAGTAGAAATGATGATGCACCTCCACTCCCACTGCTATCCAGAAAACCTGTGAGATAAGATGTTCTATTGGCAGCCCATGAAGCAACGAAACATAACTGGAAATACAGATACAAGTGACTGAACGGTGCTGGAAGAATGTATAAAACCTGTACGATTATTATTCAAGTTAAATAAGTTGCTTGCACATGAAGTTGCCTCTTAAGTCTGTGATCATAAATATGTAAACACACCAACAGCAGTGTACGTCTTATGTACTGTATACAAGCATAACTTATAACATCTCATTCTGTGGGAACAAACCAGTTGCCCTCATGTAGGAGATGTCAATCAAACTGCCATCAGCTGCACAGCTAAGGAAAAACAAACAAAACCAACATCTTAGCTTTTTGACGCAGAAAAAGAAAACGATAAATAAAATGGGTTTGACAGATTGACAACGACAAAAAACGTCGCTGCTGTTTTCTGTCTTTAGCTGATATTGTTTGACGTCACAGAGCGCAGGGCAGATATTTTTAAACGTATTTTCTAAGTTATTGAAATGCTTTCTACGGGCAGCTGTTTGATGTGACTTATTTGCAGAGTAATCCAACAGAAACAGAGCGGGAGGTTTATGTTAGAGAGGCCATGCAGCCTCAGCTGAAGCATTATTCCAGCCGTGATGTAGAAACGCACTCACTGTGAGCCAATATAAATGACTTTGTTTTGATGGTGTTACGACATGAACTAATGCAACATACTGGTGTGTTCATACTCTAAGTAGCCGTTGGACTGATGAATAACACGGACTCAGTTACTTCAGCGGGTGCTGACATCTTCCAGCAGCCTTTCCTCAGTTCTGACTTTAATCCTGTGAATCAATATCAACAAATAGATCCGTGAACTCTTCCCTGCTGTTATTAACACATGTAAAGACTATTTTACCGTCACCTTTTATCCAACTACTTCAGTTGCAAATACTTGAATGGAGAAAAAAAGAGACACTGAGGGAAATTAAGAAATCTGTGAGAAAGGAGGGCTGCGAGGCTTTGAAGATATATCTTTACAACAAGTTATACTAATAAATACATTAAAAGTTCAGTTCAGTTCACGTTGAGGTCAGAAATAAATCAGTTAGAATATTTGCCTCAGAACCTCAGACTTCTGAAGTGGGCGTAATCAATGGGTTTCAATCAGGTACGTTTCTGGCGACAAGAAATAAAAGTTTATAATAGTTCAGTTTAATCACAGTGGGAGGTTAAAAACAACATATGCATTCATTAGTTCATTATCTTTAGACATTCTTTTAAAACCTCCCAAATACACATAAACCGTATCGTCTACATGGCCGAATGAAAGACCAAACTTTCTTACTAAAAGTAAATTTTTCTTCAAGTAAGCATCTGTGAGCAAAGAATAAGTGAAGAAGGAAACGTAATAGTAAATAGTTTATTAACCATGCAGTGACTTGTAACAAAGAACGTATAAATGCTTATAAAGACACATAAACTGGTGATGGTCATTTCATCATGAGCCTAAGCGTCTCGTTCACCGGTTGGTCCTTGAGGTTACTTGGAAGGTCATGGGTTTCATGCAGCGTTCAACGAACGTTTAGAACATGTTGCCCGGGCAGCAGCCTCTATAAGCTTACCATAATCCTTAGAGAGGACATGCTTCAGCTTATGAACATTCATCTCATACAAACCACGGATACACACACAATCACATTCACACACTCGTTCTCTTCCACCGACATGTTGAGCTCCCCGTGATTGTTAGAGGTTTTTATCAAATCATTTGTCCTCATGTGTCCTCACACAGAAGCACGCGTCACCGTCGGTTATGTAGCATCAGCTTTGATTATTTGTTACACAACGTTGATCTTAATACTCTTCATCAGTGCAGCCATTTTGAAATCTGCGACGTAACTATGTTATATAAATGCAATATCTATGTTATCAATGTTGGCAGTGTAGGGAAAAAACTCCATGAGCGCTCAACAAATTTGTCATGAATGAAAATCTATGAATGTGTTCTCACCCGTCTCACGCACACACAAGCACACACGCACACAAACACACACACACAGAAGCAGGCTTCTTCAGTAATAAATGCAAGTGGTATAATTTACAATCTGTCACAACATAGAATGCAATATTAGTTCTCCATCCCATTAGCCGAGCCAAGAGATTCAATGCTGAAACCCAAAATGAGTACGTTGACTATCTCCAAGAGAGAAGTACACTTAGCTTTCTGTCGAGAGTTAGAGGACAAGATTGATACCACACTCATGTCTGCACAGTAAATATAACGCTACAACCAGCAGCTGGTTAGCTTAGCTTAGCACAAATACTGGAAACAGGGGGAAACAGCTAGCCTCTCTCGCATCGAACTGTAACAAAATCAAACTACCAGCACCTCTAAAGCTCACATTAGAACTTGTTTGTCTGACCCGTACAAAAGCCTTTGTGTAAAATCAACACGTGGCATTATGGCGGGACTAACTCTGCTGGTAGCTGAGCAGCAACTCCTCCTGGCCATTAAATAGTCCTCCAGCACATAACGCCCTGTAACACAGCAGCCATTCGTTTTCACACAGATCAAACAAACAAGATGTTAAGTGTTAATACGTGAGCTTTAGAGGTGCTGGCTGGTGAACTCTGTCACCGTTGGACAGACACAGATTGCTGTTCCCCTGTTCCTAGGCTGTAATGCTAAGCTACGCTAACCGGCTGCTCGCGCTATAGCTTCGTATTTACTGTGCAGATACGACATCTCAGTCTCTGCAAGAATGGGAAATAAGCGTACTTCAAAATGTCGAGCTAACGCTTTAAAATAACAGGGTGAGGGTCACTGTAACGTGTGTAGAAAGTGATGACATGAAAAAGATCCAATAATGTATGAACACAGTCAGAAGTAAACAACGTGAGGTTGTCTTACAGCACAGCAGCTGCATATAAACACCTTTTCCTGCACAGTCCTGATACCTGATAAGTCCTTCAAATGCATTTATTTATTTATTTTTCCATAAATTTGTTTAACATTACTATTGGGTGCTTATTTGACGGATGCAATAGAGTTGAACAGTGAAGGCTGCAGTTACACAGTTTGCACAAAAAGGTTTGTTTGTGTGTCCTGCACGCCCCTTAAAGCCTCTGTGTTCACGCACCTGTTCACTGTTTGGTTTACCTGCTGCTGAATGGATATCACACTGGCTATTGTGCCAGCGAGAACTATCAGCCATTAAACTTCATCTGCATGCCATCTGTCCGTTTAGAAATATCCTGCAAACGAAATAGGAAAAGCTGTGTGCAGCTGTTTATGTAAGTTATTTTCATACATTTATTTTTAAAGGAAGACTATTTTGGGAAAGTTGTCACAAGAAAGAGAGCGCCAAGTGTGTGAGTGTGAGTGAGAGAGAGAGAAACAGTAATATGCTTTCTGATCTCTAAAGAGACTTCTCTTTGCAGCACTCACTGACAAACAGAGGAGCCTCACTGATCTAATTAGACAACAAACACTCACAAGTTTCATTTTAGATGACAAGACACAACGAGACGCCTATTTTAAATCTTACATGTTTCTGTTGTCTCTCTGCTCTGCTTCAGGCCTCATCAGTGTGTCATCTGATATATGTCGATGGTTTCACCACCACGGGATACTACTGACGCTCATCTTTGTGACTTTTAGTCATATTATGAAGGTTTTCTCACACTTTTGTAAATCACGTTCATCTTTTAACTTTGTTTTCTCTTTAATATAAAAGAGCGCATTAACCACTGCAATACCAATAATCACCAGCTGTGCTGCATTTTTAGGGCATTTCATGAAAACAAACATGTCAATATAATATCAACATGAACAGCATGAGTTGATTGTTTAGAGCTGTGACTAATGATTGTCATCAATCAATCCGCTGAACTCTTTTTTTCAATCTGTCAATCATTTAGTCTATCAACTGTCAGAACATATTGAAAGATGTCCATCACGATTTTTGCTAGAACCAAACTATATGTAAATTACAGTGAAATAGTAGATACTCAGATTTAATAAGCTCGAACCGGAAATTATTTGGCTTTTGTATTTATTGATAAATCAACTTTCAAAATGTCACAACGGATCAGTCATTCATGTCAGCATTATTATCAAAGATCAATACGGAGAACCAGTAATGCAAAATATGTTTCCACACACATATCACAGCCCGACTGGCATTATTGTACATCCCTCTGACTCCGACACAGAGATGTGGAGATGTGGGCTATAAACTTATATTTAGAAGTATTTGTGCTCACCGCAACATGCAAGCAACCACCCGTCATATTTGATTTATTTATTTATTTTCCTGATCACCTGACCTGCATGATGCAGAACCAACGACCACATTATTGTGTTTAAAACCGAGTACTGGAATTGAAGCTTAATTGTCACATTCACACACTGACCAACTGATTTGCAGCAGCTGGTGACAGATGATGAAACCTGAGTTTGTTTTTTGTCAGAGCTAATAGTCTTAGATACTATTTCATTTAAATGACCCTAAGTCGTCTATTGTATGTCGGTTTACTACTTTAGAAAGCCCAAAGTAAACTTTCATGAGCGCACAGTCACTGGAAAGCTCAGCCAGGTCAGCAATCAGCAGCAAATCAAGCAACTTTCCAGTTTCCCATATCTAAAAGGAAAAGATGACAAAGACTGATACCTGTTAGCGGGTCGTAAGATCGGTCCAGCTCCCTGGAGTCAGACAAACTCTGGTCCTGACTCCTGGACTTCATGGTTTCTCTCAGTTCTTACCAGACCACCGCGCCGAACCTGCAGGATCTGTGCGTGCGTCGGAGCGGCAGCTCATCTACGACTTCCTGCCTGTTTGCGTGTCACTTTTCCGCGAGCATCAGCCTGCGCGTGTGTTTGTGTGTGTGCTGCAAAAAAATGTCGCCGATAGAGGGATGACAAAAAGGGTGAAAAGTCCGTGCAGAAGCTCGCGTCCCTCTCTATCCAAACTCTCTACAGCTCAGCATCAGCGCGCGCTCACATCCACAGTGTGCTCCTCGCGGTCACTTAGAGACGCTTCAGTGGGTTCAAAGGTAAAGTTCATCTACAGCAGAAATGTGACGACTTCAGTTTGCTGGTTATCCAAACATCCAAAGAGGACAAAGGGGTCGCCTGTCAGCTGGAGCATCTGTCCGGGGGGGGGGGGGGGGAGAGAGCAGACACATCACAGCCGAGAGGAAGATGGGGGGGGGCTACAGTCAGACAGACATGCGGACGTGGGATTGTATATCTGCTGATCTCTGCTCCGCTGATGGATGGTCTCACCTTGACTCGGGACTTGAGCAGCTTTGGCTCGGTAGGAAGAAGTAATACCTGCGGATCAATACGCTGTCAGCGCCACGTCCTTGAAGCTGGTTGAGTAGACTTAACGAATGACTCACATCATTGCAATATTAAATCCATAAATACACAACATTAGCGAGGTGGAGACAGAAGGGGCCACGAGCTGATTTATGGGATAAACTTCAAGATTTCCACAGCTTTGTTTCCCATCACAAACTTCTAATTAAACCCTCTAAAATGTAATACTTTGAGCCTCATCAACGTTTAAAGTAAGGGTGTAATTATAGCTTTTTCATGTAGAATAGTTTGTTTAATTTGAGTACATTTTAGGATCTTCATTTCAGACCGTCCCTCCAAGTTTTTTGTAAAATGTCAAGTTATTTTAAGTATTCCATTAAAGTTTCAACATCTCTTTTTAGCTCATACGTCTTAAGATCCAGAGAAAATATGACTGAATTGGGACTGGTTGGGTTCTTGGTTGGTTTTGTTGTTTTGATTCATGTTGAAATACTCAGATTGGCCCCAAATACTGAGCATCTTAGTCTGCTCTCGGTAGTAGCAATTGTAAAATTATCAAGATTCCCTTTCTTCCTTAAGATGAATCATCTGGGGACCATGAATGTGTGCAAAATGTTGTGCCAATCCATTCAGTAGATGCTGAGGTATAACTGAAAACGTTGACCTGCTGGTATAGAGTTAGAGGAAACGTCAGATCTTCAAAGTCAGGATTCATTCTCTGGGGACCATGAATATCTGTACGAAATGTCACAGCAATCCATCCTGACAGATGGAGTAGTGGACCAATTTGCCATCCATAGAGCCACGATGCTAGCATGGATAAAAACCAGTACAGAGACATATGTTTTCTGTTCCAAGTTCTCCAAGCATCTCCACCAGTCACAGGAGATATTATATAGCTGTTTCACAGGCTGAGTAATGCTCCCCATGATTAGTCAATTGACTTTGACATGTAAAATCAGTCTAGTGCCCCTTTAGTACCACTTCAAAATCCAATACAAACATTTTTATTGCTCATCTATTTCAAGAACAAAGTCGACTATTGAATAACTGCTCAACATTTTACCCCACAACCCAGGACAGATCAACTATGAAACCAACAATAATCAGTGTTATTGTGTGTGCAATTAAACGTTAACTCTCAAACCATCAAATGTAATTAGAAAAAACGAGAACTCCTTCTGCCAAGAGAAGCTAAACTGTGTTTGTTGGTGAAGTGTGGTGAAGCTTCCTTTAAAACAGGGATTATTATGTCGTCTTCAGAAGACCGATGAAGAGGAGAGAAAAAAGGCAAGCGAGGACACCAACAGAGGCCCCTGTGAAGTAAGAAGAACCAAAGAGAGAGACAGTGGTGCCTTTTAAAAGGAGAGAAACTCAGAAGGGAAACAGAAGAAGACGGAGGGAACATAGTGGAGAGGTATTTGAATATATATAGCGCGCCTTGGGACGGGTACATCTCACAGTATTGATGGTGTTTATCTCCCGCGGGGGTTCACAGAGAAGTTTAGCATTGCTGCAGGCTGGAAAGTACAGCTGGCAGATAACCAATAATGAGCTCTGATTGATGCCTGTAGTTATGCGCGGTGTGGAGCGGTGATACAGGTGACGAATAACACACACACACACACACACACACACACACACACACTGATGCAATAGAAGCACAGGTGAGCTGGCCTGGCTGTTCAGTGCTAAACAGAAGATAATATTCAGTATAAGACATTTAAAAGAAAGATGCCACATGTTTCTGCTTACGTGTCCCCATGGAAAGTTGCATTTGAAGACACAAAAAAAAGTGAAGGGGTGAGGGGAAGACGGAGGGGAGGGGGGGGGGGGGAGATAAAGCAGGCAATCTCCCCTCAAATGAATATTTGATGAGAAGGCTGATATGCTTAAATGAAACGTTATAAATGCACAGCAGCATGAATGGGTTGTCGCAGAAAAGGGAAGAGGGTTTGCTCAGCGTCCAAGCTGTCATCAGCACACACACACACACACACACACACACACACTGCACAGATTATATCAGGGAGCTGACATACTGCCCAATCTACAATATAGCCAACAAAATGAGAGGATTTGGAATAGACTTGTGTCGGGGGATTGAGCTCCACCACATTAAAAAGACATTGCACAAAGTGATCTCTAGCAAAGACACACTCTCAGAGTCCACTCTCCATGCCACAGTGTTATTCCCAGAAGCACATTTTAATCTCTGGAAATGTATCTTTGTACTAACATGATGCTTGTGTGTCCATTAGAGGCTTCTCGGTGTAATTTTCTTCTGCACTTGGCTCCACAATTTTAATTAGTCGTGTGAGAGATACAGAAATACAAAAGCAAAGGCAGAGAAAAGATTGAGGTCGTTATCAATGTTTATGGCCCCACTGCTGCTGCGTTAAAGGCTCTGCATGTCGTAACCCTTCAACTACAAATTAATGAGCGGTGGGGTTTTTATTAATTTTTTTGGTGAAATTTATGGCGCTGCAGTCATCAGGAGGAGCTTCTTTCAAAATGGTTCCTTGTTGGTGCTTTGAAGTACTTCAGTGTTGACTGCTGAACAGGGAAATCTTACTGCAAGGAACCAGACCAAATGGAAGCAAGACATATTACTTTTACCCGAAAGAGAAAAACGAAGTCTGCCTAGTGGTCTGGTCTTTTTATACACATCTGACGTCTCTGTACAAACACACGATGGACCAAACTTCTGCTCGTCAGACTGGAAAATTGAACATTTGAATTCTCTTTCTATCATCTCAAATATAAACTCTACCTCTCTCAAATGTTTTGGTTTCATAATGAATGGCAAGTAGTCTTTGCTGTGTTAACTTTGGGCTCAAATGTTATGCAGCGTCCTCGTCTTTTTCATTAGTTTCTCTCTCAGCTCCTTCAGACTTTGTATCTGCATTTCTAAACCATTTAATGGTCAACATTTCTTTATTAATCATGATTTCTAAAACTATACTTTGTGTCTGCATACATTTCACAAAGATGTAAGCTTGTCTAATTTATCAGTCATTTATTTATGAGATTTGGAGCAAAGTGATGCACTCCGACTTCTCTAAGTGATCGGTGGCAGTTTGGTGTCACTTTAAATCTTTCAAATTCATTGTGTATGAGGTTGTTTGTGGAAATTCAGTTGAGACGACCACGTCAGCCGTCTCGCCGAGACAAGTGCAGAAAAAGCTAAGAGTGAGGGAGATGTCAATGGAGCAGTCAGTACAGTCACGAGTATTTTCACCATTCTGTGACAGAGGAAAGTGTAGAAATTGGGGGGGAAAAGAGGAGAACGACATGCAACAAAGGTCCCACTAAATCATTTGGGTGCAAGATGCTTACATTCTTTTTTTACTCGCCGAGTTGTAACTCAACAGTTCATAAATGCTCAACTAAAAAACATTATTCAACACAAAAGCATTTGTTGTCAAAGAGCACATTTCACTCAGGGGTTTGTTTGGGGTTAAGAAATCACGTCTCCCACTGACGGCCAATGTATCAGAGGCAGCAGAGGACAGTGTGTATGTGTGTGTGTCTGTGTGCGTGTCTGTGTGTGTGTCTGTAGGTTGAGCTGACGAGGACGTTAGTTTTGATGTTACAATGTAGATCGAAAAACAAGTTTTTCTTTGGTTTTCTTGCCAAATAGTGAAAAGAGGAAGCACGAGTTGAGTGATAGGAAAGCAACCTTTATTTAAAAAAGAAACATAAATATACCTACAGGAGTTACAGATGAGAGAAATAAGACCCTTCACTTGAAGAAATTGCATAATTAAGACCTGCTTCCATTCAAAAATAACCATTTCAATTGTTCTGAATGAGCATGAGCATTGTTAAACTAATAAGAGACGACTGGTGTGACGTGCAGTAGTGAATGTTAGTCCTGGCTTTGTTGAAAAACAAAAGGTTTGCAACAACAAGGTTTTTATCACTTCAGAGCATTCTCAACTTAACAGCACAACATGTTCTACCCCTTAGCAAACATGCAACTACAAAATACTTCTAAATGTTTTTAACTTCTGATTCAAGTTAACATTCGCACAACACGCATTCAGCCGCACAGAAAGAGTTAATGCTCAGATCAAAGAGGATTTACAGTGAGACTCTACTCAAAAGGGCTAAAGGTCACCATTACAGATGTTAGGAAGAACACAGTGTTTCACTCCAAGCCTCCATCTTCTGGAGTAATGACTGGAGATGAATCAAGGGAGCAGAAGCTTCTGAAAACATCATTAGTGGCTGTAAAGTTGGATGAACATCTGGATTAAAAATACTTGAATTCAATTAAGTCCAAACGTTCATGTGTGAGTTAACAGTCCAGTCAATACTGAAGACTGCACACCAGTGCAATACGGGCACTTCCTTAAATTATCGCGCACACACACACACACACACACATCGACAACAACCACAAAGGGAGCGAGTCCGGACAGTTTCCAGGCGTTTCTCTGAGGCGCATCCAGCCCGTCAGCGTGTCTGCCTCAGTTTCCATCGTTCAGTTCACAGGAGGACAAATCACGGAGAAAACAATCGAGGACTGTCCTTGTTAGTGTGTGTAATGGCTGTGTGTGTGTGTGAAGGTATGTGTTCGTGTCCCCACACACACACACCCCCACACACACACACACACACCCCCACACACACACAGTGTACGTCCATCTGAAGGGAGGAGGCGGCTGGAGGAGTGTGTGCGTCTCAGGAGATGGTGGAAAACTCTTTGAGCAGGACGTCCTGACTCAGTGTGTTCAGAGAGACATTCTTCCTCACATTCAGACTGATGGAGCGCACCTGGAGACACAGAGGGACATTTATTACCAGCTCAAAGAGATACCAAACTGTGCAAGTTGTACTTTGAAGTGTAGGATAGAGCTTCTTTAGAGGGTTTCAGAGACAAGAAGTCAGGCTATCTGAGCCTGTGCTGCTTCCATATGGGCCGTTCTTATCTCGATGTTTGTCTCATGAGTCACACATAAATCCGTAGATTTTATACCTCATTCTTATTGGTTTATGTTTTATTAAATACATCGTATAATTTATTATATAGTGCTTTATTATCTAAAAGAAAGGGTGAAAATCATATGCATTATATTACAAGAGTGCAGGTGAACATTTTACTTTAAAAATAACATTTGCAGACACTAGTTTAATTCTTCTTCTTCTTTACAGGAAGCCAGCGTGATCCGTGTCGGGCTGCAGCAGGAAACACTTTTAGGTGCATAGGGACATTAAATCTCGGTTAAAAAACAAACTATTTGCTCCTTTAAATCAGAATTACGTCATGTTGCAGTTTAGTTCCGTGTCTGTTACAAATGTCATCCCTTCTTCATTTTATCCTATTAAGACATTCTTGTTAAATTATCATAATTAGCATTTTAATTACTGAGCCAAAAACGTGTTTTGTGTAGTCAGTGACCTTTGACCACCAAATTCTAATAATTTTAGCCTCGAGTCCTTCGTTCACACGGACGGACAACCCGAAAAGATGTCGCCGTGTGGAGGCATAAAAAGTAGGGTCCTTGTCATTTAAACCCTCCTCTTTGATGCAGAGCGTCCTCCACGCCTGTGATTCTGACTTTATATGCAGTGACACCACGGAACCTGAATCTTAGGAGACCTCTCTAAACCCACAATGCATTGCTCTCCATCCCTTACCAGCTCCTTGAAGAAAGCAGCCTCTTTGGGCTGCTCCGAGTATCTCTCGAACTGGTCCAAACCATCCTGCAGTTTAAGCGTCAGCGTGTCGTAGTTGGACCGAACCACCTCCAACACCTAACGGGGTCGACGGATGAGGGGGAAACAGAAAATGAACATGTTACATAACTCTGTGGTTAAAGCATCGCACAGTGAACACGTAACCTGAATAGTCAAATGTTAATTACCGTGTTTAATACTTCATCACAACATCTTTACTCATGAGGGATCATGATCTGGTTCCTCTCCTAACTGCTCCCTGTCAGACTCTCTTATCAGGGATGTGAAACACAAAAGCATCACCTGCAACTTGCATTGATGTTTTTAAGCATTTTGTTTTGCTTTCTCACTCGTTTGTTTTGTTCCGTTTCTCCACAGTATGAAGCGTCATTAGCCAGAACCCCGTGAGGTTTATCTCTCACTGGTGCTTTAATTGTGCTTCTTTATCTCCAGATGAGCCGACTGCGCGTCTGCGTCCGTCTTCTGTACCAGCGAGATAAAGTTCCACTTTGAATGAACAAGGCATTTTTTGCTTTAGGAAGGATTCATTCATTCAGGACAAGTATAAATCAAGCAAATACAGTACTGCGAGTGTGTGTACTTTGTTATTAAGTGAAGGACAAACACACACACACACACACCACCCCCCGATTTGAGAAGGTGAGCTGAAATCAGATGTAATTATGCAGCGGTTCTCCTCTCACCCCCCGCCATCATTCAGCCGTGAAACAGCCCCCGAGCAGACCGCTTTCATTATTTTTTTTAATGACCCTGCAACACTCCACACAGCATGAAACATTCACAATGAGATGCGTGAGCCGCACTTTGTCGTGTTTCCCAGAGAAGCTCTATAGACACACACACACACACGTCTTTTTTTCCAATAAACACACAGATGTGAGCCTTTACGTTTTCAGCGTATGCACACACAACACTTATCCTCCTCTAGCTCTGGTAGTACATCGACTGTGCAGCTGAATCATCTTTCTAAAATGTAATCAACAGAGGGGAAAAACAATCTGAATTTAAGAATAGTCAAGAGACAATGTAACCTTTCCCACATGCTGTTTTAGCAAAGACGGGGGTGATAAGCATTTGGTTCAGCGTTTTGCTGCACACACTCCACTCCGCTCAGCAACTCTTTGCATCACTGGGCAGATGATGTTTTGTGGACACGCAGTTGTCATCGTATTCATCTTGAAGCGCGGGTACAAAAGGAGCCGTGTGTGTGCTGGAGTGCGTCTCCACTCGAATATCGCATCGTGTGTGTGAGAGACAGACAGACAGCAGCTCGTTTAAATGCTGCGTGTTTCTGGAGGCCATCCATCTTCTAATGTCACTGTGGGGAATGAAGACGATGCAGGCGGATGGAGTGCAGGTGGTTACTGTGTGTGTGTGTGTGTCGAGCACTGTATGTCAAATCTTCATTGAAAAACGAGGAAGGGAGAACAGAAGTACAGTAAAGAAAGATATCTTGGTCTGAACAAGTCCCTCCATTGAACAAAGTTCAATACATCTCTGCCTCCGTTCTGCCCCATGACTCAGGTTTGTGCACCAGAACCTGGAGCGCTACGTCGGTTACGTTAAAGTTCATTCTGTTCAAATAACATAGTAAACCAAGTATACAGTACAATGTGAAAGTATTTAAAATGGGATGTTTGACAGATAAACAGCTCAGCATTACAAATATGCAAATATGTCCATCGCAGCTGTTCATCGAGGTCCTTCTTTAATAGATTGCAGAGCGCTCCGCGGGGGTTTGTGTAATCTTTGTGTCGGATGGTTTGGACAGGATGAAGAAAGCCTAATTATTAAAGCACTCCGTCAGTGTGGATCTCTTCCTTTAAAGTCCTGTTCATGTGATCGTGCTGCTCTGTGGTTCACCCTCTCATAAAAACCACAGCGCGTTAGGAGACACAGCACGTTCCAGCCGGCTGTCATAGATGTGCTGTGCTGCGATAAGGGCCGAGCACTTCAAATCTATATCAATGCGTCGATAAGAGTACCTTTCTGGCTTCATTCTGTCCTCAGGATGCCATTACTCCTCTACATCTTTACATAGCAGCTCGTTATTTGCTGCTATATCAATGCTCTGAATGCTGTATATAAAATGCTTAAAGTGGCTGCAATTGATAAATCGTTGGTCAAACAATTTTTAAATACAGGCACACAACCGTTGTACTAGCAAATGATCAGAAATAGAGTTACTTTATCAAATGAGACGCGTGTTAATATCACAAGAGGAGAATCATACAAACCACTGGCCGCTCATAGACAGCACAGCTAACGGCTGCCTTCCCTCTTTGTTGTGAATAAATCTGGCAGATAAAAGCGGAGAGGTAATTGAGGAGTATAATGACCGAATCCATCACTCTGTTATCAGCTTGTAAAAAGATAAATAAATAAAAAAGTTCTCCTCGAGCTGTTTTCCTATCGTGACGTAAATGATAAAGTCTTAAGTGGAACGCACAGCGCTGGTATCGGTGAAGTTCAGCCTCCTTACAGACGATGATGAGGGAATAACTCAGCGGTTCAGAAGCAGATAATGAGTGCGTTTGCAAAACAGTGGGCTTCAGAATCTGCAACATTTACTGTACTTAAGAACGTACACACAGAAATCCAAGTTTGATGACGTGAAGGTGATGTTTCACGTCGTGAATAGGCATTCTTTCAAAATAAAATACAGTAAAGCCCTTCTCAAGGAACGTACTTTGTGTTACTGTGTACTAATAAGATTTACTTTGTAAAAGTGTAAAAATAAGAAGCGAGTGATGTTTACCTGTTCTTCGGACAGCTGGGAGATGTGGTTCACAGCCGCGTACGACTCAATCTTGGGATTAAAATGGTTGACGATGGCCCTTAAAGACAAAAACACAAACAGTTGTGAGATGAAGCAAGTATGGACATTACCATTTATGTGCGAGGATGTAAAGCCTATAACCAACACCACACAATGTGTGGTTACTTCTTGTTTAGGTGCAAACTAATAACATAATAATATTCAATATGTGAAGGATTGCAGTTAGCAATATTGACAGCAAAGTTCTGAGTTAAAGACTTATAATAACTTATAATAATCATTCCGATTCATCGCCGTCTCGATGCCTCCTTCATATCACGCGAGCACACCAGGGAGGTTCAGATGTAAATCCAGAGGCGATCTCTTCCAGCATCAGCATTCATTCCCATGAAATAAACTGCTTTGTGGCACAAATTGAAGTTGATGCAATGGCTTATTTTGTGCTGGCTTAGGAGGACGTCGTATATATCAAATAAATTATAGTGACAAAGAAAATGCAGAGAATTCGCCATCGTGGTAATTCAGTTGTGTGTGTGTGTGTGTGTGTGACGCCGGCGTATGGAGGGTTGAGGTGATGGGAGTGAAATAGAATCGGTCCTCAGTGGGTTTCTTTATTCCTCTTCCATTCATTCATCAATTCTTTCAAATATTCCTCTTTTCAATCTTCTTTCTCCCTCCAACCCTCGCGAGTCTGCTCCGTCCCAGGAGCCCAGTCGAGTGGGTGACTCCTCGGGGGGAGCATCCCGCTCGTATACGGGCGGCCCTCGGGGGCCTCCGAGCCAGGGTGACCTCGGAGGATCAACTCCTCAGAGAAGACGGAGGAGAAAGGAGAGATTGCAGGGTAAAATGGTGGAGGAGAGACCAAGTAGAGTATGTGCGTGGACTGGAGCGCGGTTGTGTTGGAGGAGATAAAGGCTTAAAATGTATTTAATAAAAAAAAGGGCCTGAGGGAGGGAGGGGATGGAAGACGCTGGGGATGGGAGACCTACATTACAGACCCAGAGACTTAACTTCATTCCCTCCGTTTTGACCTTTCTTCATTACATTTCTGTTTGAAAAATTCCCTTCAATCCAATGTGACTCTTTTCTGTGTGTGTGTGTGTGTGTGTGCGTGTGCGTGTGCGCGTGCGCTTTTACCGAACATTGACAAGGGCATGCGTGACTTTGCTGGCTGCCTCCTTCCACTGGCCCGTGTTGGTTGATACTCTCAGAACTGGAAGGCAGAGAAGGACAGATTAAAAACAGAGTTAGATGCACATTTACAGTCACAGTAGAAACACGACTAGTTTAGGGCAATAGAAGAAAGACTAGAACATTCTAATGTGCATTTGCAAGAAGTTTTGATTTGTTTTTTAACTGTCGAGTTATAAAAACACTGGAATTCATTGGTGAATAAAACTAGTAACTACTTGTTTGTGACGGCTAGTATTATTTGAGATAACTTGAATAACAGCTTTGACATTAGAATTAATAATAAGTCAGGTTCAACACTGCAGTTTCTACCAACGTACCCATACAGTAGAGGTTGTCGAAGACCTGGTGCATCCGTACGATCTCATAGTACAGCTCGTCGTAGCTGTTGGAGGTGGGCAGGAACGTGTCGCCGTATGTTATAAACATGTTGAACAGGTTCACCTCCTGGATCGGGAGACAAACACGGGTTGACTAATACATTTCACTCTCAACAAAAGAAGAAAAACAAACGTTTTCTAATGGAAATCATATTTAAACGGCATCTGTTTGTGCATACACAGCCCGTCTGGCCTCTTATGTCTCCTCTTACCAACCAATAAAAAGAGGTCAGACTCTTGTGTGCGGCTTCAGTCATACTGTAGCACAGCTGGGCTACGAGCAGCACCGCTTATACAACGTGTCAACGTGTGTGTGTGTGTGTGTGTGTGTGTGTGTGTGTGTGTGGGGCTCACCAGTAAGGCCAGGTGAAAGATGTTGTGCTTGGCCAGCAGTGTCGTCTCATTTGACAGCAGGAACTTCAGCAGGTTGATGAGAGCTGTGCAGAGGCAGACATGCACACATGAATGAAATAATGTGGAGCGCCGATAGTCGTCTACCAGCAGAGGCTCATGGCAGCAGTCCTCTTTCCTCAGTGAGCTTCTTTATTAAAGTAGATAATGGAAACTCAGGCGGGGGGGGAAACCTTTCACAAGCTTTAATAGAGGAAAACAAAACCCATAAGAAGAACCAGAATGTGAGCTTTTAACACGCTGGCACAACACGCTGGAAGAAGATAAACACATCTGTGGCTTTAATTCAGCTCATTTTTTTTGCCGTTATCACCGGCAGGAGAACAGGGTCAGTGTTACTCAGGGAATTAAACGGATTATTGGTCCGATTAGAAGAATCTGTATTCTAATGAGACACAGTGCGATGGCGCCATTACAAGCTGAAATGTGCTATTGTGTGTTGACCGGGATGGGAACAAGGCCACCAGGATGGATTGTGCTTTCTTCAGACTCATTATCCAATCTCAATGATGCAATACATTTCCAAAACAACAGGCCCGATGACATCAGAGGGAAATTGGCTTTGTGTAGCAAACGCACTTAACTATCTACCCAACTCTTAAGGTGATGCCCAGCAAATCAAAAAATGTTTCAGATTTAAAATTATACACATTTGGTGTCCTCGCTGAAAGAGAAAGCGAGGCATCTTTACCTGACCAGAGCTCTCTCCAGGTGTAGTGTAACCGGATTCTGCACTTCTTCTGGTAGCACAGGAGTTTGTGGATGATCTGCACACAGCGCCTGCACAGGAAGCACATAATAGTGTGGTGACGGAGCAGGTTGGTGGACAAGACCAGAACAATGCGTGTGTGATGTTTGTGCGTGTCCTCACAAGTATAAATCCATGGGGAAGTCCTTCATCATATGAGTGACTATAAACTCCACCATCAGATCTAGACAAGAGGGGACAGACGAGGGCAGTGTGGGCACAGGAGTAAAGCAATGTACTGAGGTGAACGAAGACCTAATTAAATCAATATCACTGTACGCTATATCCGTTATATCCATGCATGTCCTCTTCAAAAGGCACCAGACTCCATTGACAAAAACACTCACTTTTACCTTGCAGAACACCAGAGTTGCTGTGTCTACCACTAACTAACAAGCCATCAAGAATATCATATGACTATGGACTCACAGTTTGAGGCCACAGTAAACAACCGTTTTTAATGTCCCTCATACCTAGAACAGCACACACCAGCGGACGTGAAGGGATGTTCTTGTCCACGGCTTTTTTTCTGTGCCTCATGGGCTGAAAACAAAGACAATTGAAACATACAGTAAGTAGGAAAAAGAACACGTTTACGTGCACTTAAGTAACCGGGATACTCCAGTAAGACGATTTCATAAACGTAACGGAGACAAGAAAGCTGGTTACTCAGAGAACCCTGGTTTCTCAGCCATGTATGAACATAATCAGGTTTCTAATGTCTACAAGTACATCTGTGCATGTGAGACCGGGAGAGTAACAGCTGAGAAATGGTGGATGAAAAGAGAGATCACATCATGTAGCGCTGCATTCTGTTATTTTAAATAACTCCGTCCAAATTATGACCGAAACTAACACCAGTCCCAATACGCTGAATATTTACCTCCTGTTTGTCTGCTACGATTATAACGTTTTGAATTTGTTGTGTCAATTCTGTGCTCTCACCGTCACTCACTCCCGAACAGAAACTCACCATTCTGTGGAGATTGACTCTGAAGTTCATGTTGTCATCGTGAAGAAAGGCATCGGCGTACTGGTCCTATCACACACACACACACACACACACACAGAGGTGAAGTCAGAACAAAGACGATCTGCGGAGCGAGCAAACGCTGCAGAGTGTGGCTGCTCCTACCTCGGCTATGCAGGTGAGGATGATTAGGCACAGTCTGGCACTGTTGAGTCGATGCTCATCTGCAAACACAAACAAATATGAGACTCTTAACAGGTAAAAAAGGACAGGACAGGTTTTTGTTGCTCTGGTGCTTTGAGAGCGACTAAAACAGATGAAGGGTGGGGGAGAGAACAGCATTCATTTGTCACTGCTGTCTAGGTCCGCTACGTGAGAACACGTCAGGACAGAGGCGTAGAAGAACAAGTGAAAGAGGGGAAGAGTTGTAGGAAGGTAGAGTGACAGAGACAAAGAGGAGGACATGAAGGTGTCCGCTTACCTTTAGTATCCTGCATTACAATGGAGGCGTACTTGAGGAAGGTGATGAGGAGGTTGCTAGTCTGCAGGTTGGGATCCAGAGGCAGTTCTGGGTTGTTCATCACTACACAGCAGATATATACACGAATAAAGCATGTTCACTGCAGATAGAATACTCACAGAAATATGAACTAAACAGAAAGAAAGGCCATGACACAATTATGATGAATCAAGCTTTAAAGTAGGTCAATTATTCCATCCAATAATAACCTGAGCTCAAAATCTACTCTAAAAACGAGAGTTACAAAAGAGCCGCCGTCCTTGTTTGGGCGGCCAGACGGAGTGCTCACTCAGGCAAATAACAGCATTAGAAAAACACACGTCTTTGTCTCATTATTGTAGCTGCTGTAGCTCGCTGTGTGGTGTAGACAAACGTCTTAATCCATTTAAAAATCTCTGCTCTTTGAAACGTAGATTTTGTTTTCATGGATAAATAATGAGCCGGTCATTTCCATCTCCCCTCTTCCATGCTAACCCTCATTTTGTTTCCTTCATATCACAGCGGGGCTGTCAAGGAACATATCGTCACGCGGGAGCCGTCCTGTGGAAGGACGAGGCGTGTTCCCGACGCGTGATTGCCGGCACGTGTTGAGTCTGGTCAGAGTAGAGGGACTCTAAGTGCTGAGGATCCCATGACATGGCACAACGCGCGCAGCATTGAAACATTCATCTGTATTTAAAGCTGGAGGTTAATATTTCATACAGAAAATGGCTCTTAGCTTTGAAGCAATAGAGGGAGAGCTCGAGATAGACACATGCACCTTTTAGCAGCTACAGCGTGTGTGCATGCTAAATGACCTGCTTTTAAATGTGCCAGCAATAACATTCACCTGCCAGGAAACCTCAAGTGACAGCCACGCACTCGAGTCTAAAAGAGATATTAACAAGCGTGCGGGGTGGTGTAATAATCGGATTATTAAGATGTAATAAACCAACATTACTGTGTATGAGCGCCTCTCTTCGGATAACCTTAAACATCTGTTGAATGTTTGAAAAGGCGTGGGTGCACGTGTGCCTCCGTATGCGTGTGCCTGTGTCAGAAGTGACGGAGAGTTGCCATGTTTGGAGAGAGTATTTAAAAATGTATGTAAAAATGCTGTTAAGATTAAATTTAGACAAAAAAAAAAAAAAAGAGCCCTGATCCACGTGATGCCAGAAAGCTTTAGAAATCCTTCACTTCATCTTCGGCCCGTTCTGGTGTTTTGACGGGATTCATATTTCAGTTTAGTCCCATTCTGTTTCAAGGTGAGGCTGTGGTATAACAACACCAGAACTGACGAGACAAAGTGCTGCTGTCTTATCAGGTGGAGAACACCATCGCTGAATATTGAAGCCAGTATTTGAGGCCATAAAGATTCAGTTTCTGTAACGACCACAAGACTTAAGCAAGGCTTTTAGGTAACAGAAGTGTGACTGAGATCATAATGTTCAACGCTACACTTCACCATAAAGACTGTTTACAACATTGTTAAACATCCCGGTGCAGAGATAGAGAAGTAGACCCGACTACAGACGGGAGACCAACGGGCATCACAGACACATCAACCGTCGATGTCTCCCCAAAGACAAGTGTGCACGACTTACTGTCTAAGGAGGGCGGCGTTGTGCCGAGTGGTGACGTAGGCGTGGTTGGAGTAGGGGTGGTGGGTGTGGTTGGGATGTCCATCTCAGGGTGGCTCTGTTGATGGATCAAAATCACACGTTTGTGGAATGTCATTGATAAAGAAAAGCTGTCCCTTCTGTCCCATAAAGTGGAGAAAAAAGCAACAATACAGGCAAGAACTGAGAGAAGGGAACAGGAAGCCATTTACATGAGATTACTTCTGGTAGTGCAAAACATTTCATTAATCACCGACGCTAATGTATGAGATTTGTACACAATTACAGCATTGTAAAAAGCAGGACAGTGGCTTAATGTCCTCACAACGGAAGTGTTATTGTTGCTGTCCTAATTTGACTCGTCTGCACCACTCAGTTACATCGGATAGCTCAAACACTGAATATCAAAGTCCCCACAGGGAAAGATAAAGTCAACTGAATGATGGAAGAGAAGTGATTTTCACATCTTGTGCACCTTTAAAGATACATGTACTAATAGTAGCACAACATTGCTGTATTCCAACTCTCCTGCAGACATATAAGATGTTCTACGTCAATCAGAAGACAGTTTTACATGACACATTTTTCACAGCAAAATAATGAAGATTTAAAAAGGGACAAAAAAAAGCTTATATTACCAATATTGTTTGCCAAATATCACAATATTCGCGGGTTCTTATTGTAAATGATTAGCGTCAGCTCACCTGTGCTAATACAGTGATGAAGTTGCGGTTGAGGTGCACGGCCTCATAGAGCGCCAGCAGAATCGCCTCATTGGTCCTTGAGAAGAAAGGGGAGTCAGGTCATTCATTCATGAAGTAAAAACATAACCGGGCAGGAAGTAAAGCTCCAGGCTTTGATCCGGTGAAGCTCAAGACACAAGCTGAGTAATTAGCTTCAACATGTGGTTTCCCACTGGAGTCTTTTACAGAGGACGAGCCAAAAGACACGGCAGCAGTCTTTGACTGATGGGTCAGAATTTAAATCGCTTTGTACTTACTGTACAGAGAGTTTCTCATCAGCGTCGGCTATAAACATGCTGCCCACCTGTGGACAGAAGAAGGATCGAGCCATCAGACAACACTGTTAAAAAGATCAGTTGTCCCACTTGGAGCTGCAGATGAAACTCTTCGACTACCAAATACATCCTAATGTCAGAAATGCCAATAAAGGTGAAATATATCTACTGTGACGATACGAAGTAAGAATAAGACCGTACCATACTAGTGAGGGTGGAGAAGAACCCGCCCTGGTTCTCCTCCTCTTTGTCTTTGTACTGCCTTTATGGGGAACAGAAAGACAAAGAAGGAAAGTGAGACGTAATAAAAAAAAAAGAGAATGACGAATAAATGAAAGACAGGTAGGGAGGCAGCGAGATATACATTTACACTTAAACACAGCCCTGTAGCCCAACATCTCCTTCTACTCCCCACAACGTATTATCTGAGGGCGGGTCGTCTCTACACTCAGAAACAATGAACTGTACGGAGCCGTCATCCGTCACTTTGATGCGTCTGTCTACGCACGCAGGCAGACAAACAGCATTGTAATTTCCAAACCTTCGCCTCATCCAAAAAAACATTACCGACCGCCAAAGAAAACTGTCAGATATAAATAACTAAAAGTATAAAAAGGAGCCTGTTGTTTCTCAGAATAGAAATGGAACATTTGTGGGAGACATCAAACCAAGCTGATGACACCGAGGACTGCGTCATTATAAACGCGTGTCTTTCACAGTTTTCAGATCTCACCTGTTGTACTCTGTCAGAGCGTGGTGGACGACCATTCCCATTCCCTGGGAAAGAAAAAACATGCAGTGTTTCAGTCAAAGCCTTGATCTGCCTCCACCACACTGGCTGTTTATTGTTCTGCAGTTCAAACCAATACAGTAAGTGACAACATACTCACATCTAGTGTTGGCTCATCGTCCACGATGGAGAGCTTCACAATGTAAGGATTCACCGACTAACAAACAAAAACAATCAGTGTAATTAGAGGCCGTTCAATATTTGACGTTATATTGACCGTTAACGGGTAATTCTCTTTTCATTTTATCCCCTCACTCAAAGGGCTCATCTGCAGACTTACATGCAAGGTTCAGTGCTGCAACTAAAAATACACGGAGCTCAGTTTTTCTTGATAACACACAAGAGAAGCAAAGCCCGTGTGCTTCTGGATTATAGAAGCAACTCCATCTCCATTTGTAGGATGTTTAGCAGTATTTGTTATCACGCAGCCATGACCTAAAATTAGCAACAGGTTGAACTATTCAATTAACTTCTATGTTCATGTCTGATTACATGTGCGTGTGACATGTGCTACGTCTTGTTGCTGCATCTAAAAATGTTTGAATTGAAATTCCAGTTAATCTCAAGATTATCTTTTTTTAACCAAGCTGCTGGTGTTTGATTTTTTTACTTTAACAATAAATAACAATTCAGTAAATCTACATATACGTATCCATTTGTGAAATCTTGTTTTGCAAAGTTAGGAATAAGTCAAACACGTTGAACGATCACTTCCACATCGTACACATTTGGCTTGTGAGCACTAAATGCTCCTTGAGCAGCTGTCCACTTCGCTCACACATGAGGGTGCATCCAGAAACCCCTCTCTCCTCCGCCTCCTTTTATCCCCTCCCACCCTGCTACTCTCATCCTTCCAGGAAATAACTGAAGAGGGAAGTCAATTGGAAGCCATTTCAGAGAACATGATTGCTTCTTGGTCATAAAAATCTCAGACAAGTGTCTCTGTGATACCGGATACATCTCAGGTCAGCGTTTTTATGTTCATCTGGTGCCAAATAGAGATGTCTTGTTCACCTGCACAAATATCCTTATTCATAGCTTCATGAATTAATCTGTTTTCTCCTCAGACTACACTGGATTTACTAATGACATGAAAACATTTTATTATTATCATTTTCTATATGAAGATATTTCTTATTCTGCCCGTTTATTATTTTATTTAAATATCCCCTCTGTGCCGATTACTTTACCTCATTTCAAAATGACTCCAATGCTACACGCACAGTTGTGAGAACTATGACAATGAGTCTTGAATGCACAAGTGACATGTATGTGGAATATTACAGCTCAGTAATAAATATTGTGAGAGGTAAAGTTCCATGTGCGTGTATGTACACACCTCATACTTCCTGTAGTTGACCAGCAGAGCCAGGAGGACCACAGTATCGTACCCATGCTGCCCTCTGCTGGACACTTCTGACAGAATCTGAGGAGGGGACAGACGGAGAACAGAGATGACCACATTCGGAAGAAGACATTTCTAAAATGAAAAGAAATTACAGTAGATATAGTCTTACCTGTAGAATGGCTTCAAAGATGCTGTTGATCATCACATATTCCAGTATGGTGTTCTGACTAATGTTGTCCGTTACCTGTCAACACATTTTGTTCACACGTTTGTGATGTTTAGCGTGTTTTTAAAAACAATCATTCCCCAAAGCCGATCACATTATAATGCATCTCCGTCTCACCGTCACCAGACACAGCAGCAGTTTGAGACAAAGGCTCTTCAGACTCTCTGAGCCATCTCCACAAAGAAGGCTGTCCAGTCTCTCCATTAAGTCCTGCAGGAGATACAAACACAAGACATCAAGTGAATGAACACCAATCAATATTTTCACTCCTTTCTTTCACCTCTCAATGGGTTTTTTTTCCACCCACCTTCATCCTTTGCTCAGCCTTGTCAAAGCCCATGAGCATGTTGATGATGTCAAAGCCAGACGCAGACTTGTTCTTCTGGTGAACCCCCCGGAAAAGTGCACAGAGTGTCTGGGGAGAGACGCAGACGAGCTCAGGTGTTAATACTGCGATTCATGTTTTCACATTAACGCATCTTTTTTGGCGGTACAGTGGCAACACAAAACTAAATCCATGAAGCTGATAAGCTAAGATAATTTGATTACAGTTACATGCTTCAGGTATTACTGATGTGATTGCAACACGTGCGATGTTGGAGCTTTAGTTACCTGCAGGGCATTGACCACTTTGATCTGGTGCTCCTCTCCCAGAGCCTGAACACAGTGGTGGAACAGAGAGTTGATGTTGTCCTGGATCCGCTGAACCTCCTCCCCATCTACACTCTCCAACTTGGACTCTAGGTACTCCAGGTTCACCTGAAACATGGTGACGTAAAAAAAACATTGAGTGAGGAGAAGATAGTTTGTGTTAGTGCACGTGTATAAGAGTGGAGGATGATTAGGACGTTATTAGGGCGTGCCCCTCTATTATTATATGAACAGGTTTTTGCACATATATTACAAATGATCATTTCCATTTCTATTTTTGAAGACTGCATTACTGATATTATCTGTATGTCTCAGTTAACTGTACTGATACCTTTTTTGACAATTTGCATTTCTACTCAACAAGCTGATCTTTTTAAGTGTTTTTCTCTTTCACGTTACCTTCATAAGAAACAGCTCATCCCAGAAGCGAGAGTTGTTTTTTGCTGGGTCTTCTTTCTAAATCAAAAGGAAGAGACAGGACTTTGTTAACACTTGAGCAGAATTGTATTCCTTTACTTTCCATCACTGACGCTCTGCTATCGTGATACTCACCGCAAAAATCTCATCGTACATCAGCACCACCTTCTCTTTCAAGGGTTTCTTAGAGGATGACGACCTCCTCAGCAGCCCCGCCTTCTTCTCCACCTGAGACATGACTAAGTCTGAGGAAACAGAAGCTCGATGAAGAAGTACATCAAGGATGTTCAAAAATAAATGGTGTGAATCACCACATTTTTATTCTATTCTGTAGATTTAACATGTATGTTACACTCAAACCAAAACCAACAATGAAATTATCTCTCTCTCTCTCTCTCTCTCGGAACTCTCCGACTTCCCCAGCCTGTCTGTGGTTTAAAGTCTCATGCCCATTCTTTCCTAAAACCTGTCACAATTATATAGTTTCATGTTTAAACACTGCTAAATATTTGACTAAAACAGCTAGGTACTGTAGTAGCAAATGCTAGTCAAAGAGGAGTACATTGTGTGTTTGTCCTGAACTATTTTGAGCCAGAGGATTGGTGCACACTAGCGCTATTTACAAAAGTAAAGTAAACTACAGTGCCCATTTTCATCATTATGAAGAAATACATCAGCCAGATGATTAGGGCAATACTTGTTAGTGGGATTAATTGATGTATGCGTGCTTACTCATAACCACTACAGTCTCCAACGTTACTCCAGTGGGCTGCACTGTCCGACGTACCAGTCATGGCTGCTCTCGAGAGGAGAACTCTGTTTACTTCACAACCTAACTCGTCACCAGAGGCACAACGTTAACTATATCAAAGTTAGCGTTAATGGCTGCTGTACTATCTCACTCTGTTCAGAGTGACAGAGAAGCAGTGTGCCTGGAAGCTGTTCTAGTAACGTTAACGACACATCATTGAGTCGACTGGTGAAGTCAAAGATGTCAGTGACATACCGGTAAATAAGCTAACGTTAGCTAACGTTAGCTAGCTAGGTCTTACGTTAGCTAGCTAGCGAACGTAAACGTTTAGGTTAGCTAGGTCGGCAAAGTAGCATGTTACAAGTAACGTCTACGTAATCCGCGTAGCTCACGCATATTAGCTTAAGACATTTTAAATTAGTAAAGAAATGTCATCTATTTGCTATAACGTTAATTGATGGAACATGATATATGTTAGCTGGGTTTGCTAACCTGAGTGCAAGTTATGTTGGTAGCTCGTTAGCTACTATTAGCCAACTCGCCTATCTAATCTACATCTAATTAGCGACTAACAGCGACGTGGTTTTGCGAACAAGCAGGTTTTGTCCAGTCGACACTCGATGAACATTTAGTTTATCATCAGTGAGGTCACTCATGTGAATCTACTAATATGTTCAGACTTCACAGCTAAAGCTAACGCTACCTCTAGCTAGCTAGGTTAATACCTGACAGACTAGGGTGGATACATTGATTTAGCGTTAGCTATTTAATGTCAGGGTGCGACTGTTGACAACATTGAAGTGTTACATTATTTAGGTAGGTACAGCTTAGTCAGTGGTGTGGTTTGTTCTTACCTCAATTAAAGTATTAAAATTAAAAAGCTAGCTCATGAATCCTTGTGACAACACTAGCTTGTGCTAGCATACTGCTATCATTAGCATCCTCCTGCTGGTCTTCAGGGTCTTAGTGCCCACAGATTCTTCTTCTGTAAGGTTTAACAGCAGAGCCACTATTTAATAAACTAAGGAAACATATCTTTAGTGGGCATAAATAATATTTTCGGATTCTGTAATGTCATTCAGACCACAGATGCATAGGCCAGTAAATTAATAAACAAATAAAAATATACAGGTAAAAACACTGCTCAACTTTTGAGGGGAAAGAAAAAACTAAACCTGGGCAACCTTACTTTAACAGATACTGCAGAAAAAAATAATGAATTAATTGCAAGTTATTTAATTTATCAAAAAAGAAGAAATTGCTCATGATTTTATTAAAGCAGGGAGAAACAGAGACACAAACATGCATGTTTGCATGTTGAAGAGCAGTGTAAATTAAATGAAAATGACAATATATTCATATTTGATGAGACTTTTGGTATGAAAGCTCTACATTTGAACCATACAGGTTTTACATTTCTTTTTCTGCGATGATTATGGTCTCTCGCTAAGTTATGTCATCATCGATACGACACCATCTCCATTTCATCTCAAACATTCATATTTGCACTAATTACAGTATTTTAATGGCAGTTTGCTTCCTGATCAACCACACAGAGGAAATTAGACAAGATGCAAAATAACTGCTTTTGAACTACAACAGATTGTTGATGAGAAAAAGAGTCTAACCTCCTCTGGTAGACCCGTTTCTCTGCACCAAGATAATAAATTGGAAAATAGTTTTGTCTCCAATTTAAAGCAACACTTGATGCTTCCATACTTTGACCTCATGAGTTCCTTGGTAAATTAACTTTACCATCAAGAGTGCTATATTTCTGGTAAAGACTACATGGAGCACCTCAATTTCCGGACTAAATGAGACGAGCTCCGCTTTTACCGCGTCATTAGACATAGGAGGAGAGGAAAAAAAAAAAAAAACACAGAATATAATGAGCAGTAGAAGAGAAAAACATCAGTTGAGAGGTGAAAGAGAACATTAACTGACACACAAAGGCAGGTAGACAAAGTTACACTCCAACTGTCTGAACAAACAAACAAACACACACATTCAAAAGGAAGGTTGAACTTCTCTGTAGCTTAAAGATTTGCTTGTAGTTGTGATTTTTTTTAGCCAGAAGCTCAGGATTAAGGAGCATAGAGGATGAGCAATGTGGCAATATCAGTGTTACTTAGCACTTTAGAGAAAATCATGTCTATTCGTGACCTCTGACAGATAGTACACTCCTGTAAAATCTAGTGCAACAGGCTACCCTCTGGAATACTCTCCTAAGCCTGCTGCCCCCATGACCCGGATAAGCAGAAGTCGATGGATGGAGTGTAACCAACATCAGATAGAGACCTCCCAGCAAAGACATAATGGTACATTCCTCAGTATAAATAATCCTCATCCAATTTGTCCTGATGGATTTATACAGTTGCATGCTTCATCATGTTTGTGTGCACTAGACCTGAAGAATTGCTGTTGTTGCCAGCGTTCATGCAACATTTAGGAAAGCAATCATAAGCTTTGGATAAAATTCTCCATAAAACCTCAGTTTATTGTAGTCGAATACGGTGATCTTAAGTAAACACTGTTGTGAGTGTAAATTAGGTCTCATATTCTAACACAGGCTATTACAAGTATCATTACGGGAGCGTTATCGTAAAGACAGCCCTGTGAATATCATTCTCCCTGAATGGTTCTCAGTAGCTATAATACAAACCTGCCTGAAGTTGATGCAAAACATTAAGAGTTTTATCTGAGAAGCATGACAAACGACAGTCTAAGAGCTGCATGTGTTCAGTGGCTCAACGTTAATAGATGACTCATTAACATGGTTCACAAAGTCATAGCATGCAGCTTCTGAGTTATGGATTTTTGTACCAGGACATAACACTATGAAGTTATTTTATCTTAAGTGTCAAAGGTCATCCATAACAGGGCCCTGATTGATGTTATTGTAACATCAACTGCTGTCACCAGCATGCTCAGGACTTCGGCTGAATCAACAAGTGGGCAGCTTGAATTGGAGAGAAGAATACGTACTGAACAAGAAGAGATCCAGGAATAGAAAGAGCATGGAGGGCATGAAGTGCTGCGAAAGCAAAGAAAGCAACTTGAACTGGATCCATGAAATATATGAAATGCATACTCCTTAAAAAAAAATATATCATTTACTTTTTGTCTCGCAAATGTTGCTGAGTCACAAGAGAGCTTTGCAGTGTCAGGTGGCATAACAGCCAGAATGACGTGTCTGCTCTTCCACGGAGGTGAGAGTTTTCATTGGGTTGTTACAGCTTTACCTTAACCCCAGGAGACCCTCAGTGTTCCAGCTGGCTGGAGGCCTCGCCGACAGTCTTTACAGCTCTGCAGGTTGAGTGTGACACGGGGAAGGGAATAAATGCCTGAAGAGAACGTGTGATAGTTGGCAGGTGGATGCATGTGTGAGACAGGCTGATGAGGAAAGCAGCGGATGAACCGCAGGGCTTTGACATGGAGACCCGGTATTTAAAAGTCTGTGGCCCTTTGCTGCACGTTCTACGGACCGGACATCTGTAAATAGAAGAGGGACACACACACACACACACACAAAACTCAAACACCATGACCATACAACTTTGGAAAATAAAAGGCTTTTGATACAGACAGGTTAAAGAACACATTTGCCATCATTGATTTTCACTCAGACCTAATCAACCACAGCCTGTGTGAGCCGTCCTGAAAGCAGAGACAGTTAAGCATTACTTCCATGCACAAAAGAGAAGTCGGCTCACACGCCACACCTTGCTGTTGGTTGCACTCTAGATCTGCACCAACCGTGACATTAAGAAGTTTGTTAATACGCTTCTTTTTTTTTTTTTTTTTAACCTTAAACAAAGCATTAAAAGTAGAAAGCAAAGCGAGCAGTATTGTAAGTGAATGAGAGAATCTGTTCCACAGGCGAGGCCTCGGAGCATTGTTCTGCAATCGGGTCCTCCGGGGCTCTTCCATCCTGCCGAATGTTTTCTTTCGAGCCGTCTATTCACCTGGACCAACAGGTGAAAGCAATTAACCACTCTCTAGGATTAAATACCAGCAGGCCTCTGTGCATTAAGGACATGATTGTTGCACAGTTTGAAGCTAAACGTCACCGACGGGTTACAACAGCACGACTGAAGAGGGATGCGACTGCACAGTTGAGAGGAAGAGGGGTGACGTGCTGCTCGTCAGTCAGTGAGAAAAGAGGAAATGGGGGGGGGGGAAAGCCCAGATACTTCATTTGTTCCTCTCCCGTTCTTATCACTACTCAGCAATAACGAAATGTCAAAGTTAAGCATTAAAAGTGAACAAACCCCAGAAACACCGACTTCTTTTTATCGGCTGCGTTGCAATAATTACAAAACTTAAACATGTTTTAAAGTGAAAATGTATCTTTTTATTGGTACCATACATTAATAATCAAGGGCAGAAACTAACCAAATCAAAAAATATATATCAAACAATGATTTTCTACAGGGATTGGAAAAGGTACAAGTCACCATTCAAACTCATAACTGTTGCTGGAATCAACTGTAAGGAAATGGAAATGTACAAAACAAACAGAGCTTCAGCTGTTTTTTTTAAAAATCAGATTTTACAGATGGCGTCGCTACCCAATATGAAGACTGAACTTAATGATAAGCTGGCTTTAGAAGATGTTTGGATGATTGATGGCATCATTCTGTTGGTTATGAAAGACGCTGCACCAATGAAGGCAATTTAGACGACAGATAACGGAGAGAAATCAGTTTCAGCCAGTGATGAAATATGAAATTCACCGGTTAGCTTAAATTCAGTGAGCACATTCACTTGACATCAAGTTGAAAGTCGCGGTACACAAAATCGTGATGTTAAGTGAAAAATCACTTCCTGTATAGATGAAACACTGTGAATTTCTAAAATTTCCAAAATAAATACAAAAAAAGACAAACAGTAGAATGATCTCTCCATGGTGCCGTTGTACCCCCGGAGGTTTTGTAATTTAATTTACACAAGTTATAAAAAAGGAGGGAGGAGGAAAGAGCAGGAGGGAGGATAGAGGGGGCGGGCTCATGAGTGTTTTTTCTCCTTTTTCCTATTTTTGTTTCTTTACATTAGATCGGGATGGCTTTAGGTAAATCTAAGTAAGAATACATCTTATTACAGTCAGACAGAACTTTGCTACTACCTTAAATATACAAGCACAAATACACAAAAATTTAAATCTCCAAAAAAAAAAAAAAAAAGGAACAAAAAGACAAAATAAAAACATCCACGCTAAATTATTTCTCTTTTATAAACATAAAAGATAAAAACCATATATCTTAGAGGGGGAGGGATAAAAGTCCTGTGTTGCTCCTTGGTCTGTAGCTTTTCAGTATTGGTAGAAAATAAAAAACAATTGAAATGAAGGCGTTTAATACAAATTAAAAAACATTCTAGGGAAATATATACTGTATAAAAACTCTTAAAATGTGTAACTGTGTGTGTGTGTGCATGTGTGTGTTTTAAATGCTCTCTGTTTGAAAGACCGCAGCCATTGTAGTCTAATCAGAGATGGCTCTGGCACTAGGACTCAAAATCCTTCAATCATTATGCTGATTTGTTTGTGTGCGTGTGTGTGTGTGTGTGTTTGTTTGTTTGTTTCCCTAGTGCCACATTTCAGTTCCTACTAGTGTGTGAATTTCAATGGTTTTACACACGGACTCTAAATTCTGGTCCGTCCGCTTCCGCAAAGCCACAAATAAGATCGGACTGCCTCTTTTTCGCTCCTCACACATTTCACACACGCGCACACACATATACTCTATTAACAAACATTACGAGTGACTCGTGCCTCAACAGAGCAGACCAGAATTGAGAGCCGTGTTTAGAGGACGGGTGGACAAGTGGTCCCTAAGCAACTCGCCACCATCTCGAAAGCCCCGATGCTGCCATCCCCTCCGACCCGCCGCTCCCTGCATGTGATCTTCAGTACGAATAGTTTAGTGTGCACAGTTCTGCCCCCTGGGTTAAACACCCCCCCCACACGCCTCCTCGCTCACATCTACCCGGTCGCTGTCCAAACTGAAAATTTGCGAGAGCAGATGGGACATTTTGAGTGTGAGATGAGGAAAGGGGAGACAGAGGTGCGACACGGTGCCTAAATATGGGGAAGTCACAGCAATGGCTCAGTGACATTATCTGAGACATGCTGAGCCCCCCGGGCCACCTGTGTATGTATATGTGTGTGTGTGTGTGTGTGTGTGTGTGTGAGAGAACTGAATATGATGGACTGCTGCTGTTGCACTCGTGGCTGTCGGGGTTGGGGTGGGGTCTGAGGAGTGGCAGAGAGGGGTTTGTGTTGAGGTTGCGGGGCTCTGGGCTCTACTGCGATGCCTGTGAGGTGGGGTTGTCGCTCTTGCTCTCCTGGCTGGACGGGGCCTTGTTGTTCCAGGGCGAGTTGGAGCCGAGCGCCGGAGAGTTGTTGAAGCTGTCCTCGTCGTCGATGCCGTTGGCCGCGTCGAACTGCGTGTTCTCCAGCCGCGTGATCAGGCGCTCGTCTTCGTCGCCAAACTCCCCTCCCATCAGCGTGGGCTCTCCCACCACCATCACATCCTGCGGAGATGCAAAACAGAAGCAGATCAATCAATATGTTGCTTTAGTGGGGACTGGAGGAATGGGAGCAACAGCTGTTTGATCCCAAAGTCACCCGTCACACCTCGACTACAATCAGGTAATCTCCATTTTAATACTTCTTAAGGGGCACTTTATGTTCTGTAACATGTGAACTTCCCTCCATGAACTGAAGCAGTCGTTAATCTATGAACGTAGTCGTAATGTTTCTGTCGATACAAAGTGCTGGCACTAGATATCAGCGATGTACTCACTGGAACTTGGCTGGACAGAGGGAAGCCACTGCCTGGGCTCTTCTTTTTGTTGTTGTTGTTGTTGTTGGTTCCTCCTCCTCCGCTGATGGTGCTGCCACCTGACATCTTACGCTTCCGTCTTTTGTTTGGTGCCTGTCTTGACGGCTCAGCTACAGAGAAGGGAAGGAGGGAGAGTTACAGATATATGTGATGTGGTCGTGCCTTTATCTCTGCTTGTTGTTCAATTACCTGGTGGTGCCACCATCCTCTGCCATTTCTGGAAGAGGCAGGTCTTGAGGCAGTCTCTGGGGCTGAGGCTGTACGTCTTGTGTCTGGACATCAGCTCCTGCATGGGCTCCAGAATCACACACAGCTGGAGGAGGGAACAGAAAGACAGGCAACGGGTTTACACGGTGTTTGAGATCATTAGGAAGTGCTCCCAAAAGAGCAAGCACCATCGTGATGACTTCATCTCTAAGCTTGAAGTTCTCAGATCAGAGAAACATGACTCAAGGGAGTATAATTCCAACATGGGGTTGTGACTTTTGCAGCGTCTGTAAACAAGAACACTGAACCTGCAGTTCTAGTTTAACTTGTGCAGCCTTCTGTGTTTGTTGATGAAACACAAGATACACCCGAGACCCATCTCAGCTTTACTACATAGTGCAAAAACTCTCTACTTGACAGGCCACATCTTGTTATGTATTTTTACCTTCACTGCCTCAACAATAAAAGCAGGGCTGTGACGAATAGTTTGGAGCTTTGTTCATAACTTTGACCTGCAAATTCTAAATCAACATTCAAATGCACACAGCTTTATCTTTTTGCACGTCTGTTTATTATTTTAAACCATGATTGGTCGACACTAATGTAATTAGTATTACACTATTTGTAGAAATACATTCCATAGGTGGCTGCGTAGGACGGCTCCAGACTCGTGTGATCCAAACATTTACAAAAGAAAAAGACGTATTTGTTTCCAAAATTCACAACTTTTCACAAATATTATTTAACAAAATAGGATTAAAGATGTTTGGAGCTTCATTCCAAAACCTCGAAAATGGTGTGTGTGTGTGTGTGTGCTCCACTTACTCGGAGGTAGTTAAGGGTGGAGTTCGACAGGCCACATCTTGTTATGTTTTTGGACAGCTGATCCAGCATCTGTGGGTCCTGGGCCTGAGGAATCAAAAGGGGACGGATTAGGACGTTGACACTCACACACGTCCTTGTATACACATCTGTGAACTACGTGCAGCCGTTCCCGCTCCCCTCTGCATCCACTCACATGCATGGCCAGTATACTGCGGGGGATGAGTTCACGGTGTTGTCTGATGCTGAAGTGCCACGTCTTTATCCTCATCATGTCGTCAAACATGAACTCCAGGTACAAGCGGCCTTCTACACACACCTGTGGCAGTTCAGAGGAGTCGGGTCAGTATGCAGGAGTTGAACTACATGTAATGTACACAATAATAGCTAAAGACGCAAACACACACACACACCTGTGTGAACATGGGCTTTCCATTCTGGGTGACCATGGTGCACTGATCACAGTCAAGGGAGACAAAGTTATTGTGGAAGGACTCCTTGGGATGTTTCAGCACATAGTAGAGCTCAGTGGCACCGCCTTCGAATATACTCCGGAAGTACCTTGGAATCAACGTTCGGCCAATTGCTTCAGAGGAGGAGAGAAGACACAACGGGCGTGAGACGGGAAGGAATTCATAGTCGTGTAGAAGTGACGGTACGCGGCCCGTTTGTGACTGTAGGACTTTGCAATAAAGGGGCGGAACATGTATGAAACAGAGAGGCAACATGTTCCGGTGACTTTGTTTCTTACTGTAACGTTTGGGCCCATCCTCCAGACAGAACGTAATGGTCAACATGGCATCATCTTCAAAGAACTCTGTAGTAAATGCGTCCCACCACAGGTTATCACACTCCTACAGGATGTAGAGGGGGAAACATAATCAGTGACCTGCGCAATTATTATTGGATTGTTTGCGAGTGTGCATGCGGGTGCCTCCGAACCTCTGTCCAGTTCTGTAGCCGTTTGTTGAGTTCAAATATTCTGTAGTCTGTCTGGTTGCCATATGGTGTGTGCCTCCTGGTCAAAAACAGGACAGGGGTCGAGAACAGTTAGCTTGTGGTATTATGAAAGATACGAGTAGACTAAAAGCACATCATCCTGATCACAGTATTGTTAAAGCTCTCACAGCTTCACTACCTAGTTCACAGAATAAATACAAAATCTCTTTTAAAAGTGAGATAAGAGCACAACTTCCCACCACCTTATCTTCACTTGTGTCATTATTGCTATTTTCACACCAGTTAAGCGATATGGGACACAATGCAGTCTTACCCGATTCCGGGCTCCAGGTACGTGGGAGGATACATCGGGGTGGGACTGGAGAGACAAGAGACAGAGAGACGATTACGTTCAGCTATAGCGCTAATAGGTCCTCCTTCAGGAGCTCGTCTGTCTTTACGACTCGGGGACACGAGCCAAACACGGCACACATGCAGAGGTATAACCCTCGAACCTTACTGAGCCACACAAGTCAAGAGAAATCAATGTTAGCATTAAACACTAGCTTCACACATCAGGTCCACGGTGTTTACTCGAGTCTTACCTGTGGCTAAGATGACACTACACTAACATATATGGGCAATTGGATCAACCGTTCACCAAATGACAGGAGATTGTGACCTCTTCTTCAGCAATAAAGCTTCATGCACCTAGGGGAGTCCCAAGAATCAGTTTTAAAAGAAGAGTTCTACCAGCATGTGATGTACACTGACATGACATTAAGCACTCCATCCTGGGAAGAGACGTTATGCCATTAAAGCAGAGTACGAGTGTACAAACACTACCTGGGCTGTTCATGGATATTAACTCGGGTTACAAACTGGTAAAACGTGGCAGCTCATATCACCCAAACTATCCGCTGAAACAAGTTTCTTGGTAAGTTTGCAGCTTCTGAAACTTAATATATAAACATCTTAAATGTTCCGGAAGTTTGTGAACCTCCTGAACAATACAGCGCTGCTGCTTGTTGTCGCCAGCATCTTGACTACTTTCTACTGTTTGCTGACCAACATATGGTTTAGGAAATTAAACTCCAGCCTATGTAAACACGGCATGTAATAATACGAGCTGTTTAAAGGCTGGTACACTGTGAGCTCCGCCCACAGAACAGATAAAACAAAACACACAGACATAAAACTCACCCCACGTCTCTGTCCAGCATAGTGCCGGGGTGGAAAGGGGGGAAAGTGCTACCGTTGGGGGGCTCCTTGGGGGAGTACAGCTTGAAAGACTTGGAGGAACAGCCTGGAAGAGAGGTGAGAGAACAAGAAGAAAGAAAATGAATGGTGCGTTTCATTTTTATATTTTAAAGGTTCAAAAGCTATTTGAAAAGTTAGATGTAGTGTTTCAGGATAACAATAAATGGTAAATTAGATAAAAACTTTTAAGTTGTTACATCTTTGGGGATTACGTGGTACTTCTAATTATAGCTATTACATGTTTGAGTGACACGTGCAAAGAACGACTGTATCGTGCGAGGATGAAGACACATGCAGCCTGAACTGGCCAGCATGGCCCAGTTTCAGTTGGCTGCACACATTCACAGGTCATCCCCAGCAATACACCAGTCTCCTTTCATAAAAAAAGACACAAAACACCACGATGAGGGAGCCTCCTGTGAGCAATGTGCTGCTACTGCCGGCCTCCATCTACTCTCCACAAATAACTGTAAAACAGCACAAACAGACCAACGCTGACTCTAGTCACAACCACCCAAAAAGACTAAGCTGATGAATCCCTCTCTCTCAGACTGCTCCAACGCTCGTTCTACTCTAATTGCCCGGCTCTCCTATAAAGGCCATCCAGGCGTGCCGCCCTGTGGGTCACGACCCCCGCCGTCACCATGGTGAAGCCCCGCCTCATTAATGTCTCTCCGTCTTGTCGCTGCATATTAAACGTATCTTTGACAATGTGTGTGTGTGTGTGTGTGTACGAAAGAGACGTATAGATAAACAGACTGGGAGAGATGAGCTTTAATTGCATTAATGGGATGTTTTCAGCAGAGTAAACTGGGATTTGAGAGCACAGCAGAGATGTGAAATCTATATTCTTGTAAGACATTTAAGAGTAAAACAGCCTCTACTTTGTGAGAAGAGGTTTTTTTTTTTTTTTTGTTTTTTTTTAAAAAGGTGAGTTTTTCCAACATTATGATTCATTATCGAAGTGCTCTCGCGGAGTTTGGTTGATGATGTTACAGTAACACAAACATGCAGATATCCACAGGCAGACCAGCCCAACACTGACCTCAGAAGTCACAGTGATACACGCCGGTACCGATCAAGTTCATAAGTTATGATTGTAAGCATCACAACCAATCTGCTCTTAAATAATGGCATCTTATCTTTAAGGAGCTACGTCTCCACTGGTTCCTACTGCAACAATAACCACACGGACATAAGATTTAAAAAACTAGAAGCAAATAAATAAAAAGTTTTCTACGAAGAGCATCTTCAAAACACCATTTGCACTATCTACAAAGGGCCATAACCTCGGTCCATTTGAAGCCGTGGCTTCACTTTGTGCAAAAACAAGTTGTTTACTGTGTGAGGCAGCACTGCTGGGCTGTGGGGTGGATGCACCACCAGAGGAAAACAAATGGGTTTGATAAATAAATAAATAATCGATGGTTATGTGTCCATTAGTTGTTGAGAGCTCCATTAGCTCCTCTCCTCTGCTGTTAGCGGTTAATGACAGGCAGTCACAATCACATCAGCTGGACTCCACTTCCTCCACTGGGATTCATGTTCCTCTCTCCCTTACAAGTAGACACGCAGTACATCAAATACACATTATACACATGTATCCTCCTGGCTTAATGTGATGGTCAGCCCACCTCACAACACATCTCACAAGTTGACCAACATGGATGTCCAAAAAACACATCCGATTTCATCTGAACTCCAGACACACAATTCCACTGAGCAGCACAAAGTCTCTTCTGAATAAGAGTAGCATGTAGTGGTTCAGGACTCCTGCCACCATGGTGTCTAGAAGGGGACAAGCGGTCTATCCAAACGGAATATTGACGATAGCTACGTTACACTACACCATTATCCCACGTTAGCAAACACAAAAACCGACATGAATCCGATATTAAAATGCCATTTTCAACATCCGTGTAACCGCTAGTACACAACTTTCATAACGGTCGGAGCACATCTGACGTGGAGTTGTCTGGTTACAAAGGCAATTAGAGAGGCAGCAAGCGCATAACGCTAACACTTAGCTATTAGCCAGGCTAACGCGTTAAACAGGTGATATCAGGACGCGAGTGTACTTCGCTGCGTAATGCCAACCAGCACGTATTCTAACAAACCATGACCAGTAACAGGAACCAATAACCTCGACATCGTGCACCACCTAAACGTTGGCTGTGTACAACACTGCCTCGTAGGCCTGCACGGCGAGCTAACGTTAGCTAGCCAGAAAACAGTTGGTGAGTGTTAGCCGTGTTGCTAACGCCTTAGCGTTAAATCCCTTTTCAACGATAAACCACCGAAATAAGACGAGAAACTACAACCGCAATAGCTCGTGAACCACACGTACCCGCTACGGCAGACAGACACTGCGATCAAGGTGTGCGTTTGGGGGAAAAGCGACCGTTTACCTGAAAAGAAGTCCAATCAGAAAATTGATGTTTACAGATCCGTGATGATAGACCGTATGTACGCTCCGTGCGTAAAGACGGATAGGCCCGCTGGACGCAACGTACCAACACAATACGTCCCTCTGAATAGGATCAATGGAAAAATATCCCCAAACCGCGAGACTGAGACGGAATAAAGCCTAAATTGCGGGAGTGAGTCGGTTATGTTTTGTCCCGCATGAGGCCTTGTTAGTGGGCTGAAGCCTGCTGTGGGTTTACATACGGACCCAGATGAGCCCTTTGTTCACGGGAGGACATGAACAATAGCTGTAGGCCCTCCTCCTCTCCCTCCGCAATGCATTTGCTCCTCTATCCTCTGCCCAGCACCGCCAGCCGCCCTCTCCCCCCTTTTCCTCCCCCTCCTCCCCCCACTAATGCACAACTGCACATGAAGGTTGTCTGGTAAGCATTTTTTTTATCCCTTCCTTCCTCCTCCCTACATCCCATCCCTTCCTTGTAACTGACACAGATGAGAATTGGCCTAATGCAGCCGAGTGGAAGTGTGTGTGGAAATAAACATCATGCTGACTGCAAAGTGGTTTTCATGTTTTCCTAATTAGTGCACATCCGCTTGCTGCAAACAACTGAACTGAGACAGTGACAGAACAAGACCCTGGTCATGTGAATCATACACCATGGGTCTATGCAGGGCGATGCATACACATGTGATGCAGCAGCCCAATCAGTCAAAAGTAGATTGAGATCTAACAAATTAAATTTCACCTGCGGATAACATACTTCGGTTTTTGACAATTAATTGTGTCTTTGAGTTTGCACACTGAACGGTCTCCAAGGTAGACCAGTAAAGCCATTGGGAATATCTCTCTCTCTCTCTCTACACACACACACACACACACACACACACACACACGCGCACACACACACACACACACACACACACACACAGGAAGCACTAAACCAAAAGGAGAATCCCATAGGCCTGTAAATCTGCTTAAATCCTCAAATTATAATCAGATATTCAGATCACAGCCAGCGAGGACTCACCCGTATGGCCAAGGTTGGGATATAAAAAGAACAAGTCATATTAGGTCAGTAGTTTTTCATATATTTATGCAAGTGTATGTCATAATATTTGCTAATTTCATATGCATTATTCATCTCTGAAGGATGACTTGGACTCCTAACATTGTTGACAGGTGATCTCATATCAAAGGTCTAAAAATGATTTTCTTTCAAACACAAAAAGTGCTTTCCCCCGCCTCAATTATTTAGGGACGTTGCAGCCAACAGCATGGACGTGGTTCTGATTTATACACGACCCGTGTAGGCAGGGAGTGAAAACACAATGTTTCATCAATGATTTATTCGCAAATTAAGCTGCTCCTGGGAGCCGCTCTGTGGAAACAGTTAACAGGGTTTCCCAGAAGCTGCTGTGCATCGCAACACTGGTGCTGATGGGTAATACTATGACAACATAGTTCTTAAACATTATTTTTGGTTCAAGTTGAACTATTTTAGAGGCACAATTTCAAATAATGTGACCTAATAGACAAAGGCCGTACAGATATGTTTATGTAAGTCTTATTCTGATTAAACATAATATGTATTCCTCTCTGACTGACGTGGAACAACTTTTAAAAATGTATTTTTGTCTGCTGGTGCATTTCAAGGATCAGTTCCACAAGGCGTTGCAGCAGACACATTATTGTGAGCACAGCACATTTTATTTTTTTCTCATACTTTATTGCAAAAGTGCACATTGAATTTCCAATTGCTCACAGTATTTATATATTTTTTTTGCTTTACTGAAAATATATAAAGCTAATAATAAGAGAAAAAGGATCATACAATATTCAAAAGTTAATCGAAATGAAGATAAATTATAATAATAAATCCAAACGTCCATTTCCACCCTAATTATGTCACTCTTATATCTGCCAACGTGCAGTGATGGACTCCTCACCACCGTTTAATTTTGGGTCTCGTAATCAAACCGTTTTCTCCATCGTCTCTGATATTCCGATGTATCTGAGACGTTGAAGCAGGTGTCATGATTTTGCGTTTACTTTTCTGCGTTTTCATACCAGAGGGCGTCACTTTATTCTGACGTATCTGCAGTTCTTTTCTGTCTGGCTTTGCAATCTAGGAACACGTTTGCAAAAAAAGAAGACGACAGCTCAAATGCAGAAACCTCTTTGCAGACTCTCGTGTTGGAAGAGATCCCCGAGTATGGAGAAGTACAGTGTCTCCCAGAACCAGACACGAGAGGATGAGCAGCTCCAAGGCCCGTCTCTCAGCCGACCAGCAGCATAGATGCCCGGGCTGAGTTTATGCATATTTGTTTGACCACGGTGAGCTCGTGACATGAGCACTTCACAGCTCACGAGGCTCCTGTCGGTCTTTCGGCAGCATCTTTGTGTGTCTAGTACCGGGGGGGAGGTGTCGTCAGTAGTAGCTTAGAGTGTCTGTTGTCGGTGACTTATGTGGATTTGCCTATCTTACATTCGCTGGCCCCTGTAGCCATGGCAACACAAGCAGTCAATGCTGTCACAACCGGAGCGAAGCTAAGAACCATCCATGGAAATGGACACACAAGGGTTAATCCTGTGTGAGTGTGTGTGTGCGCGCGTCTGTGTGTGTGTGTGCGTGTCTCCAAAGCTTGCCCATTGAAATGGTACATGACGGGGTTAATCCTCACTGCATGTGTGTGTGGGGGGGTGGGGGTGATGGAGAAGAGGTGGGGGTGGGAGGTGTGTCAGGATAAGGCTTGAAGGGCTTACACACACTGTCTCTTTTGCTCTCAGGCATAGGGCAGGCCTTATCTTCAACGGGCACCCCAACCAGCGAGTCTCTCTCGCACACACACACACACACACACACACACACACACACACACACACACACGCACACACACGCCTAACAGTCACTTCACCAGCTAGCCTCATTTTCCTACTTGCAGTCACACATTCACACCTAAAGCCATAAGTCCGTGTACAAAAAGTGATTAAGGCTGCAGCGTGCAGCGGCTGAATATAAACTCCCTGTAGTGCCATGTGTGATGTTTTCACGAAGCTTACACTTAAACCTACAAGTGCAACTTGTGTAATTCACCTTTGTCAAAGTAAATAAATAAATAAATAAAAGAAGAAAAGAAGGGGACCAAACTTGTATCGCATTTTTCTCTGAGCATCAATAAAACAAGAGATACAACAAGAAAAACAATAAGACATTCCTTCCTCAGCTGTTTTGATTTGGGTTTTGTTGTCGTTGCTGAATCAGCTCTGAGAAAGACAACAAGGAAAAGGTCAGAAAGAGAGACTTACCTCCCTCAGTTTCAAGCTGTTCTGACATCGCCATTTCGTCACCCACAAATGCACTTTCACAGCTACATGCTGATCTAACTCAAAGACTTGGTTTCAGTTTTCATGCCTCTCCCTCTCTCTCTCTGATATCTCCCATGTCCAGACTGTCAGGCTCAGGGGCACAAGGAGGGGGGAGAAGGATGCCTACAGTATGTGTGTGTATGTGCAAGTGTCAGCGAGTGTGTGCACATGTGTGTGTGTGTGTGCTCTTATGCACGTGTCGCCTGTGTATGCGCAAATGTGTGCAGCCTGCCACTACCACTCATAGTCAACAGGATACTGAACGGCACACACACACACACACACACACACACACACACACACACATCTGCCAGAGTTCTGATAACAACCGTCCCAGTCGCCCTCCCTTCATCGCCGATCTGGAGACAGTCTCGTGTTGCTATGGGTGTGGACACTGCCTTTACGAAAGTGATCCCAGCTCAAAGAGGAGATTTCACTTCTAATGAGTGGGACATCCGTTAATTACCCCCCCCCCAAAACAGGAATAAAAACAAAACCACTCCTTTATAGATTACACTACATTTCTTTCCCTGAGCGTAATGCCGAAGCTACAGCTTCATGGCATTTTAGCTCTTCATAGTATTCCTTTACATCAATAGCACAGATATAGTCCCTTTCCTTTATGTGGAAGCTACTTAAATATCTCTTTTCAGTGGTCATTGTCAGATTTCATACTCTTGGCAGCCCAGGCTTCTTTACTCTCTTATTGGATCAGATGGAGGGACGGAGATCTTTCCGGCCAATTCAGCTATGGTGAAAGATCCAAAGTGACAAGCTTCCACTGGTTTTTGGTGGAATAAGTCAGCTTCGGATCAAACAATCTGTGAGACACTTATCTGCAGTGGTACAAGTACTTTATACTTTATACTTCTACTCCACTACATTTCAAAAGACTACTTTTAGACTCAATTTTTCTGACATCTTTTACCGATTTTGCACACAAACATAAAACTTAAATAGGATGCACTGATGCAGATTAAACATTCCAGCAAGATATAAAGTAATTGAGAATATCTTCACATGAAAGTGCTACTCACACATGAATAAATAGACAGGTTGGGCAATCACAACATACCGCCAGACGTCAGAGTCTTCACATAATGGAACAATAATCAAAGCTGCTATGCAAATTAGTTTTATAAGTGAAACTGTATGCAAATGTTGCCGTTGTTATTCTGCACAAAGGGATAATTCTCCGTTTGATTTGCAGTCAGTCATTACGAGGGCAGGAAATTAGAACTGACCTACAATCAGAGGTTATCCTTTGACGGCAGCGCCCTCTTGTGGCCGCGGCGAGTCGGTGTTTGTTTTCATGCTGCCCTACAGCGTCTCCTCGCTCACTGGGTGAGTTCCCTACTCAGGCTTTTCTCTGGCAGGCGAACACAGACACACTGCAACAAGAGAAGTTCAGCAGCGAGCACGTCACATGTCAGTGCGGGCCAATAGGTGACGGGATTAAATCAGGAGACTGAGGCTCTGTTGTGAGCCAGTTTGATATCAACGTGTCTGTTTCTAATTTTAAAAAGTGTTTCCCAAAAACAATGACATGTGCATACTATAGCAACTTAATGATCTGCATTATTAGCCATCATCCTCAGTCCCCCCCCCTTCACATTGGCAGTATGCCAGTGGTTTAGCTTTTATGTGTGTGTGTGTGTGTGTGTGTGTGAGTCAGAAGTGTGTGGCGGCGGCTGGTGTCAGCTGACAGCTGTGTGAAGGGAGATGACAGTGCCCTGATGCTGCGTTCTCTGTTCTCTGGGAGCCATTTTGTCTGTCTCTGATCTCAGAGTCAGGTCTGCCCCCCCAGCCAATCACGTCACTGCTCAGCCTTGCAGAAAACATAGAAACACAGTCTGATCTCTCTCTCTCTCTCTCTCTCTCTCTCTCTCTCTCTCTC
>NW_022280061.1:2872506-2876627 GCF_004355925.1 Anarrhichthys ocellatus | reverse complement strand
CTCTCTCTCTCTCTCTCTCTCTCTCTCTCTCTCTCTCTCTCACCCCTACGGTGCTCATCTCACACTTGCCTCTTTTTTCTTGGCTCCTATGCCCCCCTCCTCTGTCACCTCTCTTCTCTCCTATTTTTTCTTTCTTGCCACCCTCCCTGCTCCTCCTCCAACTCTCTCTTAATCCTGATCTCTCCTCAGTAGCTGCTCGCTCACTCCCTCTCTCTTCCCCTCTTCCCCTCTTCCCCTCCTCCTCCTCCTCCTCCTCCTCCTCAGGCTCTCTTGTTGTGCAACCCGTTTCTAAACAGCTCAGCCTTTGTGCGTTTTTGTCTGTTGCCATTTCAGCCGGGCTGCAGTCTTTACTCATTTTCCTCCAATCAGGGACACCATGTGACTCTCTGCATGAGAGGGCACAGTCCCTTCCCCCTTCTCTCCTCCCTCTCGCTCTCTCTCCCCTACTCCCTCTCCTCCCTCCTTACCACCCCCCCTCCCCTTCATCTAGCCAGCCAGCCAGCCAGCCAGCCAACATACGCTAGCAATCAGGGGAGTCAAAGAGAATGAGGGAGTGAGGGGAGGGGGAAAGAAGGATGAAGGTATATACACACAGCATGGTGAGACAGTGTGCAGGGAGTGTGAGGGGGGGCTGGGTAATGTAAGGTCTGCGTAGGTCAATGCAAAGTCTGATTAACCACAAAGCACAAAACATCTGTAGCTGCAGAGAGCAAAGTGTGTTGTGACTTTGTTTCCTGAATGTATAGAAGCTCCGAGCACATCCCCACACACTCTGCTCCACTGTTTATGTCATCCACATGTTGGGGCACATGCTGCGTGTATATACGTGTACACGCACACCCACACACACACACACACACACACTCTCTCTGAGCCCACACATGAAGGGGGAGGATCCTTCAGTGTTAAACACAGCTCTGGAATGTAAACAATAGAGAAAGGGAGAAAGAGGGGAATGACTACAGAGAGACTTTGTAGTTTTATAATATATCCTATTTTCTATCATTATGTGTCATCACTCAACCCCCTCTAACTGGGTTGAATGTGTATAGAAAGTGGGGAGGGTTAACTTGTCGTACGTGTGCAAATTAACCAGCATCAGAGTTTAGGGTCAAGCGTTGGGTTCATCTGAAGTTGACGTGAGTGAATGGAAGTGATTGTTCCATATTTGGAGGCATTGGTTTTGAGTTACATCATGTTGTATAGGTGAAGGTCTTCTCACCACACACATCGTACCAGGCCTCCGTGTTCGCATTATAAAAAAAGAGGGAGTGAATGAATGACTTGTTGATCTTTGAAAAGGTGTAAATCTTACTTGTGTTGCCTTTTTAAAGTTAGACTCGCTAAGTTTAGTTTCAGCTCTGCTCTCCTGTAAGCTGTAAAGAAATCTGGAGGAAAAAAAACCAGAAACAAAAGTGAGAATCCATTAAGCAGAAAAACGGAGGCAAAAAGAAAGAGGGAACACCAGAGAGAACAATATGGGAGCAAAAGCGAAGCGCACAAGAGTGCGGTCATAGCGTCTTTTTGGAAATTTCCATGACCACGTTGATTAAGTATGCAATCTGACCGCAAGATAGCTAAAGCCTGGTTCTAAACAAACGCTCCCGCCTCTGCTGTGCAGGCTTGTTTAACGGCTGAGGGGGCAGCGTTTGCCTTCGTAGCACGGGGCGCTGCGCAGAGATTGAAAACACACACACACACACACACACACACACACACACACACACACACACACACAGGAAAACTCTTGTGTGCATGTGAGTCACATTTAACACAGGTACAACCCATTTCCCTGTGTGTTCAAGACAAATTGTAATCTGGTGTTTCTAGAGAGTTTGTCCTTGCTGGTACCTAATCCGTCTGGTTTGATCACATTGCCAATATCTCTCTCTTTTTGTCCACGTGTCTACATCCTTCTGCTTCACTCATGTGCCATTCCATCATCCATCCATCCATCCACACACAACTGTAGAGGCCAGGAGGAGTTGGCATTGTCTCTTGATTTTCTTTCCTAAACTTTCCGCCTTTGACATAATCTGTCAGCAAAAGAGTTTCCAAAACCGCCAAACATGGGACCAGTTAGTGTTTCCATCCTTCTAATGATTGAAGTCAAGACTGCCAACAGCTCCGTAATCTGATACTGGATGCGTGGTCGGCTATATTTCTATATCCACATCCCGGCTGTTTGAGGGTTGACCACAGCGGCCACTGTGGCCTCGTAGTCAGGAGAGAGGAGGCCACGTCAGGGTGATACAGCACCCCCCACACACACACACACACACACACACACACACACACACACACACAACTCCATACTTGCTCCTTCTCTCTTGCTGATGTGTATCGTGTGGCAGTAGGTTCTGAACACATCCATCATGATTATGAATACATTTTCGGCTATAAGATTATATTTCTTGTCCTACACATCCTAATCAGGAATGCAACATAAATCGCTGTTAACACTTATATTGCCTGAGGCTCAGCGGCGCAGGGTTTACTTCTAGAACTCGATACTTCTTTTCTTTCCTCCTCTGTTTGATTAAAGCTAATAAAGTGAAGAGAATTATCTGTGTGCCGTCAGGCACTCAACACCCAAACACAACAGTTCAGGGACTGCGGGGAGTTCCTCAGCCTTCGCAGACGACGAACAAGTCGCACTGCTCTCAATATGGTGGTCTAATATGACGGATATTAGTCCCTGCAGGACGCTCTCGGTGGCTCGGCTCCCAGAAGCCCCGGGGCTGTTGCTCAACTTTAACCAATTTTATTAAAAAATAGTGACAAGCGAAAACTCTGACTGCAGAGTTGTTCTGTTATCATGTTGTCGATTTAGAGACGCGAGGTCTGAAATGAAACCGCTGGGGAAGTAGATGCGATTGAATGCAGCCGCAATAAACAAATAGTCACGCTCGTGATCCTAACACGCGAGACAAGGTCAGCACCTCTCACTGTCCAGAAGTCCAGAAGAAAGGACCCCTGGGAAAAAGAGGATGGAAACTAACAGGGCCGTTACATCAACGAGAGCAGGCGTTTCATCTTTAGGGGAGTTAAAACTGATGTACCACCTAACAGCCAAACAGATGTGGCAACGCTGCATTTAAACCGAATGAGAAGTACCTGACTGCATCGTGCCCTTTATGCATCCTAAATGATCTACTCCCGTGTGAGCTGTGAAACACCAAGCATTCATGAACAGCATTGTAGAATCAATCATGCAAGCCTTTGATCCGAGCCAGCGACCTTTGCCCTTTAAATGTCACACTTTGATCCATCTTTTCTTTTTTTCTTCTCCTCTCTCTCTTTTTCTTCTGGTATCTCTGCACGTGAGGCCAGTCCGTTCTTCACGCTGTGTGGAAAAGTGAGAGTAACATCTGTGCCGACTTTAAAAAGGGGCTCTGTTGTTAGCACGGGTCATCCGTCAGAAATCACCAGCAAGAGAAATAAAACTGACTGGCGGAGGAAGAGAAGTAGTAGCATTAGTGGTGCGGTGCCATGGCTACAACTTCATGCCCAGATGTTTGTTCCGCCAACAAAGATCGTTTTCTCTTAATCTCCAAACTAAACAACAAACAGTAAAAAGCACTTTGTTGTCAGACAATAAGGTCAGAATAAAAGAGACTACATGTTGATCCGTCTATTCTAGTATTTTCTTTGCTCTCCATCCTCTCAGCCATCACAGAGGGCGACCTCCCATGAGCCTTTGCACACAGGGCCCCAGGGCCCCGGGGCACCTCTGTCCCCGCTTCTCTCTGCCCCAGTCACGCCACGGCAGCGGCTGCACTCACCGACCAAAATAAAACAACAACAACAACAACGACCAGAAAAAGTCAGTGGCTGGCAACAGCAGCAGCAGCGGGGCTGTCGTTAACAGCAACCATCACCACGGCAGTTACTTACCGGGACACGCGCAGCCGCCCACGGACATCTTCTCACATGTCTGGTGTGAATCCGATCAGAATGATGGTGGTGGTTTGGTTATCCACGCTCTCTTCCTCTCTCTTCTCCTCTTTCTCACCAGTCACTGCTGCCGCCACTGAGGCTGCTCACATGAGCGTCTGTTATCCCCACTGTTCTCACACACACACACACACACACACACACACACACACACACACACACAC
>NW_022280061.1:2857651-2872496 GCF_004355925.1 Anarrhichthys ocellatus | reverse complement strand
CACACACACACACACACACACACACACACACACACACACACACACACCACCAGGGAGCAAAGAGAGGGAGGGAGGGAAGGAGGAGAGAGTGACGACGAGGGAGGAAAAGAGAGAAAGAAGAGGTTAAAAAAAAGAGCACAAAGGATCGGATTCTGTCAGTTGTAGCTGTACACTGTGAATCACACCGTGCACGTGTGTTTTATGTGCGTGTGTGTGTGTGTGTGTGCGCGCGCGCTATAGAGTGAGAGAGATTCTGTTCCTGCCTCTGCTCTGCCCTCACCCTCATCAGCCCCGCAAATTACAGCTCAGGTGGGAGGAGAGAGGGAGGAAGAGAGGAAGAGAGAGGGAGGGAACAAGAGGCTGAGTGCTCGAGAGAAAGAGAGAGAGAGAGGGAGAGAGAGAGAGAGAGAGAGAGTATGTGTTCTAGAGCGTGGCAGAGAGAGAGAGAAAGAGAGAGAGAGAGAAAGAGGACTGTCAAAGTGACCTGAGAGGCAGATTTGAGAGAATAACAACCATGTGATGTGGGTCCTTTTTTTCTCCTTTAATATGTAGAGGCTGTTTTTCACCACTGCTGCTACAATGACACACACGCACACACACACACACACAGCCACATATGTGTGCACTTTTGTGTGTGTATGTTCATATATGTGTGTGTGTGTGTGTGTGTGCTGCAGCCGTCTGAGTGACTTGTTACCATCCAGCGAAGGTCTTCTACATGGCAGGGAGGGCAGGAGGGGAGGGAAAAGGGGGAGGGAAAGGGAGGAGGGGCGATTGACGTGCCTCGGCTCTCTCTCTCTCTCCCGTCTCCCTTTCTCGCCCATTCACTCTCTCGCTCCGTTAGTCTTTCTGTCTGCAGTATGCCACACAGTGTTGCTCTCTTGCTTCACTCATCTTCCTGTCTACTGGGCTATTTATCTCTCCTGCCCTCCTCCCTTCTCCCTAGCTCCTTCCTTCCTCCCTCTGCGTCTCTCTCCTCCCTTATTACTCTTTCTTCCGCTCTACCTTTCCCTCCCACTGTCTCCATCCTGCTCTAATCTGTCTTCCATCACTATGTCATTTCTCTGTCAGATGCACAAGTTTGTGTGTGTGTAAGAATGAGAGTTGCCAGCTGACTGACGTGCTGCTTCACAGCCCTGAACATGAACACAAGTTCATTTTGTGTCCATCCCACATACATCGTCCTGCTGCTTTAAATACTCACTAGAACTTACTGTAACACCAAATGTGTATTAATACTACTTCATTACCTTTGTACAAGCCTTGTAAAGAAAGAAGTCGAGCATTACATGCATTATAAAGAAACAAAGGTTGAATATCCTGTAAACAATTTGATTTGGCTGCAAAATATTTACCCAAATGATAGATGGAAAGATTTTTAAGACCACCTGTTTCTAAAGCTTTTAAAAGCAAATTGGCCTTCTGCGTGTAATCCCTAGACATTTAAATAGTGCTCTTATCAGTTAACTGTTTGTGACAGTCACGTGAGTGTGCGCCAAGTTACAAAAATTCAGAGGTGCATGACCAAGCGGCGCAACCATGATATCAACCTTTATCCTTTAAACCGGTGGTTCCCAATCTGGAGGACGGGAGCCCCGAAACTGATCACAAGATAAAGCTGAGGAGTCATGAGATGATTGGAGTAATAGTTCGACATTTCTGGGAATACTATATTGTTATTTAGTAAGTTTAAGGGGTGCTGGTAGCTGGATTTTGTTACCTTTGCACAGAGGCTCACACATTCCTCCTTTTCCCAGGTCTTCATGCTAAGCTAGGCTAACGAGCTGCCGGTTGTGGCTTCATAATTAATGTCGAACTTCTGATCTAACTCCCAGCACCAACTGAAAGAAGCGTATTCTCATATACAAAATTATGTTTTTATTTCACACTCTGCTGTATTCTTCAAAATCTTCTTGTGAAACGACGGATAATGTCGGGCCTTCAGCCTCCTGAAGATGTTTAAAATAAAACACAAAGTACACATCGCTCATTTTAAGGGTGCAGACACAAGTCAAAAGGTTCGGTGACCTCTGCTCCAAACACACACACACAGCAGCCATTTTGACAAGTCGTTGCCGGGTAAACAGGTGTAATTAATAATGGTGATTATGGCCCTGCTCTCGAGGGTCCGTGGGTGAGTCATGGCTCTGGTCATTATGCATGCTGGCTCAATGAAATCACTGTGACGCACTAAATAGAATGAAACAATCATGAATTTGATCAATTACACCTGTGTTCATCCTGCTGTGACGTGTTGAGGTGGTTGCTGTGCCGATGTGTACAAACACTGCTCATTCAGAGGTTTCCAAATCTTCAGCACGCATACTCGCACCTCGAGAGACTACATGCGTGTGCATTACAGTACACATAGGTGAGACAGGAAGCTAAATGTGGGATTTTAGACATTCTGTGTCGTTTCCCTCCAAAAATGACATCACAGAGTTCCGTTAAATTGAGTCCTCTCTTCACAGGAGGAACACAAGTCTGCATAGATCGCCTCCTCCACATATTTCTATTTCCTTTTTTTAAAAGACACTTGCTCTTTGTCTCCCTCCCTCTCTTCCTAACCCTCTGTCTCATTAGGCAGCAGTGAGGAGGAGAGCCTTGAGCCAATCAGAGAGGGGAAGAAAGAGCAGAGGAAGGAGGGAGACGGAGAGAGGGGAGAGAGAGAGAGAGACAGAGAGGTTGCAGGAGGAAGAGGGCAGAGATGAAGAGAGAGAGAGGAAAAGAGAGGGCGATGGATGGATGGATGGAGGGAGGGTGGGAGGGAGGGAGAGAGAATAAATAGCTCTGGCGCACTCGTCCCCCATTACCCCGGGAGGGCACTGTCGCCATGGCAATGTGGCAGAAAAAGCATAGCACCAGCATGATGAGCTTCTACACACACACACACACACACAAATTTACAAATGACAACTGTGATTCACACATGTATCTGCCGACATCAACAGTTTCATGGAGACAGTTTGATGAGTTCATATTTTTTAAGTGGATGTATGCAAAAAACACACCGTCTTACACCTCACCATAATTATTTATACACACACACACACACGCACACACACACGCACACGCACTAACAGTTTGCCAGTCAGCAGACAGTCAAAGCCCACATAAGACAGATAAATAACTGAGACATGGAGGCCACGGTATGAAAGACAGACAGAACAAACAAACAAGAAGGTGAAGAAAAGGCACCAGAGAAGAAACGGACAAAAGGAGAACAAGGAAAGCAATTTCTGGAGCAAATCAAAAATCACAGATTCCTGCTGTGACTCATATTCCCCCCAAAGTGTTTCCTCTGTTATTTCTTTTTACTTTCCTTGATTCATGTACATATTTATTACCGTCATTAAACCTGAATTGACAGCTTGTTTTCTTGCTTTACTTGGTGGCGGTGAAACAAGTTGTAAACTTTGACATATTATCAACTTATAAAGTTTTTAGGGGTAACACGGTAGGAATGGTTGCTTCGTTACTCTTCCAGCAAACCAGGAGCAGCATTATTTATATTGAAAGTACAATATTCACTGAATTACGAGTCCTGCTATAGCGAGGGCATGACCCGTCGTACTCTGCCTCTGATTGGCTCCTGGCAGGTTCACATCAGTGTGTCCACAGCTGCAGAGACAAAGTTCAGTTCCCAGGCCATTACTGTTGAAGGATCTGTACGATGCCAACAAACGAACCGTGCCCGCTACAAACAACAGGCTTGTTTCAATAATGAACCTCCAGTAATGTATGATCCAGCCAATTAGGGACGAGTGGGAAAGCACTACAGAAAGATGTCGCCCCGCAGAGTAAAACAAATCACCTGAAGTCAGTAGACTGAAGTTAAAAATGATTTTAGCGTCGCTCTCGTGCCTTTGTTGCGGCACACTTCTCTTGAAAAGTCGTTTGGATGGCAAAATGTGGTGGTTAATTAGCTTGATAAATCTTGTGCGCATCCAGCCTGAGGGCAAAGCAGAGAATGAAAGAGGCTGTTCTGAGACAGCCAGCTCTCTGTAAACTCTTACGTAAGGGAGAATCTGCATCCTGTTTCTCTCAGCTACATTATTGATGCAGGCTTCTGTTACCACGCCGAGTGCGTTTGTGTGCGTACGTGCCCGTGAACGTGTACACCTGTAAGTCTCTACCTCTCGCCGAATGCTCTCTCACCTTTGATGCTCTGTAGAAAGGGTGGTCTCCTCCAGCTGATGTGGATTTCTCCCCCTCTCTGCATGCTCTCTTGTTCTTTCTTCGCCTCCTTTCTTTCCCCCCACTTGTATTAATGTAAGTCCTCTTCCTCCACCTCTTCTTTCTCTCGCAGGCCTTTATTTCTCACTAACAGATGTTCTCGGCACCATGTGGGAGGACATTCCTCTTCTCTGCTCTGAAAGCTTGAAAAAAAGAAAGAAAGAAGACTTACATCAAGAAAGGAAAAATCAAAAGAGTATGATGGCAACACAACTCCCTAACCTGCCTCTGTGTTCTGCTCCCCCCTTCAGAGAAGGTGTCAAGTTAAAGATCAGAGTGCTTTTGCCTTTTTATAACACAGCGTTACACAATATCTGAAAGGTCATAGGAGTGCATACACACACACACACACACACACACACACACACTCACAAGCAAAACATTGCATGACTGAGCAGCAAAGACGACTGCAAGTCAAATAGAAAAATGCTCACACACTCACATACACACATAGCAGCAGGTGTGAGGGAGGCAGAGAGAGGAAGCCAAACACATGACTCCTTAGACCTCATGGGTTCTTTAAAATTTCAAACATGCCAAAAGAGCACCGTGGGAGTCCTCCTGCAGGTCAAGAGCGAGGAAGGGATGAGAGGCGGAGGGGAGAGGGGGGAGTGATAGAGAGAGAGAGAGAGAGAGAGAGAGAGAGAGAGAGAGAGAGAGAGACACATAAAAGAACAAAGTCTGGCACTCTGAAGAGCTGAAGGGAATTAGGACAAATGTCTGTTTATGAGTGAATTTTACATTTCCAACTAAAAACAGTGGCCCGAGTGGGAAAACAAGGTGCCCGTGGAATGAGAGTGGGTTAAATATATGTATGTGTGGGGCCATGTACCGACATGGTGGCTGGGCGTTGGATGCTGCAGTAAGGTGACCCACTTACACACAACTCCCCTCTCCTGAACACACACACACACACCACACACACACACACTTACAAATGCCTCTGCATGCTCCTGAACACACTCGCACCTCACCCGCTGGAGGATGCTTTGGCCCCATTTCAGACAGTAATGTGCTTCAAGAGATGTGGGAGATGAGGTGGTGCGTGCGTGCGCGTGTGTGTGTGTGTGTGGCGGGGGTGAAGAGAGGTGTAGTACAGAAGATGTGGGCTTAAGGGATAAAAAAAAACAAAAAAAGGAAACCAGATAGAGGTCACTGAGCAGATGTACTGTAGGTAAGACGTACAGTACACTCCAGGTGGCCCTGTGCATCACACTAAATGAAGAGGGAATATGCTGTACCTTGTTAAAGTGTGTGTCTGTGAACATATTTCCCTCCAAACTAATCTAGTCCAGCCGATGACTCTGTGTACCGCCATGACATTCAGCAGAAAGGTCAACTCCTCGCCGGTATGCAGGAGATAACGGGCCAGACGCATCCACAGTCCCCCACAGACAAACAGTGAGATGATACAAGATAACGCCACACAAATCAAGAGCCGATGAACCTGAATTCATTATGCTTCCATTTCACACAGATATGAATATCTGGTCGGCCTCCAGTGCAGATAGGCGGCTCGCTTTGGAGCGATCGGCTCACTGGGAATTAACTCATTCACAACTTTAGAGGGCTAATAGAAAAGCAGCACGCGTGAGCAGAAGTTAACGGGAGATGTTTAATGTCGCCATCTAGTGGAGAAACTAAATCACGACAGATGTACCGACATTGAGGAAGCTTCAGCACAAGGGAGGGATTTCTACTCCACATATACTAAAGTATGTCATCAGTCAGTACCTCTGAATTTCTATAGAAGTGTAGTGTTTTTAAATACCTTACTTCACTTTATCTTTACAGTTACATGCTGCTATATTAGTGTTCAGAATGTTAAATACAGCTGTGATCTGATATGTGAAGACGTGACAACAATAACTTCCTGTCTTCCGGTGGGATTCATGGGAGGAATGAGGCGATCCAGAGTACAGAGTTTTTAAGCTTTACTCGTGGTACTAAGACTCGGGATCTCTCAATGGAGTTCAGCACCGGCCTAAAACTGAGACCAAAACACATTTTTGTTTTATTTCATTCATTACTGACAGTTAGCTTGCAGGGCCAATGCAAGAAACACTGGCTCCACTCAATCTCTTCCCACTGGGCATTGCAGATCTACTTGCAACAACACATGACATGCAGCGACCCAACCAGAGCCTGAAGCTTTATGCAACAGAAATGGCTCCATCAGGTGGCAGAACACTCGCATCAATTTGACCAGTTTGTTCTGTAATTCTGGCTCAATGGAAGTGTACTGAACCGCTTTAAAAGGACAAGATAGACATTCTCAGAGTTAGATGAGAATGTCCTGTCTGTCCAATTAATGTAAAGCTAGAGCAGCCAGTTAGCTTAGCATAAAGACTAGAAACAGGTGGAAATAGCTAGCCGTGCCTCACGTGTTAATTATTGAGTTTTAATTGCTGGTGGCACATTTTGGACAGAGCCAGGCTCGCGGGGACTAGAGGGGATATCCATCTGGGATTTTATTGTGTTATATATTTGATGAAGCTTTAACTGCTACTGCTCTGCCTCACGGGGTTCAGGTGTGGCTGGAGATGTGCTGTGAGGTGACAAACTTGATGTCAGTTGGTTAAGCTGGACTAGTTTGACCGGATTCATGAAAAAAAACCATGTTAAATGATTAACTGTGTAGTGAAACAACTTCAGCATCACTGCACATTTGGAAACAGTGTAGTGTGATGGCTACTACAGCAGGAGAAGAAAGGAAAACACCTGCTGCGGTACTGAATATGTAAATGCAATCAACAATCCAAAGACCATCATATGATTTGTCAGAGGAGCATGAGCTGCTGCTGCTGCTGCTGCTGCTGTGGGTCTTAATCAATGCAAACCACAGGTGAAAATACTGCTTTACACAGCTGTGTTTATTATTCGGACATTTGGAATAATTATTCATTATGTCAGCTATCACAGAGTGGAGCAGTGCAGGATGAAGTGGAAACCAAATATATATATATATATATATATATATGCAAAGTCATGCATGGCCGCTGCAAGACAGTAAGTGATGTGAACACAAGCGATTAACACATTCAAACGTTTTAAATCATAATGATCTAGTGTGCAGCACAAACACATTTTATTATTAGTGCAAAGACTTAAAGCTGGACCTCTGTGGGTGCCATTTCAAGTGAAACAGGGTAGTAACACCGTCGTTAGTCTCTGACAGCGAACCACGTCACGGTGGAGGGTGTGTGTGTACACACACATCAATCAGCAAAGTCAACACATAAACATTGCAATGGCTAAACATGCAGATAATCTCTATTTGTTCTGGTGACGAGGCAAGCGACAGGAAGCAGACGCACTCTTTGCTTTACGACACACCACTCCAAGGACTGATTCCAGTGATGCCACATATTATTACGTCTACTATACTATGAAAATCATGTCCTTTACACAATGTTTTCAACAACGATAAGGAGGAACACAATGAAACACTTTGTGTACTTTCCAATTTCAAGATAACTCCCAGTTACACTTAGTGCTCTCTCTGCCATACAAGGAGGTAAACTGATCCAAACTGATGATTAACTCCAGAGCTGTATTTCACATGGTTTTCCCTAAATTTGCTGAAATTGTGCACATTTAACAGATACAAATAATATGACTGCAGCTTTTCAACACTTCATCTACTGTATCAGTGCAGTTGACCATTAATACGATTGGTCATTTGGACGCAAGGTGTCACTTTTGAGCAATATTTAAAAACAAATCATCTAATTAAAATGTGAAAGTCCTGCATTAAAAGTCTAGCAGTAATGCTGATTTATATGACTTAATTGACGCTGATAATGTGATACTGAAGCAGCTCAAAGACACCGATTAAATGCATCAACTGTCAGAGATATAAACAACCGTTTCCTTGATTAGACTATTTAATCAAAATGAACAAATAATCAAACACCAGAACAGCGTTGATCCACTGAGTCTTTGCAGCGAACACCAATCTGTAGCGATGTTTCAAGAGAAACTAATTAGCCACGAGAAACATGTGGCTGACCTTGGATCGTATATCTACTCATCTCCTAACTCTCAGTAATGCAATTGGTGGTGTCAATCTGATCCCAGGTCGGTGCTTTTCGCGCGCTTCTAGTCTGTGACCACGTGTCTCCCTCCGGCCTACCAGCGGACCATGTGGAGCAGCAAGATGGCGGCGCGGTGGAGGGGGAAAGACGGGGATTTAAATGCCGGCAACAGCGACTTTCTGGCCAGCAACACTCCCAATGAGGTACCGGTTTGGTAATATTAGCTGCCTGACATGAAAAATAGCTGCACGCGAGCGGTTCCCCATGTTTTAATAGGGGGTGTTTCGCCGGCGCGCGAGGGCCACATGCGCGCATCGCGACACGTGGCTGGAACAGGCTTGTAGTAGTACTACCGAGGTAGCGACCGGGGAGTTGGCTGAGCTGGTCGATTAATCTGCCGTTTGGCCCGTGCAGCTACGGAAACCTATCGGCGACACGTAACTTAACGTAGTTACCTATTCGCACGTGTTTGACACAAATTTCACCGTCAAAGATTAACATGCGAAAGCTGCCGGAGAGACCGGTTCACTTCTTCTGTAGTACACGGTGTTCTCACAAGGCTGCAGCCTCAGCACAGCCCTGCTCACGGCACTGTCCCCTTTCGTTGTTCTGTCTTCAACTATACTCTAAAATGTGCCGTCCTCGTTTTGCAGTCGCACGTTTAATTTAGTTTCCAGGCAGGCACAGATGTAAACTGCTTTGCTGTCACACAAAAGCGTTGAAATGCCTTCTTACCACAGTACAGGGCCTGAGAGCAGTTGTTTCAACTTCCTAGTGCCGGTGGTGACCCGCCTCTCGGGCTCCCTGTCTCCTCAATCTGTCTCCTACATACTAGCACACTTCTGTCCTGATTAAACTTTGGGAGGGAAAGGCGCTGTTCTTTGACAGCGTCCATGAATTAAGCCACAGAGGTAGTGACACATGTACAGATATGTCTGCTGTTTTCAGTTCTATAGAGCTGAAACTATACTTGATTATTAAGGCTTTAGATCTAGAAACTATATCATTGACTGGTCTCAGATGTTGGTTTTCATCGTCTTTAATAAATTACTCATGATAGTAAACCAAATATCTTTGGTTTTGGACTGTTGTTCTGACAAAACATGACACGTAAATATGTAATCTTTGACTTTCAGTAGTTGCGATCTGATAATTTATGAACCAAATGATTTATCAAGGAATTAATTTACATAGAAATGTCTCATCAATGCACTTATTTATCTTATTACTTTATAAATATAGAGCATTTAGCACCAGCTCTGCCTCACTGTTTTTTTTTTCACTGCTGTATTTGAAGAATTGTCTGATTTGGCAGCGCTTCCTGTTTATGCTGCGAAAGTTCATTTTGAGCTCAGTGCGTCCTGTTCCTCAGCTTCTGGTCGCACCCAGAGGTAGGAGCGTCCTGTGAGATCGCAGGAGGAAGGAGTGGACCAGATCAGTGGGCATTCAAATTTAAAATTCAATAATATTTGTGTGTTTTTGTCCCTGCAGTTGGTCCTGAGCAGAGTGGGAGGCGTGGAGATGGACAGCCAGTCCTGCATCGATCACTCGATCCTGGCCATTTTTGAAGACTCCACTGTCTCGTCAGAGGTCAGAGTTAAAGCCCATCTTCACAGCGCATTAGTCGTTCAACAGATGCCCTCTTCACTGCTGTCGTTTGTTGGTAAAATATGAATTCCGCATGTAAACGAATAAACCTGGATCCTCGCGCTTCCTTTCAGTACAAGAGTGGAGCGGAGGAAGAGAGCGAGACTCTGCTGTCGGCCCTGACCGAGATGCTGGACAGCGTGGAGGACGACGACGGGACTCTGTCTCCCTTTGACACCCTGCCAGACACCAAGCTCCTCAGGGACACCTCAGTGGTGGGTGCACACGCATGAAACGAGCTCTCAACTAAACTTCCAGTTAATTGTATTGAGCGTCATGGTCGTGCTGTTCGAATCCCCATCAACTGAGCGCCTCATGATCGTCTCATGAGTTTGCCTGTTTAATCAGGACTTAGATGGTGGATGAAGTTGAGCAACACGACTGGATAAACAGCACTGACCACAATAGTGATGTATCTGTACAATATTTGTTTAAATATATGATGTCCCATTATTAACATGTCAGCTGTTTTTATTTCTCTCTTCTCTTTAGGAACCATCGCTTGCTGACAGACTGAGACCGAGATCCAAATCACCAAATGTAACCTTCTCAATGAAGATTGATGGAGAAGATGAGAACAAACTGGAGAGAACCGGTCCTCCATCGCTGTTCAAGCGACAAAGTCAAACGTTGTTTCACTCCACAAATAAGAGAGCGGAGGCTGAAGTCGAGGTTTTCACCTCGACTTCTCTCGTCAACCTGGTGAGGCTCATGCACCCCTACTGCCTGAAGCTGCGCGTGGAAGAGGAGGAGGATAGACTGAGGAAGAACCACACGGTGTTCTCTCAGGAAGAGGTGTGGAAGTATGAGAGACCCAGCGAAGAGAGCGATGAAGAGATAAATGTTGTGTCTGATGATGAGGTAACGGGGAAGGACACAAAGGAGGAAGAAGATGGAGCTGAAAAGAGAGCTAATGACATCCTCTTGAAGAGTGTGCTGCTGAATGGAAACTCGTGCAGAACTCCTCCATCCAGAGAGAGAAGAAGCGTGAGCTTTGGCCCCGTCCAAGTGGCTTCATTTGAATCGACAGAAAAGGGATCGAACGAGAGAAATGTAACAACTGGGCACACAAGTGAAACTGCATCAGTTCCACTGAACAGCATCAAAGCACTTGAAAGTCCGCCTGGTTCAGCACTTGAACCCCAAACACTGTCCTCAGAAATGAGCAGCAACAAGGTGGTAGTTCTGTCTCTTAAAGGTGAGACAAAGGCCAAATCGCTCAGCCTCCAGCAGTACAGACAGCTGCGCCAGCAGAGACGGCCTCTGGTGGAGAAGCTGGGAAACTACACCACCATGTGGCCCTGTGTTTCTGAGCCCCCCGAGGGGCTGAACCCCATCCTCTGTCTACAGAGACAAAACAGCTGTGGGCCAAAGGCAGCACACAGTTATCCCGAAGGTAGGAGAAGTGGTGCTGATCAGCTCCGAATATCTCAAACTCCAGGTCACAGGACCCATTGCGTCTCCGCTCTGCCCACGCCTCACCCCTCAGAGCCCAAACCATCCACTCATCTACGCCGCAGCGGATTGAAGCGCTCACGGACCGAATCCAAAATCACCTCATCTGCCGGTCTGCAGCCAGACGTCACAGCCAACCCGACTGTTACTGTGCCTGAAAGCAAAAAAAGTCCAGTAAAGAAACAAACACTGCTCAGTAGTGATCCCCCAAATCCTGTCCTCCTCCCCCTACCGGTTAGCCAAACGGCATCACCAACCGCTGACCCCTCCTCATCAAAGTCCAAAGGGGAGTTCCTCAACAGAGACTCCTACCCTGACAGCACCAGACACTTTCCAGAAATCCAAAATGAACCCTCGGGCACATCTCTTCAAAGACAGCCATCCTCCTCAGGGCCGAAGCCCGAGGTGTTGTTAGTAAACCAGGGCTGCACCGCCCTGTTCCAGGAAATTAAAAACAGGCTTACCGAGATAGCTTCAGGCGTCTCCTCCGGACCCCCAGCGCTGGGCCCAACCGCAACACAAACCAAATCTGCCTCAGGGTGCAAGAAACTGCAGCCTCAAAGAAGCGGTTCGATCCCGACTGAAGAAGAAGCCAAGCTGGAACCAAAGACTCCTCGGTCACCAGGTCCAGATACAGGGAGGCGAATAACGTGTCCTTCCCTCCCTGCTCCTGTAGACGCCCCCATACCAGTAGAGGGGACAGCAACAGCGGACTCAGGTAAACTGTTGACATGTTTGTTTATGTGACTTACTTACATTGAGTTCACTAAGAACTGAGAAATATAAACGGCATCTACAAAATGTCTGTTTGTTCTTCTGCTCCAGGGATTGAAGCACCCGATGTGACCAGCCTGCTGGAACAGTTTGAGGAAACACAAGGTGAGTAATCAGATTACTGACACCGCCGTATTGTCGGATGCTGATGTGCGATCCTCGGGTGACCTCTTGTTGTTCTTCCTCCTCCAGCTAAAGGGGAGCGGGTGTGTGAGAACGAGCCGGAGCCCGAACTCGCTCCTTCACAGTCGGACCTACAAACAGACGGATGCCTGGACTTGGACAGAACTACGCCTGTAGTAACGCAGCGAGCCTCTGTGGAAACACTTGAACCTTTAGGCACTTCAGAATCACCGGGGAACCCAGAAACCCTCGGGAGTTCACCACCTCTTCAAAGTGTCCCAGAGCCCCTCGGCACTGAGATCATCCTCAGCACTCAACAAGATCTGCCAGCAAGACGCAGAAACCCTCCATCCAAGGCCATCCAGATAATCGACCCCCGTCCTCTACCGTCCAGGAAGACCAACACGAGCCTCCCCGCTGCCCACGTCTCTCCTCACACGTATGCATCCGTGTCCTCCGATCACGATTACTGCGGGACCGCCGACCGCTCGCTCACGAGTGTTCCTCAGCGCAGCAGAGCCTCTAAACCCAAGGATGCGTCTCCAACCTCTGATGAATTGCAGGTGACGACCCACGACTCGAGTGCTGCTGCTGAATGCAAAAAGCCGACCTCCACCGGCGAGATCAGCGCCGCCGTCGGAGCCGTCGATAACTCTGCAGTGACGCAGCGTCTCTCTGAGCAGCCCGGGACGAGCCCGTCCACAGACATCGTTCTTTCGGACGTTGCTTCCACAGAGCCAGACTGCGTTTGTGCAGCTGAAGTCGAGACGCCGTCATGCACGCTCCCCACGCCTCCACCCAGCCCTCCTGCCAGAGGCAGGGAGAAAGGAAGATATCGGAGAAGATCTCCTCGTTCGGACTCCAGCTCCAGCTCTCCTTCCTCGTCGTCCTCCTCCAGCGCTGCATCTCCCTCTCCAAAAAGACAAAAGTAATCCTCTTCTGCTGTGTTCAGCATTCGTCTTCATTTGTCCTCTTTGTGCTTCTCTCCTGATTCTTAATTTGTCCGTCTTACAGGCACCGCCACAAGCGTTCAGAGAGCAGTTCCTGTTCGTCGTCGTCATCCCCCTCTCGCTCCCCACGTCGGCGCTACAGATGGTCTTACTCCAGATCGAGGTCGAGCAGGTCCAGATCCAGATCTTGGTCCCAGTCTAGGTCCACATCCAGATCCCGATCGCCATCCCCGCGGGTTTGCCGTAGACAGTGGACAGATGTTTACAGGTCAGTTCTAGTTTTCCATTCAGACATTTAAAGGGAAATTAAAATATACAACGGTGTTCCTTTTTTGCGTCAGTTTGCGTCTCGTCTTTCGGGCGTTACTGAGTTCATGAGTGTAATCTCGGTTTCCGTCTTCCTCTCCTACAGCAGCAGAGAGTCCAGGAAGCTCAGGAGAGAGCACGAGATCAGGATCCAGAAACTTAAAGCCATCGTGAGTGAAAGATGACCGACATGTGTTTGTGTTGTTTTGGTTACGTAATGAGTGGCGAGTAATTCTGATAATCCTCTCGCACAGGACGAGCGCAGGGTGGTGTACGTCGGCCGCATCCGCGGGTCGATGACGCACGACGAGCTGAGGGAGCGGTTCTCTCAGTTCGGAGACGTAGAGTGCGTGTCGCTTCACTTTAGAGACAGAAGGTGAGAGTATACAGTTGAAGTAGATGTTTTTACAGCCTTTACGGTGTTTTTTTGTACTATCCATCTGTATCTGTTGGTGTCAAAACACTGCACCTTTGGCTCCCATAGTGACCACTACGGATTTGTCACATTCTACAACATGGACGATGCTTTTGCAGCCATCGATAACGGCGGGAAACTCCGGAAGCCGGATGAGCTGCCGTTTGACATCTGCTTTGGTGGAAGAAGACAGTTCTGTAATTCACACTACGCTGACCTAGGTGAGACTCAAAGTAACTCTAACTCTGTGTGTTTTTTATTGCAAGCTGCACCATTAAAACTATGACATAATGTTCCTTGTAGAATGTGAATTTATTGATTCAAATTTTTGAACGCATTTCCAGAACAGCGACACAAGAAAAATGTGTATTTTTTTACATGTTTTTAAATGTCCATCTCTCCCTCAGACGCAAACAGAGATGCAGAGCCGGCTCCTGCCAAGACCAGGCCCGAGGACCTGGACTTTGATTCGCTGCTGAAACAGGCCCAGAGAGGAATAAAGAGGTAGCAGAGCCGTTTGAGAGCACAACAACACAATGTAATGCAGCAAAGATGAAAACGGGTTTTGTTCATGAACCTCAGAGCTTTATGCTCGTACTCATGTAGCAAACTTTTGTATGGAAGTCTGTTCTTTTTAAATGTTTTGACTCTTAATACGCATGCAGTTTCTGATGTGCACAGTTAATATGAACAAATATGTAGCACTGTTTATTTCATAACATGCTATCAGTGGAACCCGCTAAAGATTTGTGTTTCATTCCACAACACTTATATATATTATGTTTGAAAATATATATATATATATGTTATGGAAAGAAACACCAATAGTTAGCGGGTTCCACTGCAAGCTTTGAAAGAAATAAACAGTGCTACATATTTGTTCATATTCACTGTGCACATCA
>NW_022280061.1:2819540-2852651 GCF_004355925.1 Anarrhichthys ocellatus | reverse complement strand
AAAATAAATAAATGCTCTTAATTGTGTTTCCTGATTGACTGACTGGTTTAGTTTAAATCCAAAGAACGATTCCAGTGAGCCAGCATGCACAGAGCCATCAGAGCGCTTTTACTATAAATGTTATTTGTTTGACTCGTCTAAACCGTTTGTCATGTTTCAGTTTCAATTTTTGTTAGAATATGTTTTCACTTCTCTGCTCTTAAACTAGACATTTCTCATTGCGGGCAGAATACATTTTGAAACGGGTGTAACTAATACCATAAATTATACTTGTACTCCAATTAAGTACCACTTCCAGAGCCCCATTATGTCCCACTGGCTTTCTAGCTCTAAATGAAACGGCATTGTTCGTGTTATCAGGTACATCTGCATCTTTCTCTGCATACTTCCTTTCCTGGCTTCAGCTTCAGATGTTCAAAGTATATTCACGATTAGGAGCCACTCGATCCTTTAATTGTGATTTTACAAATTAAAAACCGTGATAGCAGTGATCTTTGGGGGAGTGTAAGGTTCAGAAATGGCAACGACTGAAGTCCCACTCAGAAAAATGTGTTTGTACTTCACTTGAATGTGTTAGCTTCACTGTGCAGAATGATATGTGTGCAGGTTGTTTTCACATTGACCTGCTGGAGGTTTCTCTGTACTCACCTTAAATATCAGTTGATGAAGTTTATGTAAAAAAAAAGAAATAGCATATCAGATACAACTTACTATTCAAAGTATTTTATACATACTTTGAAGTGTTAGGCATCTCTATAACCTGACACTTGTCCTGATTAGTAGTCTTAACATTGTTTGTGGCTGCAGCTTTACATCAGTCATTGCCTACATTGCTGGTGAATATCAGTCACAGATACCTCCAAATAATGTGACTAAAGGAAAAACTCAAATAAATCATGAGGACGTGCCATGCAGTATGGAAACTAAGCTCAATATTTACTGAAGAGCTATGAAATGCAAAGTGTTTGTTATTTTTGACTGCTCCTTTCGTGTTTTTAAGGTGAACTGTCCCTTTAAGACACAGGGACACTGTCTCTTTAAGACGTTCGCGCACGGCACGCTCAGCCAACACGCGCCTGTATTCTGAGGTGAACTATAGTAAACACAAAACAAGAGCTTCGTTTTAGTTGCTCACAGCATTTACAACTTCAGACTTTAGACCATGCTAGCATCATGCTGCGCAATGCTCCAGGTGCTTAACACCGACGGGTCTGCGCAGGCGTGAGAGGAAGGTGCAATAAAAGTCCTACCAAATTAAAGGCTTGCATTAAAAAAAAAAAGCTATGACTGACAAGAGCGCCGTGTCAGTGCGCGGAGCGTCTGTCTGAGCAGCGGTGAAGTGGAAGCAGAGACTGAAGAAGAGACGTCAAATCCACAGTAAATCATGTCAACACCAGGCAGTGCCGAGGGCCGAGCCCACACCGGGACGAAGCGGTTCATCAGTGGAGTGGTGGAAGGTGAGCAGACCAGAGTGCAGTGTAGAGCCAGCTGGAGCTCAGCTCAATCAAGAAGCAGATCTTGTAGAAGTGCAGTCGGGACTTCTGGTATTTGATGCATGACGTGACCTTTGCTTGATGCAGGTTTTTACGGGCGACCATGGACTATGGAGCAGAGAACGGAGCTGTTTAAAAGGTGCGTGCGAGGAACAAGTGCAGGAACACGACTGAAAGTGGGGGTTGAATACAATTTTCAAACAGTCACATGACAAGAGAGCCTGTCTTGAAAATGGCATTTGCTTCCTATTAGTTTGTTGGCCCACACTGGTGTTATTATGGTGTCATTAGACCTTCATCAACACCTCCTCAGGTAATATAATTAAAACAAAATCATCTCCCCCATAATAACAATCATATCAGGATAATAGTAATTTTTAGGTTATATATACCTCTAAATAAGCCACAATGCAGAAATGTAATGGTCATATTCAATCATGTATTGGTAGAAATATAAAACGCTGTTCTCTTGCATACAGGGGAGAGGTTAACATCACTGGACAAACAATATTTAGCAAACATGAATGTGCTGTCTCCTGATGCCTCGTTTCTTCTCTCACGACCCTGTACGCACACAGAATGATCCACTGTGCTCACGATCCTTTCTCATCACATAGCAGCTGATATGTAATATGTGAGGAGATTGTTGATTGCTGGCGTTGGGTTTCACAGAGAGCAGAAGTGGGGTTTGAACACGTACTTTTACGCCCCGAAGAATGACTACAAACACAGGATGTATTGGAGGGATCTGTACTCTGCAGAGGAGGCAGGTGAGTTTCAGCCCTTCACATGTCCTTGTTAGGGATTGAATGACATCACAAATATCATCTCGCCAATATCATCGTAGTACATGTCGGTACCAGGATACTCCATTTAATAACTAAATCAAAAGACTTAAAAACAGAACAGATGTGGTTCTTTTCAAACTATACTTGTTTCTCATTTAGTATCAGTGTCATACCAAAGTCCTATTCTGATTCATCACTATCTCCCGACACACATTTTTAATTGCTCAGTTTGGAGCCTCTCTTTTTGCATCTTATCAACAGTGTTGCGTACTGTAGGGCAGTGGGGATTTGAAGTTTGACCCATCATGTCTCCGATGACTCCTGTCCAAACAGACAGTGGACTTTGGTCCGTCACAGATTTGTTTGTTCGTCTCATCTCTTATTCTTATTCCCAGGACAACTCATCGCCCTGATATCAGCAGCTAAACAGCACGACGTTGAGTTCATCTATGCCATCTCTCCTGGCCTGGACATTACTTACTCCAACCCCAAAGAGGTCGCCGCTCTGAAGAGGAAACTGGATCAGGTTAGGACTTGTTATGCAGAGATGAAGGGTGGAGCAGGAGAGATGATTTAATCTCAGCTGTATGTAGCTTTATGGCTCCCTTAGGGATTTGGTTTGGACACCATATTACTTTACGTGAAACATGCAGCAGTAAAATAGAAGCATTTAATACACTGAGAGTAGGTCAACGGGCAAACGATAGCGCTGACACAGCTGCAGGTGGTCGGTTCAATCCCTGGTGGAATAATTTTATTATCCAAAAAGAAAATGTACATCGTCAGGAGCTAGAAAAATACAATGATGGTAAGATCTGAAGCTGTCCTCTCTGTCCCCCAGGTGAGGCACTTTGGCTGCAGGTCCTTCTCTTTGCTGTTTGATGACATTGAGACTGAGATGTGTCCAGCTGATAAGCAGGCCTTCAGCTCCTTCGCCCACGCCCAGGTGGCCATCACGAATACAGTGTACCAGCACCTGGGTGACCCCGAGACCTTCCTCTTCTGTCCTACAGGTCAGGCAGCGGGGTTCCCTAAAACTGGGGGGGGGGAAGCGCACAGAAGTTTGTTTTTGTAAACAAAAATGATTTCGTCCTTTTGAACACAGCCTGGGGAGTTTTAAGCATGTACACACTGTGTGATAGCTTTACATATGACGCTGTTCTTTGTCACTGTTTTCTATCATTCACACTTGTTCTGTCCCTGTCACTCCAGATTATTGTGCTGCATTCTGTACTCCCAATGTGTCCCAGTCCTCGTACCTGCACACGGTGGGAGAGAAGCTGCTGCCTGGGATCGACGTACTGTGGACTGGTGAGGCTGCACTGACCCAGAACCTCACTGAACCTGCGCAGAAGGATATATAACACAGGTGCTCTCTGTCTCTCTCCTATTTGTGTTGTTTAGGTCCCAAAGTGGTATCCCACAAAATCTCTGTCGAGTCCATAGAAGAGGTGTCCTCCGTGCTGAAGAGGGCACCAGTCATCTGGGACAATATCCACGCAAACGACTATGACCCCCAACGGACTTTCCTCGGCCCCTTTAAGGTCAGTTTATGGGTTGAGATGTCTGTATAAGCTCCAGTCTGAACTGCATCCAGAAATAATGAACATGATCTCCTCCTGTTAGGATCGTCCCACTGAGCTGATTCCCAAACTGGGAGGAGTGCTCACCAATCCAAACTGTGAGTTCTACCTCAACTTTGTGGCCATCCACACCTTGGCTACATGGTGCAAAGCGACCGCTGACGGAGCACAGAGGGATGTGGAAATGGGTGAGTGTCTAGTTTTTCTTTAAATGAAATAACACTCTCTGTGCTGCTTTTTACTGCATCCATCAGCTTTGGCGCATACACAGAGTATCCCTGCACAAATTTGACTTTTTTTTTTAACTTTGCCAATACAGCGATGTGACTATTTGTAGTGAATGTGGGGAAGGAGCTGCGATGGTCCGCCCTACGGCCATGTTTTCCAAAACTCAAGATGGACAAGATCTTGCCATATACGTCCAAAATACCATCTAGCTCATGCAGGTCTCGAGTGTGAACCTGAACCGAGACCAGGGGCTGCTTGAAGTCTTTATAAAACGGTTGACGCAGCTCATCTTTAGGAGCTGACTTGCTAATTGCATTCAAACTTCTTGTGACATAAAACACAGTTTGTCCAGAGGTGATCAAACCCAGAAATCTGAGAATAGTGACACAATCGGATGGACAATAAAACAAAAGCAGAAGCCTGTAATATATGATATATTTGAAGAGTGGACTCACTGTCTCTGACCTCCATCGCCAGGCGACGAGGAGCAGGACCCCTGCTACAGCCCCCAGAAAGCCCTGACCCGGGCCCTCACTGACTGGCTGCAGGAGTTTCTGAGCACCGATCAACCTGGAGGTAGTGAGTCATGAACCCTTAACGTTCAACCACAAACTGTTTAATGGTATCCGAAAAACAAAGCGTGTCATCGCCCTCCTCATCCTCCCAGGCCCTTGTCGTCCTCCAGCTCGTCTCAAGAAGGAGTCGTCCGACGAGGAGCCCATGCAGACAGACGTGGGAGAGAGCTCCTATGCTCCTGGACCCGGGGAGAACCCGCTCTACACAGCAGAGCCCCTGTCTCTGGATGACCTGAAGCTGCTGTCCGACCTCTTCCACCTGCCGTACGAACACGGCCCGGCAGCCAGGGCCATGCTGCAGGATCTGGACTGGCTCAAGAAACACAGTGGGGCCGCCGCTGCGGAGACGGACGAGGTAGTGTTCCGTGTTTTAGATTAAAGCAGATAATGTTGTGAATAATTATCCTCGTCCTGTAAATTCATGCTTGAACACTGTTTTTGTTTTGTTTTGTTGTTTTAGACTGCAGAGTGGCGCTCCAGAGCGCAGCAGTTTGATGGCACGTGTGAAGCGGTGGTGCAGATGTTCAATCGTCTGTCAAACGCCCCGAACCGCAGCATTCTGTACGACCTCTACAACTACATCTGTGACATCAAGAGCGGGGTCGATCTGGCTCGAGCCTACGTGAAAACACTCAGTGAGACAAAAATCCTTTTAATGCCGATTAAACCACACATGCTGGCATGTAAGGGACACAGTGTGTTCGGGGGGGGGGAGGAGCTGCTGTTGAATCCGTAACAGTCAGCCATCATGTTGTGTGTTGTCCTTAGGAGGGGAGAGTGGACCCTCAGCCAAGCCAATGAACGAGGACCCTGAACCCTGGGGCTTCAGAGGAGGCCTCTCTGGAGAGTTCCAGGTAACTTAAATAGTGTCTCAAGACATTGACTTATTTGACCACTTAGTTTAGAATGTGTCATTAAAAGGACATCTAGTGAATCTCTTTTCCAGTGTAGGTCCACATGCATGTAAACTGTTTGTTTGAACTTGCAGAGAATGCTGCCTTGCCACGGAAACAGGGACCTGTTCAGACATCCTCCCGCGACGGCCGTTTACAGCATACGGGAGTACTGCACTGAGGACAAGGTGAGGATGCCAGCTTTTTTAAATAAATTTTTTATTTAGCATTGGTGTTACAGTTTTGTTTTCTGTACTAGCTGGAGGTGCAAAGGATTTCCAGGGAGATGCAGAGTGCAGGAGAGAGCAAAGTCCCCGTGATGATGCAGCCTCCACTTCTCTGTGACGGGTAAAGATAGAGTCGAGTTTCTCTCCAGAGTGTTTGTGCTTTTCTTCTTCTGTCTTAACGTTCCCTCTGGCCCCCCGCAGCCTGTCAGCAGGGGAGATCTCCCCTTCCCCTCAGTGTGCTCTCGTCCTGGAGGATGAGATCGGGGTGTGTGGTTACGCCCTGGCACTCACCGACGCCAAACCAGCCGCAACCAAGATTCAGGTGATCAAATGCAACAGACAGTTGTTTTTTTAGAATACAAGAGGAAAATCAAATGCATTTATTTATTTATTTTGTATTTTATTTGATCTCATAACTCTAGAGGGCAGTAAGTGAATCAGTGTTCAAGGACTTCCCCTCCCTGGTTACCGTACAAGTGCTGCCCCGGGTCACCGATCCCTCTCCAGCCAAGCGCATGATTGGTCGGCTGTTGTCCTCCATCAGGAGCAGTGGTAGGTCAACGCCTCGCACAATGCCTTTGATCATTTTGAGAAGTGCCTCATGGAATTGGCCTGCTACCATTTCACAAACGTTCAACAAGCTGCATGTTCTCCACAAGGAGGAGCTGTTCAGTCATTGTCACAACCACTCTACACCTGCCAACCTCTGTTTGTAAGGAGGGGAATTCACAGCAGCATCAGTTTATCCCTGCAGCTGTTGCACTTTTAACACTAGTGCCAGCTGAGAGTTGAAGCTTAGTTAATTTTTTTTTCAAATACAATCCAGGTAGGAAGACCCTCCTTCCCCTCTCCAGAGTAAAAGGACATAAGATAGCTCTGAGCAGCAGCATTCAGCAGAATATATGCTCGAGTACAGGTCCAACTCTGGAGGCACCGCTCGTCTGCATTAATACTCGCTGCTCTTAAAGGGCGTAGCATCCCTGATGCCGCAGGAATTTGTTCCAATATTTAGCAATTCCATTCTAAAACACAATATCGATCCTTTTCTAGGACATCAGAGAATAAACATTACATCACTTATCTTTTAAGGTTCCAGAGGAGTCTTCTGTGAGTTGAGGCAGAACGATCTGAGGATGCACGACTTCTACGCTAAACTGGGCTCCTTCAAGCCCGTACAAATACCGGGGCTACCCGAAGACATCTTCGCCATGGGAACAAGCTTATAAACCAGATGAGTCACAAGACTCTTCCTCAGGTTTGAAATGTTTTGAGATGAAACTGAGAGTAATTGCTTTCTGTGCAGCTTGTCAAACTGGAATCCGTCGTAGTTTTTGATCAGTTAATATCGTTATTTCTATCATTTAGAAGTTATCATCATTGTCCTCCTGCAAAGTTACACGAGTCAATGAAATGCTTCATGAAATGTGTGCGATAAATTACAGAATAATGATGAAGTGTAATACGACATTTTTAAATGGAACGAGATTCATTTTTTTGATCAATGAGTTTTTTTTAACGCAGCACAATACAAATGTTGCACATTAAAAACAAGATGTCAAAACATTGAAACAAGAGAACATGTTTTTATTATTTGCATTTTGAAAGGATACAAAATGAACTTATGAATGGTTTCCGTTTAAATAAAGTAGCTGGTGTTTATGACAGAGTCCTGTCTGAGCAGGTAAGATAAAAACAAAGTAATGGGTGAGTTTAATATTTCAAGTTCTTTAAGGACATTCCTTAAAAACATTTAATCCTGAGTGTCTGACCAGCAGAGGAGAAGAGATCCACATTACCTGCTGTTTGATAAACTGACGGCTACTCATTCATAGTCATTTACCCAGACTCCTCTAGAATGTCAGTGGTGTCTTATTATAAAAGCATTAAAAGATCTCATAAGGTGGAGACCTTCTGTGTGGCTGGTCACAGATGAGGCCCAAACTGCCTTCTCCTCTACCTACCATTGTTCCTCTCAATTTTAATACTATATTATTATTATATATAATCATGGAATATATACTTTTGGGTCATACCACATTATTGCACAGTAGAACTGAGAGGGGAATGTAATACTAAGGACTGAAAACAAGTGTTGCAAGTACACAGTCCGCTTCTTAATCTTCGCTGTCCGTCTCAAATGAACTCCAGTCCTTCAAACTTCACGTTCCCTATCTTTGTCTCGGGCATCAGCACCCGACCGTCTAGCGTAAACGCAATGATGTAGGTGGCAATCCGGCCTGCGTCCTCCTCCGACTTCAGGGCCACGACGATCTGATCGTCCGTGTCAGGAACAAATTTGAACGAGGAGAAGCCGTGGGTCGGGTCGAGCGGGCCGACATGCCGCACCGTCGTGTAGCTGAAGTCCGCGGGGCAGGACAGGAGGAGGTTGGTGGCACGCCGCTCGTCCGCGGTCTCTTCGTAGTGCTCGTGACTGGCGCGGCGAGGGAGGAAGAACCAGCGCTGGAGACGCTCACTCCACGCTGCCGATTCATGGATGAGGTAGCCTAGAGAACACGGGAAATAGAAGGAAGAGTGGGAGGAATTATTAAGTTGTATTTGGGTGACAAACTAAAATCTCTTAAGTGTCCTCACTCAAAACCCAGATAATACCTGAGTTTATACAATGTTTTATTTGCTCATCTGCGTCGGTGAGCAGGTTTTATTCATTTATTTTTAGATTAAGGAACCTTTGACATCTGAAACCCAAACTATTCCCTTGGTTCCACTCATGTGTGATACCACTGCCCTAATGGCTGTATGTGGACAGGACTATAAAGAAGAAGAACCTGGTGGTTGTATCCCCGTTGCGCTCCGCAGGGCGTTGTAGTACGGCACCCAGTTCTCATGCTGCACGTTGCCGCGGTAGCCGACAACTTTCACCCACTCGGGGTGGTTGTTGACGACCTCTCCGGACGTCGTGGTCCACTCTTTGCCCAGGCCGCCAACATACAGTTGCTCATCTTTCACTGCCAGCCACTCTGCCTTGAATCCTGCACACGAAACGAGGACTGATTTGTGAGACGGTATGTGAATATCTTAAAATGGCCGAACAGCCTTTCCAAAGCTGTTTCTGTTTCTGTGTTTTCTGAAATATAGTGCACGACACACATTTAAACAATCTAAGACAGGCTGCATTGGTTGTATTCGGACTACATTTTTAAAAACCTGCTGTTAGAGGAAACCACAATGTTCCTTACGAGTTTGTTTGAGAGCTACATGTACTCAGTGGATCGACGTACGACTTCTTTTGGGGACTGACCTTTGGAGACTGAGCCGTCCCCGTCGGGTAGTATAACCCAGGGGACGGCCCGGTTGCCTTCGATCCTGTACACCACGCCCGTACGGTCGTCCACGCTGTACAGGTGACCGTTGAACGCCACCAGCTCAGACAGCTCCATACCTGCAGTCAAACAAACCAACATGCTGATGTGAGAACACAAACGTAGTGAGTGTAGATCAGTCTGTGTGTGTCCTTGTCTCTTCACCTCGTCCTTTCTCAGCCAGATGACTCTCCAGTGTGACCGTCTCAGCATCCCACTCCACCTCCAGTCTGTCAGCGCTGTCTGAAACGGTCAGGTGACCTCTCTTCATGTAGCTGAACCACGTCTGGTCCTTCGAGCTACGCGACGCCGTGTCCAGATCTGCGATCACACCGACACGGTAGCGGATGCCGTGCTTGGTCTTCTCCGGCGGACTTAACGGGTAAGTGTCATTGTACGGTTTCCCCCTCCTCTGGTGGCGTGAAAGGCTTCTCGCATTTTGCCTGTTCGTCTCTTGGAAGATGCCATCCTCGCCCTCGCTGTGCATTTGCAAACCATCAACCCTGTTGCGGTAGTAACCTCTGGCGGCGGTGTCTCTGTCCCCTACTGTGCGGTGCAGGTATAACATGAGCACTAAAGCCAGAAGGGTCGCCACAGTGATTGCCCGCCATTTAGGGTGGAAGCGGGAGTCTGAGGCGGTAGCTTGCCTCATGGACGCCAAGGCCAGGGGGAGGCCCCGGACAGCGACACCAAAGGAGGTCATGGAGGTGTCGTCGGCATCCTCGCTGTCAGGTTTGGACTTGGGGCGACGACCACTATTGCCTGGGGTTGAGCATAGAGAGGCACATTAGAGCCATGATCAAGGATGTGGTACAAAATAGACTGACGGAGGGAAGTTAGGGATATTAGCAGTTGACTCCAACTGCTAATATCACTTTTATTATTACTCACATTACTAATTCATATTACCGATAACATTAATGCACATTATTGACCTGCTTCTTCACCAGTCTCTGTGCTTTCTCGCATCACAGGTTCCTGTGTATCCGGGTTATACCTGGACCACATCTTGCCTCCTGCCGTGGTTCTGTTATACATTGAATGTGCTGTAATTCACTTATCCTGTTCCACACATGACATCTATTGCACTTCTGTCCATCCTGGGAGAGGGATCCCTCCTCTATTGCTCTCCCACAGGTCTCTTCCTCTTTTCTCCCCGTTAAAGGGGTTTTTTGGGGGAGTTTTTCCTGTTCCGATGTGAGGGTCCCAGGACAAGAGGATGTCAAATGTGTACATATTGTAAAGCCCTCTGAGGCTAATTTGTGATTTTGGGCTATACAAAAATAAATTGAATTGAATTGAAAGTGCAGTTGCAAACAATACCAGAAAAAAATGTATACATCTATACTTCCATTAAATTGTTTATGTATCGTTAATTTCAAATCTATATACAGTTCAGATAAAAAAAAAAAAAAAACACTGAAAACAATAGCAGGGGAAGATGAAGGAATGAACACGGGGGAGGAGGAAACATGTTGGAAAAATAGAATGTTGTTCCTCTTGTTCTTTGTTCACAACAAAGCTGTGTTGTCCCATTCGGGCACAATCTCCAATTTGCATACTGAGGAGGTAGCCGACATGTCCTACTGTCTCAGGACTACACGCGTACAAGTAACCTCGCTCTGTTCTGACCTGAATGTCAAATTATTTCTTCCTTCTGATCGCCAAATATGTATGTAAATGGTAACTGCATTCACTAGTGCAGTAAAAACAGCTCAGTTTTGTGGTTTTTTTTGTTTGTTTTTAGATGTTTTCGGTTTAACAGAAGGATTCGTGGTTCCCTGCGGTGTTTTGTAAGCAGCTCCAATAACCTGATTAAAATGAATACACGTATAACTTCACTAACCTACAGGGAGGCACACGTTCACACGTGTAATGAGTGCGACTGTTGCTTAGGCCCTCGTCTTAGTAACTACATTGATCACGAGAAGAGACGCGTGAGGACCTGGCTGGCTTATCACCTCTGCTGAAGCACATCCTTTGGGACTTCCTGTTCCTCTGTGGATTCAGTGACATGCCTGAAGCTCATCGACTAAAATGCACCGTCAAAAAGTTTAACAACCAAGGTCACCTTTCTCTGTTCCTGGGAGAATTATTTGGGAAATAATTTGCAGACACAAAATTGACCCGAACATCTACTTCTATAATTCTGCTGTGTAGTACTTTTGACCCGTCTCATGCCAGTTGTAGTCTGCTGTCGGTAGCCTTGTACACATGCATGTCACAAACAGCTCGTCTAAAGCTAGCAGCCTGCTGACCAGGAGATAATAAGCTCACCTCTCTGAAATACAAGAGGTGAGCTTATTATCATTTTCCTGAAAAAGTAAATCACGCCCCGCTAATTATGAATGATTGCTTGAGAATGAAATGCGTGACTGAAGCATTGTATATTATAAAGTTAGCTCTGTGGAGGATAACTCACTGTAAATGACACATGTATGGTAGTGCTGAAGCAATATCTAGGTGGGACTGAAGCTGCAGAGCAATTCAACAGATAAATCATCATTTAGCAACACAAAATAAACGTCGCAACAGCGCCAACAAAAGAGCGACATCAGCCGGAGAAAACGGTCTGCTTTAATGACTACATTCTGAACAAATATGAAAGCAGTTTGTTGAGCTTGTTTGGTATTACTTACATAATGTCACATCCCATACAGCCGGTAACCATCACTTTCCCCCTCTGCCTATTCAGCGGCTCTCTAAACAAGTTCATACTCCTTGACTAACACGCTCTATGTAACATACACACGTCAAACTCTTGGCCAACAAATAATGCCCTTATTGTCACTATTGTACGCACGGCCCCCCCATTCCCCATCCCTCCACAGACCCAAACACTGCCTCGCTGTACGCTGTAAGAGTGCAACTATTCACCCTGGCTTCGCCTCTTCTCCCCAGGACGCGCTGTAACCACCATGCTGTTAATAAACTCCACGTCCCTTCAGCCCTCAGGCCCGTGTGAGTAACTGATCTCTACCTCGCAGAGTCTCCTCCTTTTCTCTCTGTTACACCGTCTCAAGTTCCCCGATCCCTTGTTGTAGACTCAAGAAAGAAAGGCAGGCTTCACTAAGATGCTAACAACTAAGCAAATAAGGAAGAACTTGTAAAAAGGTATAGCGTGTCTGAAACAATAAGGCCCTGTCAGCAATTACTGATGATTAGTGGTGGTGAGCACATTGAATCCTGACAGTTTGGTAACCAGGTTTGAAAGCAAAGGACTCGACGGATCATACGTGTGGTTGGATACACAATATATACATTTAATACATCTAAGCTTCTCCATGATGTTTCATGTAAACATCACAAAACGGGCAGAACCTGCTTTCAGACGTGTGACTGTACGTTCAGAGAGATTGTTAAACACAAATTGTGTCATTTCCCCATATTTCATTAACCCCGCTCATCCAGCAAACCTACCAAATATTTGCAGGTTACAGATTTATTTATGTGACATGTTGTTTCCCCCCCTCCCCTCTTTCATACTCAACTCATCTATTTTGACCAAAGAAAAATCTTTACTCTCACTTACTAGTTTTTGTTTTCTGGAGCTTTCGACCACATCTCGTGGTCTTCCACTGTGGGTGGAGTTTGCTCAGTTGTCATGACAATGCTAGGAGCTGGACCTCGACATTAGATTATTTTACTCAGACTTCACGGTTATGACGACACGTGACGCTCTACTTTGTGTGTGTGTGTGTGTGTGTGTGGTGTGTGTTGTATTCTACACGTGTCTCTCCGTTGACCAATACCGTTACAACGGGTTTAAAGATACAAACAGGGTCACGTCATGGCTAAATAAACATTGTAGTTAATTTAACCTAACGGCTCATTGCACGCGACCTGTTCAGAGCTACACGAGTCAGTAAAGCTTGTAAACTTTGACCGGCTTCCACAAAAGTGAACAAAATGTCAAACTCTCGAAGCTATCATCTATTCCAGTCATATGAAAGTATAAAGGATCCAACGTCGACGTGCTTCAGAATAAAAGACACGTCGTTGAGTACATAGTTAGACCAACACGTGCTTATGCAAGAGTTGGAGACACAACGGTTCCATTTAAAAGCGCTAGCCGTGAAGCTAACGTCGGCTAGCAGCGAGAGCTCGCTAGCGTGCACCTCCGGGGTATCGTTAGTGTTACCGACGAGCTGAGGCACCGGACTGAAGCGGCCGGACGGAGTTAAGATGGGCCAGGTCGTCATTTAGTGACTTTTAAAACCTTACCTGGTGCACAGGGTCTTCGAGTCCGACCAGTTGGCCATGTTTGTTGGACTGTTCGGCGATTAGCTCCTCCTGCCTGGAGACTGAACACTGAACTGATGTCGTGAATGTTCAACTCACCACACTGTCAAACCCCTTGATGATCTATGTATCATATATACCCTTATTTATATAAATGACCTAAAGTTGAACGGACACCTTTCTAAATGTCAACTAGCACTGAACATCATAACCTTCAGGGAGGTATTACTGCAGGCTGTTGTGTTCAAATTGCATTAGTTTTAGCAACATAGGCAGCTAATAAACTGGCAACTAAAAGGCAACTTAGTCCAGCCCTCCTCTGATAATGCTGTGTCGGCCTGGGTTCTGCGTCATCTTGACTGGATACAGCTTTATTTGGTAATAAGCAGCCCTGTGAGTTCAGTTTATACTATAATAAAGGTCTTAAAACTAGATTTTGAGACAGGGCCACAAGATCAACAATGCAGGACCAGCCTCAGCATAATAGTGTACTTAAGTTGTTCCCCAATTCCCTAATAAACTTTCATTCATCAAATTACCATAAATATGGCTACGACAGGTGTGGAACTAATGCTAAAATAAGACAGAGTACATATTTTATATTTTTGAGAGCATTATAACGTGCAACTAGTTGCTTCAAAGACAAGACAGTCAAATTGCAGCAAATATCATCTACTTACACGCATACACAAACAACTGCCTCCACAGGAATTCTTAAATATAAATATTTATTGTGATGATTCTCTTTATAATCTACAGTAATCATTAATACAACACTTTGTGTTAACAATAATGTAACCAATTATTTAAGATGCTAGAATGAGCGCAGTAACAAGTGCATCGGTAAATTTAGTCACGTCTGTTTGTTTAAAATATGTGTACTTAAATATCAGTAATCTACTATTAGGTGCAAATGTACAGTGTCCACTAAAGTGTCCTGGGCGAGATGTCAGCATTGTGTAGGTTACAATTAAAACCTACATTAACTCGGTATGATGTCAGTAGTCTTGACGTGAGCTCCTATTCATGTCCTACCGATGAACTTTAAGTTGCATTTCAGAAAATCACAAAACAAACAGACTCACCCTTTTACAAAACACTGGGAATATGTCTAAACTACGTATCAACTCTACAGCCCCTAGTGTGCCGGTGGAACAGTCCTTCCTGATGATAACATTGTGCACAATGGTCGTTAAATAATCTGTTTACAGCAGTATCATTTGCTACAATCACCCTCCTTGAAGTGACTCTGCTTTAGGCACGCAATGTTTTTATGACAGTATCTACAATGAACAACTGTGTATAACAAATGACACAGTGATCAAGATGTTCAAAACAATCCATGCCACCTGATTACTGATGAATCAAGATGATAGACATTGTACATTCACCTTGTACAAACCTGAAATAATGCATGTATTATCAGTGTCGGTGCACGATGACTCTGTTAAGAGGTGAATGCTGATACAGAGGTACGTTGATATTAGGTGATGGAATAAAGACCGCCGCCTTAGCTCTTCCCCATCGTCTTCAAGAGAAGCTACAGAGGAAAAAAGGAATTTAAAAAACTGGTTTAAGTGCCTCCCACAAACATAAAACAGCCTTAAAGATTATAAAAAACATACTACAGTCAATAAATGTATGCTGAATATTGTGGATAGCTAGTAAAGATGGGTTGGGTGATGAAAGGGAGGCTGACGGTAGCAGGTTTAAGACTACTATGCTGCACAGTTACAGGGCTTACATTAATATTGTATCACTATTGGTCAGACAAAAAGACTGGAAAATGATATCAACCTCAATCAATGCTTGTTTAGTTTAGTGAACGTGTGTACCTTTGTTAGGTGATACTCCCCATCTACCAGCTGCTCAATGATATTGAAGTGGTCGGTGTCCGCCACATCCTCCTTGGTCACATTGAGTCCTGACGCCTCTAAAGTCTTTAAAGCCAGAAAATAAATACACTTTATTATTAAAAGGTAGCTATAATAAACAAGTCCCATCATACTCTAATCAAGCCCGGCGATGTCCAGGATAAGCGGTTTAAGATCATGGACGGATGGATACTCTAATCAAAACAGTGTTCACGCTCAGCAGCACTGACTTTGTAGTATTCTTCCGACTGCTTGCGAAACTCGGGCGAGTCGTTCTCAGCGACGGCCACGATGATGTGGCAGCTGGAGGAGGAGAGTTTGAGCTGAGGGACCAGTTTGCTGGGGCTGTTCCTCACCGCCACCTCCCTGCAAACAGGAGACACCCGGAGGAGAGAGGAGTCAAATACGGAGTGGTACGACACACACAACGAGCTTTACATGCACAGTTCTCCTCCACAGAGACAATCGCAACACCCTCACACAGTGCTCTCTACGTCACAGTGCGGTAAGGAACGTACTCTGTCATCTTCAAAGGCTCGTTGACGTAGGTGGACAGGATGGGCAGGAGGTCATATATGCCACTAACAAGGAAAGCACCTGTTAGACAGTCGGAGGAACAACAACAAAGACAAAACTATATCAGCTGTACAGTATTTGTGTCTCAATCTTTGCATTTCTGTTTGTCAGTCGCCTCCATCACTCGTCCCGTTTCACCTGATGGACCTTACCTTTGATCTGAGGAGTGACGCTGTATTGCGACCAGTCAGTGGAGAGGACCATTGCAGCCAGGTGAGCCCCAGCAGAGTGGCCACACAGGTACAGACCACTGAGGGAGGGATCAGAGTTTAGAAAAGACAAACTGAGATGACCGTGATCATGGCATTTTATCTCTTTCTGGGTGAGAGGGAACATTTCAAAATGCATTTTAATGTAATACTTGAATTAATAACGGGTCAGAAAACAAGCATGGGTACCTGATGTGAGAATACTGCTGGACAACAGACACGACACTCCTGCGTACTTGAGATACCATCAGGTCCATGCTGCCTGAAAGGGGCACAGGCAGAGCGCTGACATTCCCAGCTCATCTTCATAAAACAATCTTTTTTCCCAGGAAGAGAAAAAATCTTATCTGAAATGAAGAGACTCTACCTGTGGGGGCGATGTCATAATCGACGGCAACCACCACTACACCTTTGTCAACGAGAGGAACAGCCATGAATCCTGACTCCTCCTTGCTGTATGAGCACAAAGCATCAACAACGGGACAAACCTGAGGAAGACATTTAAATCTGCAATGCAGACGAGAACACAACACCGTACCTGAGGAACTGCCAGTTCCCTCCATGTAGGTAAATAACAAGGGGAACATCTGAAACAGAGGGAATCAGGCCTGTTAATCCGCACGCATTATCTAAGCTTCTGCTATTTGAAGCATGTCGATTGGGGGGGGGGGGTGTTCTTAACAGTCACACATGTCAGTACCCAAAGAGTTGGTGCGGGGTATGTAGACATCCAGTTTCTCTCCATCTCCCTCTCCGTATGGCACGTTGAGCAACGTTTGAGCCAGACCACGGGCACGATCCGTCCCTGGACACACACGAGGGGTATACAACGTGACCACACATACAGGGAGACCATGTGTACCACTGACATCTCTGGGTGTATTAGGTCATTGTGGAAAATGCTGCTCAGTATTGGGAGCTATATTGGATTTTAGCATCAATGTGATGAATTCCTGATTTTGTGTCTAATTCACTGGTTTAGATGGAAGCAGACATTCCCATTAGTTGTCCCAGTTTCTCACGGGAGGCCCGTGGGTTGAGGCACTGATCGTGAACGGTAACAACCCAGATTGACCTTTGTTGCATGGCTCATCTCTCTCACCGCTCACTTCCTGTCATTTCCCTGCTGTTGGCTCTCTAATAAAAAGGTATCAAATGGAAATTGTATATACCATTCATTCATAATCAAGTTTCCCATTGTGGAGAAGCATATTTATACAAGATTTAGTCCAAATTCTGTAGATCAGTGAGGGGCAACTGAATTTAGAGACCCTCATTTCCAATTTTCCCTTCTTTTGTTTAGCTCTGGCCACAAAACCTGGCACAGTATGCTCACCAAATTCAATTCAATGTCCCAATTAGGTAATTCTGTGTGGAACATGTGGCCTAGATGGCTTTTTGTTGTTGTTTTATTTCTTACACTCTGAAGTTCTTTTAGAAATCTTAACAAAACTCATCCAGAATACTGGTCACTATTAGACATTTTAGACTTATTGAAATATATTAAAGCAGCTTGCGTTTTCGAAGTCAAAATATCTTTAGAAAAACATGTCGACTATCCATCTCGGGCTACACAATGCGACTCGACCGGATTTCTGTTCATTGTTGCGAATTAGCATCTTAGCTTTAAAACAGACAGACCTTCCTTTAAAGCCTTCTCGTGAGCCTTGATCACGTCGTCTGCCGACATCCTGTGCGACCACCGGCTGGGTGAATACTGCCTGTCAAGCTCCTGTCACACGGAGAGACTGCTGGTCAGCTGGGCGGCCATGAGAGCCGAGACACCGACCACCATGAGCCGCTGATGAACAGTGTAAACATGGGGAACAGCGCCCCCCTGCTGTTATTTACCCCCTTTACTGAGGCCGTCAAGCTTTTAATGCAACTTCATTCATCGGTTGTAAAAACAGGAAATATAGAATATTATTATTATTATTTCAAAAAGTCAAAGTATATGCTTAACTCACAGTAAGATACAAATTACAACAATCCTGTCAACGTTACAGCCAACAATCTCAGAATGCTAGCAGAGAAGAAAAGAAAAAGCACTTAAAGTCAAAACTCTTACATCTTTCTTCATTTTAGTCCAGTGCATCATTTGTGTCTGTGGTAGTGACTTAATTCGCTGAAAGTCTGCTGACGGAAGAATCCGATCCACATGTGCGCAGCTGAGAGACTTCCGGACTTTGGGCTCATAACCTAAAGTACACACGTCTGTCTCTGACTGACCAGCTGCTCTCTGCAGAGTACAAGACACCGCGTGCTGAAATAATTACAGGCTGTGTTTGTCGATGATATTGAATTATATAAGTATAATATTGTGTGTGTCAGCTGTGTGCCAGTGCGTTTCTGCTTTATTTAACTGTAAAACTTTACATTATTCTTGGCATATTGTTCAGAGTTGCCTCAGTAATTAGCCAAATAAAAAGAAAACCTGAATGTGTGAATTTAAAAGTTTTGTTTGGTAACATTTTACAATCCCACATTTGAACCTTTTCGTCCTTTTAGTGCTCCCTCCCTCTCAAAACAATAGAAAAACAAATGCCAACGTGGCTCGTCCCACCGATGTGACGCTCTGTGCTCTGATTGGTCAGACGTTGCGCCTGCGCTCTCTACCGTCACATCTCTGAGGGCGCTGGTTATTTAAAACAGTCACGTGACTCTACGTTCATTGGTTGAATGTGATATAAAAAAAGCGCACAACCGCCCGCGCGCATTTTCAGCGTTTGGATTCAGGACAACTTCTCCTGTGGGATTGAATTAGTGATATATTTCATATTTATTGAACTGTTTTTTAATTATTATTTATAGCGTCTTTGAGTCAGAATGGACTGTGTGGATTTTCCAAGAGTTCTGCCAAATTCCCCGAGAAAAGCACGCGGACAAATTCAGGTTCGTGTCTGATTGATCTGAAGGTTTATGTCTCTATCATATCGTACTATCAACAAACTAAGATGAGCAGGACACGATAGTGGATAACGTTAGGTGTCTTTTTTTTTTTTTAAAAGAATACCATGTCATTGACTCGTTAAACGTTTATCTCTCATTCGTCACTAACAGCCTCTCTGTCTGTCGGCAGGTCATCTTTGGACCGATGTTTTCAGGCAAAAGGTGAGTTTTTCATTCACAAACAGCAGGTCTCTCTGCAGGTGAAGCTAGCTGTTGTTATTCATATCTACTGTTAATAATTACATTACGCAGGAAAAACAATATTCCGCCCAGACTTCAACATCCCGCCAAATCTCGTCCATTGTTTACCCATCTCCCACAGAATGCATGTCATATGTACAGTTACTATACAGTAACGTTATGTTTTGTAAGTTAACTCATTGTATGACCATATTTTACTGATGTTGCACATTATACTAAACAATATCGCAGTATTTATTACCTCATGCTTATGGTATTGTAGGAAGTTGGTGTTCAAGAGGCTCTGTCATTCATCTGACTATTGTCTTTTAATGGATAACATAAATGTTTGTTTTTTACTGATATTAACTCAATTTATATATTTCCTCGTAACCTGCAGCACTGAACTGATGAGAAGACTGCGCCGGTTCCAGATAGCCCAGTACCAGTGCTTGGTGATCAAATATGCCAAAGACATGCGTTATTGTGACACAGGCATGGCCACACATGACAAGTAAGTCCCCTGTTTGCATTTACTGTGTTATATGTGTAGTTTGCATGTTATCCCCACGTCAACGTGGGTTCTACGGCTTCTGCCCACAGTTCAAAGACAGCTTAGGTTAATTGATGACTCTAATTTGCCCGTAGGTGTGAATGTGAGCGTGAATGGTTGTCTATCTCTGTGTGTTTGCCCTGCAATGCTGCAATGGTCTGGTGACTTGTCCAGGGTGAACCCTGCCTTCGCCCAATGTCAGCTGGGGTCAGCTGCAGGCCCCCCCCCCCCTCTGTGACCCTGAAGATGAGCTGTTGAAGATAATGGATGGATGCACATATCACACTAGAAAGTGAAATGGAGATGACAAACGAAAAATGTGACATCTTCAAGTTTTCCCCCTCCATCTTTTAGACACACAATGGAAGCTGTACCCGCAAGCTGTCTGAAAGAAATGCGGCTTCTGGCAGCACAAGTCTGCGTCATTGGAATCGACGAAGGGCAGTTTGTAAGTCTACATATTCTGTTTATTTTCCTCTTCTTCACCCTAAAACCGTTACTGTTCACTTCCGTAGAGACCAGAATGTGTTACTCGGGACAAATCCCGCTCTCACTGTTGTTGTAGTTTCCAGACATCGTGGAGTTTTGTGAGGAGATGGCCAATTTAGGGAAGACGATCATTGTAGCTGCTTTGGATGGAACCTTCCAGAGAAAAGTGAGTGTTTGTGTTTTGTCTCCACGTGTCACTGTGATACTGACAAACACTCACGGTCCGTACTAACAGACGGACAGTGTGTGGATGCTGCTGAGGCAGATAGAGCACCTCTGTGGCTGTGGACGCAACAAGACTCATTAAGGAAGCACGATAACCGAGAGTTCAACGTGCTCATTATTCCTCACTATAGTGCGTCTCTTCTGTCCTCGTAACGTGATTATACCTCCATCCATTCAGTGGTACTTAGTGCTTTTCTGCTGTCCTGTGCGTTCCTGTAGCCGTTTGGAAACATCCTGAACCTCGTCCCTCTAGCGGAGAGCGTCGTGAAGCTCCACGCCGTCTGCATGCAGTGTTACAAAGAAGCCGCCTACACCAAGAGGATAGGAGCGGAGAAGGAGGTGAGGAGGCAATCCCAAGAACAGTCTTCAATGAGTTAGCCATAAACATAAACAAATGACTTCCAATCTCTCTTTACGCCTTAATTATGTTATAACAAGATAGTTTTAGCAAATATGTTCTGAGATAATTCAGAATATTATTGTTATGTTGTGTCTGTCAGCCATCTTTATTTATAGAGTGGGTAGTGAACCTTTCTTTTCTTTGATCAAACTGTTGTGAACCTGTCGACTGTTGTTTCTCTGTGCCTCAGGTGGAAGTGATTGGTGGAGCTGACAAGTATCAGGCGGTGTGTAGAAAGTGTTACGGAGGTCTGATGGCGGAGAAAGAGAACAGCGCTCCATTCAGGAACGAAACTCCACAACACATCCTCTTGGGAAAACTCGTGGAGTCAGCGATTCCTAGGAAGCTTTTCTCTTCTCTCCATCTCTGAACACAAAAATAAGACTTGTTGCCTGAAGTGGTGGAGAGTATAAATCTCATGGTGGTTTTTTTGGTTGGTATTTGTGCACGAGCATTGGTTGGAAAATGGATTTTTATTTGAGATTAACTTTTGCTTCATGACATTTTAAAGTTTCTGCTAACAAGTTGGATTTGATCAGCCCAATTAACTTCCTTAGTGTTTGTATGTGTTCTTTATTTGGTGTCTAATACACATAGGTGTAATGTATTAAAAATGTTTTTACTTGACGGGGCACTTAATAACCCTGGAGAACTCTAGCAGTACCCTGTCAAATGTAAGGTTTTTAATTATGTTTGTATAATTGTATATTCTGGTTACATTTGTAAAGAAAACCTTTTGTGGAAGGTTGAGTCATGTTTGTCAGGTCAGCAGGAGTTTGAATTAAAGTGTACATTATATCATAACAGTTGGGAGATTATCCTTTTCCCCCATTTTAAAGCGTACAGTATGTTTTTAACTCTCGCACACTTAACTGTGATACGTAACTGAATGCCCTCGCATGCGACAGAGGACCAAAATAACCTGTTTAAATCCTGGCAGGCTCTGAGGCTGGAATGGAGAAAGTATATCATCCCTACAATATAAAACCTGTAATACTGCAGTGCACATATGCAACAATAACCTTAAAATAGAACATCCTGTGAATGATTTCATTCTGACATTAAAAAAACAAATCACGCTAACCAAAGTGACTAGTATTTATAAAACAAATCATCCAGCCTTACATGTAAAACATGCATCTTGATCAAATCTAACTTAAAATTTACAAAATACCAAATTATGTAACTGCAAAAATGTCACATGCGTCACAAAATAATGACCATAACGCTATATTTGAACTGAATCTAAAGGCACAGTTTAGAGACTTCCTGTCAGTCGGGTGATTTAGGAGGTTGTCCAATAACGAGCTGCAGATTTAACTGCTGCCCCAGAGCCTGAAAATCAGCCTTTGCGATATAAAAAGAAAACACGAGGGCAGCTGTGATGCACAGCTTAACTTTAATATTTAATCATGGCACATTTGATTCACTTTCCTTCCCCAAAAACCCTTTGATGTTAAATTTCTCCTCACGGTACAAATGATAAATCAACAGAAGATTTTCATATAGATGGCTTCAGCAAGTTCATGTGTTTTCTATTAATAATCAATGTATTTCCACTTGTACAAATATCTTCAATGTAGTACCACAATAGCATGTTTCTATATATATTTATAACCACATTCAATTGCTGGTCTGTCATTTGCAGATCTAGAGTCCGTTTAAATCAAAATCTACGTTTGAGCATCACTTTAGACGAGCTACAGCAGCCGGACCGTCGGGCACAAAGCAACACATGAAACCAGTTGCAGGCTGAGGTGTTAATCTTGTCGTTGGTAAAGACACACCTGCTGCAGTCTGCCTTCAACAGTTTAGATTAAGAAGCCTGTAAACGGGAGATAAAAATCGGTGTTCGGGAAACTAACCGTCTCAAAGACATAGGAGGAAGTGTGAGGCCGCTCTGTTCGCAGGTTTAAGAGGGAGCATTGTTTCTGCTAGTTAATAAGTTACTCTCCAGTAAGAGGACATGCTCGGTGGATAAACCTGTTAAGTGCAGCTATCTACGTTCTCCTCCCTCCTGTCTATCTGAACCACAAGTTTAAAGGGCAACACCGACTATGAACGTCCAATAAACGCCTCTACAGATTGGCACACGTAACCCACTGTTAACACAAATTTGTTATATCTGCAATGATCAGAGTTTAAGAACTGGAGGGGGTTTTATGTGTTCTCATGTGACCATCGACAGCACATTAGAGTGCAAAACTTTCTCTCAGGGGTGATTTTGTGGCTTTATGGCTACGAAACATGCACAATCTGTACAGAACTAAATCAGAGGGGGACATTTGGCTTTATAGTGGTCTTTTCCCACTGTAATCGAGTACATCCTGAAACATCCAATAAACCAAACAAGCAAAGAAAAACAGGCACATAGAACCATGAAAATGGCAGCTTCGTAAGGTGAAGTCTATGTACAAATGCAGATTCTCAGGTTCCACCAGAGAGTAAAGAGGAACACGTTCTTCACACCGTCACATTATATATCACCTTTGACCTCCTGGGTACATTCCATCTACCTCTCCCCATCAGGATCAGCCCACTGGAGGTAAAGAGTTGCGTCTTTGCACACAGGTCTAAGGTCAGATACTCAACAGTCAGCCTGACGTCTTGATATCCGACCGCCGACCCGTTGACGTAAACGGCGGTGTCCCTCGTCTCTAACTTGCAGTTGCACTGCGCAGGCTCTCAAATTGGACAACACTTGGAAAAGTGTGTTGAATCAAATGTAAAACCACATCAATATGATATAGCTGTGGGTCTGTGCAGTGCAACAACAATCAGTGTACCAACAGATGATCTGGTCCACGCGACCTCCCTTTGTCTCAGTAGTTGGGCGGCTGGTAGTCAGCGTCTCCTTGCGGCTGGGGGATTGGCTGGAAGGGGGGCTGCATGTCGGGCACTTTGCTGGGATAAGGGTTGTAGGTGGTAGGGGTGTAGGTAGTGGGGTTGTAGGAGGTGGGGGCGTAGGTCGGAGGGTAAGGGGTGTGGTGATCTGGTTGTGGCTCTGTGTAGGTCGGCATGGTTACTTCATTCACACCGCGGCGGAAACGGATCAACGCAAAGTAGGTCAGGAGTCCCTGTTTAATGAAATAAAAATGTCACGGTTATTACAGTCACTTTGAAGAGTTCCAGTTTTATTTCACAATATTCCTGAGGATGTTTTAGATCTTTACTTTTTTTTAGCGATTGATGTATTTTTCTCAACTTCTAACTGAACTGGTTTCACTTCGTATCGGTGTCAAAACTTGCCGCAACGTGCAGAGACCTGAGGCTTCTTAGTGGAGACAATCCACCACGATGACATTCAGTCGGTCCATGCATCACATTATTGCAACATGTGTGATGTGTGCTAATGAGGTTTAATGCAGAGTTTGAAGTCTTCTGATGGTGGGAAACTCCAACACACGGTTTGAAAGCCAGCTAAAGAACACCCTGACGATTACATGTCCGGAAGACAAACACTTGCTATTTGCTCTCAGCTATTATTGTAACTTAAGGGTAACAGAAGTGTTACACGAGATGGAATATCTGTGTGAGAGCAACTTGATTATAGTTTCTAGAAATATAAGGTTTGCTGTTCAGCAGCTGACTCTGAAGCATCAAATGTCAGAGGTTCCCACCAGTATTTGAACGCACGATCCTGGAGGACTTCTACAAACAATATGCAACTTCATTAATTATTGTATAGAACACATGATGTCTCTGAAGCTGATTTAAAGTCTCTTTGTACCTTTACCAACATGAACTGAAGTCAGTGGTGGCTTTAAAGGACTAATTTTACAATTTGGGAAATATGCTTATTAGCTTTCTTGCAGAGAATCAGGTGAGGATGAAATTCTGAGCTGTTTTTTTTAATTAAAAAGAAGACAACAGCAGTCCTGCTCACCCATGTGGCGATAGAGAAGAACGAGAAGGCCACAGTGGCTCGTGCCGGGTCCACTGGGACACCGCTGGCATGAGTTTTAGCCCACTCACTGGCCAACAGGCAGAAACAAACAAACCAAAGGAAGCACCACACCCCTATAAAACACAGAGAGAGACAGATGCACAAACACACACAGTTATGAATTATTAAAAGATATCAAAACTGTGAAAACACAGATTTGAAAATGTAACTCCTGTGAAAAACATACTAAAAACAATGTCAAATGAAAACAAAGGGCTCTGCTGTTGCTGTCTGCTCGAATGACCACAAGCTGTTTTTCTAACGACCACTTCTTTGTTTCCTTGAAGAATGGCTGACTGTGAACTGTGGCATGTACAGCTGATGTTGCTACCGTGTGCAACGATGAATAATACATGTCGTTGTATGTCAGGAGAAGAGGCAGCGGTCTGTCGCACATTACGCCAATTCTCAGAGGCATTCTGTACAGATACAACATTGATATATTATCACCTAATTAAGCTGATATGTGGTGAACATGTTAGCAAACATTAGCTTATTTTAACATGAGATACAGAGCAACGTTAGCATTCATTTGGAGTCGGTTGTGGGAAATATTTTCTCTCTTTTAGCTCTGGTTTTGTTCCCCACCAACCCCAGAGGGAAATATCTGAATCTTTAGCTGTTAAATGCTTCACTATGTTCACCAGCTAACTGCGTCACTGTGATGTTTGGTGCTTAACAAGTAGTGGACAATGGGTAAACAGCAGTAAACAGCTGCCCAGGTTGTGGCTGGAAACGAGGTTGATGAGAGCCGTACCAAATCAGTAAAGTTGTGGGCCGTAACACCAAAACAATGAGCTAAAAGAAGATAAACACTACACACTACACACTCTTTTACATTACACAAAGTCATTTGATCCACTGTTAATATAAAAATATGAATTAGTGCAGCTTTAAAGCTCTTTCAAAACAAAGATAACGCTCCTGCTCACCTGAGAATCCCAGGTCTGCCATGACGGCGTACTTCCTCTCCTGTGCGTTGCTCATAAAAGGCACGTAAGCGTCCAACACCAGGAAGGCAATACATGCCAGGAAGGCGATCACCCCGATGCCAATAGCGTAATGACACGCCGAGTCGTTCTGGTTGAAGATGCACTTCACCTGGGCACTGTGGGTAGAGTTGATGTATCCCTCCGTTGTGATGGAAGCAAACACCACCAGGGCAAATATCTACATTGAATCAGAGAAAAGAAGAAGGTGGCCTTCAATGACTTGCAAAGCCGTAAGAAGAACGTGTTTTGTTGAAGGAACATAGCGCTGGTTTTTCCAGTTTATCCATCAACTTCACATTGCATACTTTACAGCCGTGCTGCTCACTGTTGTTTTGAGGCTGATTTGCTGCCTTTGGTTTCACTTCACGAAAGCACAATATGAACGCATCGACAAAAGAGAGTTTTGTCACGTGACAACATTTGCAAACATCCTCAGTTGGGAGTACTGAAAGCAAACTTCACAGAAGATATATGTAGAGAAGAGGTCTGCTGCTGTCACCTCTGATTACCCCCCTAACCATGTGACCTACTTCTGAGTGCAGCTGCCTGTCATGTGACTCCAGAGACACCACAAACTCCACCAACAACACTCGTAATGAGCCTGGGAGGAGGATAGAGAGGGACTGTTTAACTGGTGGGAAGCAGGACGAGGTGAGAGGGGGTAAACAGGCCACAATCCTGCTGATGGGACGAAAAGTACCAAAAATTAGCAGAAGGCATTAGGGAAGTGAATGTGGGGAGTTCCAAAACACAAGACAACAGTGAGACAGAGGGATCATTAGTGGAGCAGACGGATGTTTCTGTGCATTGTGACGACAACACAATTGGACAGATGGAAAGTGTTTGTGAGTGAGATGTCACAAACATGTAAAAAACGTCCCGTATGTTCATACAGCATGTTCTTTTGGGGCTTGTTTGTTTTGCTCTGTCAGACGCCATTAAGCGGCACAAATAACACAGACACCCTCCTTCTGATGACTTGTGTTTACACCATGAATAAAACGCCACCAGAAGGGAAACATCTACCTTAAATGTACTGTTTCACATGTAACAGCAGGGTCAGACCGGGTATAGTGATGTGATTCAACACCTTAAATGAGCAAGAGCCACTGTACGCAGACACACGCGGACATGTTCCAGGAGCAGGCGTGGTGCATTGTGGGACCTGTAGGCTGTGTTACAGACCGAACAATCCTCTCTTGTGTCATAGGTGCAGGCTTGTTGAAGTAAGATTAGAATCACCAGAGATACATGGCGATCTAGCCAGTGTGAATTTGAGATGAGTTGACCACAGCTGAACTTACGTACGTGTGTGTGTGTGTGTGTGCGTGTTTGTGTGTTGAGGAGGAGATCAGTGGCAAACATTCACCACGAGTCAAAGCGAGCGCCAACGGGGGAGAGGTATCACCTTACCTGCCCATCAGCCCCTGTTTACCAGTTCACACTTACTCTCACATACATTTTCCCAAACATATAAACACTCAGCAGTTGTGGCAGCCAAGGGCACATTCTGTCCTCCGTCCTCATCTACCGCGCTGGATAACATGCCACAGTATCCGTGTGACGTTGTGTGTCTTCTCACCCACCTACGATCACCCTGCATGTGCATTAGCTGGAGGCCTGACGAATAGCTTACGCTCCATGAACCAAGTAAATGGAAATCAACCGTGGTCTCTGTAATCTTGGACACGAGTCTGTGGGGAGAAGACGGCAGTCACGTCCAATAAAACTCTCTCTGAATGAGGATCCAAATTGTGTGTTTCACCAGGGAAGTGTTCGAGGACTTCAGTTCAAATCCAGTCCTTTAAATCTGCGTGCTCACAAACACGCCGTGTTGGACAACAATACATTTTAATCGCACAACCTGTCTGGTCACAAGTCATTTCGGACTTTCCAGATCAGTGTCTTAACCACAAAAACAAATCTTTGCCACAAGATTTGCCTAGCAACAGGTGATCAGCAGAAACAACTTCCCATAACTTTCCTTGGTACATGAAACCTCCTTTTTATGCAAATAAACGTTGTGCATACAACCCCTTTATGATGACAACTACTAATATCACTGTCATGTAACCATTTATATACATAGAATTGTGTAGCAGAGAGTCTTGTGGTCCGTCTATAAGTTAAATGTAATCTTCCTCTCTGGTGAGCACAGCTCCAGTGTAGCAGACTGCAGAGATCTCCAAAAGATGAACATGATCAAACATCTATTCTATCTCAGTGTCTGACAGTTTTCTGTCTTTTGTCCTCTGACAACAGCAGTGTTGACCTGCGCTGTCGCCGAGCTGCTGTCACACACCAGCTGCGTGCAACACGACGCCCCGTAGAGACGCTGCACATAGGAGCCTGTTGTTCTGCCAACTCAAATAGAAATGGAGCGTTTCGCTCCACAGAACCAGTTTACGCGCTCCGGGCCATGTTGGATATGACTTCTGTGTCTTCTTAACCTTTGAACACGCGCTGGTAAATCTCCCACACGGCCCACTCACCCAACTGAGTATCCGCACGATGGTTGGCGGCTGTCGGATAAACTTGTAGAAGTCGAAGCCTCCTCCTGCGAGCGAAGCCCCGTACGCACTTGCACCGGCCGTCTCCTCCATGTCTCTCTCCCGTCCAACAGGTTCTCCGAAGCTCACCGAGGGGTTTTCTTTTCTCTCCACAAGACCTGACAGGACAGCCCGCTAAACTAAACTACGCTGCTGTCACCTCCTGTCGTGCTGCTTCTCCACAACGAAGACCAGTGGCACCCAGAGGAGCTGCGCGCGTCAGAGGGGCGGAGTTGGGCGGTTAGGAGCCCGGAAACGCGTTCATGCGTGACTCTTGTCATTCTTTTTTTACCCACCACAAATACTTTAAAGATAGACAGTCGAATGCATCACACTGAAAAGACGTGACAGCACAGAAGATCACGAGCAGATGTTTATTCAACCACATCAGCCTGTTTATGAACAGTGTGAGCCCTCAGGGTCCCTCAACTGGTTCATCCTCCAACTCTTCTTCTCTTCCTTAATTTGGGGCCATTCGTCCACGGAGGCCTCAGATGCCTGAGGAGAGAACAGAGTTTGGCTGCTTGCTTGTTTGAATAACAGGCTCACTGGTTGATTTATTTCATGATGAATTCATTTCGTTTCTAACCTGATCAAATTCACCACCTCTGGCCATTGTCTCTAAATCAGCATCTTCATTGTACTCTGACAAATCCTGTGAGGAGAGAGAGAGAGAGAGAGAGAGATCTCTGTGTCATGGTTCAGTAGTCATCCTAATGGAGATTAAACAGTGTGCGATAGTGAAAGTGGCTCATGTGAGAGTGGATGAATGGGGGAAGTGAACAGCCTTTGAAAGACGGAGAGGCACAGAAACATTGACTAACCAGCTCGTCCTCACATGCAGCTCCCATTCCCCTCATCTCCAAGCTCAACCTGAGAGGAGAAAGGTGCAGTTGAAAACATTGGTACAGTGCCATAGCATAAAATGAATGTAATATGGGCGCAGTGTTGTTTCTGGGAATGGGAATGGAAGTGTACATTCCACAGTTGACAGTTCACCCACCCAAAAAACATGATTTGTTTAGGACTGATTCAGAGATTTCTTTTGACTTATCCTATTTAAATAGTATTTTATGTGGGCATTGTTTTTTTTAAGGTGTCAGAGAAACAGAGAAATAACTCACAGAGAACTTCCTCCATACTGCCTTCGCCCTGCAACGAGAGTAAAAAGATGAATTCTCAGTAGCAATGAGGAGGTATAGCTACACCGAATGAAAACAGGACTCCGAAACTCACTGAACATTGCTCCAAGCAAACAGCAAATAGAGACCAGGACAACCAGGAATGTAAAACATCCAAAGACAACTGCCACCACCGAGACGCGGAGACGATTCAGCACTGGAGGAGCAGGAAGAAGAAGAGGAGATGAAACCAGCTCTCACCTGTCTCAAGAATGTTCTACCTGACTCAATCAGTGGATCAGCTACCTTCTTTATTCAAATACATCCAATTGCTGCTTTTGGAGCTGGTGTTGTCGAAGCTGTCTGACACTTCACAGTGGTACGTTCCAGCGCTGCTCCTCCCTACAGACAGCAGGAGTATGGACTGCTCTGGAGGCTGGTTGACCACTTTGTAGAAGCTTCCTCTGTCATGTAGGAGGGTTTTGTTGAGGAACCACCGGTACTGAGGAAGAGATCCCTTCGCTGCCTTGCAGTAGAACCTCAGGCCGATCACGGCGTAGTTTTCTCCGAAGTCATAGTCGTAATGCATCATCACAGGCCCACCAACTGGGACTGTTGGAGACGGTATGGATCGGAAAGAGACATCATGGACAAACATTAAAAGAAAGCAGTGTTATGTCAGCAGTTTCAAACAATTCACATACCAACTTCCAGGGGAATCCATTGACTGAATTCAGTCCGGTCTCCGTTGTTTGCCTGGCACTGGAGCCATCCCAAGTGCTGGCCCAAGACCAGTGGAACCTTAAATGTCGCGTTTCTCTCGTCAATCGTTATATTGGCAACTAATTCTGTCCTGTTGTACAGTGAAAAGGTGACAGGCGGAGTCCCTTTAGTTGACTGACAGGTGACCTCGGCAGAATAGTTGTGGGAATCTTCCTTTAACACGGTGAAGGAGATGTCAGGGATTGACACCACGTCTGAGGGAGGAAGACGTCGGAGAATTCAATGTTGTTCAATGAAACCGTATCACATTTACAAACTTTGAACGTGAGAGGTTATTCATGGCAGCTGACCTTTGACTGTGATCATAACTTGAGAGCTGGAGGTGAAGTTTGTTTTGTTAAAGTGGTTGGTGGCGACACACATATAGGATCCGCTGTCTTTGGAAGTAGTTCTGAGGATGAAACGCATCATCCCATCATTAACTTCCTTCACTTAGAAAACAGCATGCCCAGTGGCTGGCCTCCATGACAAAGGACTTCTCTCTCAGACAGTGTTGAACAAATGTTTGTTGCGCAAAATGAGTCATAGAACACAGGAACTTGCTTAATGAAAAGCTGCAACGCGTTCCAGCATTTTACCGCTTTTTTATAGAATCACAAGGCAACCACCTCCCACCAACCACTTAGCAACCACCGATAGGGCCCCAGTTTCATGTTTGCACCAGTACATTCAGCTGCTCACACCACCATGGCAACCCTAAAATCTCGATGGGATTCGACTGACCTGTTGATCAAGAGATTGTTATCTGCAACATGGTGGAGAGGTGACTGAGAGACATGTTGACCATTCAGCAGCCACTCGTAGGAGACGTGATTTCCAGCGATGAGTTCACAGTGTAGCTCCAGCGTCTTCCCCTCAAAGAAGTCCACTGGACCTGATCGAACGGCAATCTCTGCACCCTCCACTGGCTCTGCAGGACAGATACAGCAACAGACTGAGATCCTGGTCTTATTTCAAACCAACAAGAATTCTTAATGGAGGGGAGGGAAGTAAAAAACCTTCTGGTGTCCAAATATGATTACTGTTGTAATGTGGCTCTATTGATGGCAATGTTGTTGTTGTGTTGTGGCGGTTCATCACTCTGGACCTGTCTGAATATCTCAACAACTATTGGATCGACTGTCATGACATTTCGTCCAGACGTTCATGTTCCCCTGAGGATGAATCCTTCTGACGTTGGTTATCCCTTGACTGTCCCAACATCATATTACAGGGACATCATTGTGCCACTGTCTTGGCTTCAGTTATGGAAACATGAAGGTTTTCTTTCGTTAAGAAAACAGCTGGGTGGCTACTTATGGACAGCAAATGGGGGGTAACGTGTCAGAGCATTCATTGAAGGGGGCCTGCGTTAAATGTACACAATGCTGATGTAATATTTTGTGAACCCTTTGTTTTGTTCTTTTCTTTATTCAATCAGGTAAAAGTCTGATTGGGATTCAAATCTGTTTTGTCAAGAGAGATTTTGGCTCAGAGGCAGTTTACAGTAAAAGTAGTGCAAAAGTAGTGCAAGTAGTACAAATTTCCCCTTGGGGATAAATAAAGTATATTTCTATTCTATTCTATTCTTCTAGTGAAATAACTGTAACATAGACAGTATGCCCAAGCTAAGAAAAATGTCACCTTACAAAAACAAGCTGTTCGAGAAATGTTTTTTTCTCATTTTGTTGAGCTTTTACAAGCACGAACGCCCTGAATGCTCGATGTTACTGCTACAGGGAAGCCATGTACATGTGACATACAATACATCCATGGTAAAGAAGAGACTCACCAACAACCTTCAGGTAGTGTGTGTAGCTGACAGTGGGCTCTATGTTAGAGTTGTTTTGAGCCTTGGCCACACACTCCAGGCTGCCTTCATGGTATGGTGCGATTACCATGGGAATTGTTCCAACCTCCCCGTTCAGGGAGGTTGATTCGCCCAACAACTTGTCACGGTTATCCTTCCTAGTAAAGGTTGATAATTTGAGAGGTTTCTATCATTGCTAAATGGATTTTGTTGCAGTGGTTAGATTTAATGTGAACAAATACTCACTTGATTAACTGCAGCAGGATATTTTCATTCTCGGGGTAGATTTTCAGTTCACACTGAAAATCTATAATGCTATTCACCAAAGCTTCCGAAGGGCCAATTACTTCTGGACGCCCCAGAGTGGACCGGCCTATCAGAATCAGAATCAGAATCAGAATCAGATGTAGAACATTTAACAATATGTACAATATAAGTATAAACATATATCCAAAAGAAGTATATATATGAACATAAACCTATAAACAACAATGGAATTGAGGTGATAGTGCAAGTAGTGGTAATAGTGCAGACAGAGGTAGTAGTGCAATATGTCTGATTAATTGTTCATCAGAGTGACGGCCAGCGGACAGAAGCTGTTCCTGTGTCTGGTGGTTTTGGCGCACAGCGCTCTGTAGCGCCTACCAGAGGGGAGGAGTTGGAACAGGTCGTATCCAGGGTGTTTATCAAAAATAATACAATAAAATAAAACTACACAAACACTCAACAGAAAGAATCAAGAGCTACACAATTGACTAAATATGTACTAACAGACATTCAAAACATATAAGTGACTTACTGCTCCCCTTGCTACAGGTGCAAAACCCTGTAGAGATGAAGAAGAAATCAAAAAGTTGACAAGAGTTTCATGTTGTGAAATGTACTGCAGTGCAGTTTGTGTTGAGTAGCTTACCCAGTATGACCACGAAAAGGGAAGCAAACATTCTTGAAGAACAGTCGTTAATAAAACTATAAACTCTAAATATGACTACGCTGCGCTGTGTTTTGCAGAAGTTTTGACAGGGTCAAATGGAGGTTTGAGGCACTGCTGGTGAAAAAAGTGCACACACACATTTAAAAATGTGCAAATAACTGATAGTGATAAACTAACCCCTCCCTGCAGTCCC
>NW_022280061.1:2762224-2819440 GCF_004355925.1 Anarrhichthys ocellatus | reverse complement strand
AAACACCCCCCCCCCCCCCCCCCCCCCCCCCCCCCCCCCTCGTAACATCATAAGATCAAGTCATTTACTCAGAACTGTTGTGTCATATTTTGAAAAATGTCAGTATCAAAACAACATAAGTCAGAGGATTTGCGAGGATGTGAAGGTGTAATAAAGGATAATTTATTTCATTGGTTTAATTGAAAAAAGAAGACCAACAACAAAACATCAGTTGACAGTCACATTCACAATCACTTCATTCCAGCATACAGAGATAATCAGTAAAGTTGCTGTGCACTGCAGGGCTACGTAGCTCTTTCCAGAAAACGTTTGAGGAAGTTAACGGGATTCTTTTTGGGAAAATGCAAACCTTTTCAACTGAAAGTGTACCAATTACATATTGTGTCTATTTTTCCTATATTTTGAACCAAATTAAGTAAGTAAGTAAGTAAGATTTATTTATAAAGCGCTTTTGACAGACAAGTCACAAAGTGTTTAACAAGAGCAGAATTACAAACATAAACAACACAATGTGACCATATAAGGGCCAACAATTTACATACAGTACAAAATTAAAACATGGTTTAATAACAGGCCTAGGACATGAGTTTTTAGTCAAATGCCAGTCTAAACAGGTGCTTCTTGATCTGATTCTGTAATGAATTCACAGAATCTGTGAAGCGTAGGGGTGCAGGCAGAGAATTCCACAACCTTGGTGCTACTGCCTCAAAAGCTCGGTCACCACGGGTCTTAAAGCGCGTGCGTGGGACAGACAGATAACCTAACATGTTTGACCTGAGAGCGCGGGCGGGTGAATAAGGGTGAAGTAATTCAGTGACATATGTAGCAGCCTGGACGTGTAGTGCTCTGTAAGTGAGGGTGAGAATTTTAAAGTGGATCCTAAATGCTACAGGGAGCCAGTGGAGAGATCGGAGTACGGGGGTGATGGTTAATTTTAAAATGACATAGTCTTTCCCAGCAAATTTACAGTTACATATCAGTTCATTTTAATAAATGATAAGAGACTAAGGGACTATATCACTGATTCTAAATCATTGCGTTTATATGAGGTGTTGCGCACGCCTGTATATCTGATTCTGACCATCAAAGTCTGTCGATCCCAGTCACATCCCTGACTGGGATGTGGGTGCAGATAGAGGAAGTGCATCAGAACTGGGATAGGAAGGCACAAACATTGGTTGAACAGGTTGATTTGAGTAACAGACCAATTAACTTTCTGAGGTCCATCAAGACAAAGCTTACTTTGTTGTAGCAACGTGGGCACGAGCTGGGAAAGAAATGAGAGGAGAAGACATAAGAGCAATTAATATAGATTGAGTTACATATTTCCAGTGGATTGATTTCTCTGTCACACATAAATACACACACACGCATACACACACCTTGCTTGTGGTCAAACATCTTGTACACACAGCCTACACCCACTGCTAACATCAGAAAGAGGAAGCAGCAGAACACTATGGTGAGGACATCTATGGTGTTCAGGAAAACCTCTGTGGAAGAGAAGGGACAAAGCAAATGAAGCATTACGTACTGTAGAGGCAGGATTTAAGGCATTCAAATATATATGATATGTGCTTTTTACTTGGTGGTGTTTCAGTGGAGGATGTTGCTGGAGGCAAGGAGTTAAGGATCCTGTCTGAGCAAGAGTAGAACGTGTGATTTAGAACACTAAAGATCAACTACACCCCACACAAAGAGGAAATGTATAAACGGGCACGTGTGAAATGTTAAGATGAGTCTGTATTCAAGACTCATAACCCCCGTAAAAGAACAAGTTGTACTCAAACATGTTAGTTAGTGAGCGTTAGAGGTCTTTGGTAGGCAGATTTGGTGACCTTTCGACATAACCAGGCTAGCTATTTCCCCCTGTTTCCAGTCTTAATGCTAAGCTAAGCTAACCGACAGCTGACTGTAGCTTATTTACTGTTAGCTTGATGTTTTTACCTGTGACTCGGACCAGCACGGCTGCACTCTCCACCCAGGGCCCGGAGTCATTGTAGCTGTCCCTGGCCCTGCAGCGGTAATACCCAGACTCCTCTGGGCCAAGCTTGGCCAGAACCAGGGTCCGTCTACCGTCAGTTAGGGCACCGTGATACAGGACGGGCTGAATATGGGAGTCCACATCCGTCTCAGTGGGAAGGCCAGAGTTGTTCAAGAGCCAATAGATGTAAGGGAAGGTTCCTCTGCTGACTTGGCAGCTCAGCTTGGCAGCAGTCAGTTTGGAGTCAGCACTGTAGAGATATTCAACTTCCACTTTCACATCACCTCCGACTGGCACTGGACGAATGAGGGGGGGTGAAAGACAGGTCAGCAATCACAAAAAAACATATTTCCTACATATGTTGGTGTATTTCATACCCATTTCCAGAGTCACAGGCTCACTCATCAACTCCTGCACCTCAGTCTTCACCCGACATCGAGCGACGGCCACGTCCTGCCCGGGTACCATGGGGACAGGGAACCAGGCAGCGAGGGATTGAGCAACTGTGACAAATCCCACTTCTGTGTCATCTACTGAAAGAGAGATGTTGACCGGAGGACTCCCTCCTGTTGACCAGCACGTCACGTTGCCACGGTGGCTGGCTCCCTCTTTGGAGATGGAGAAAGAGATTCTTGGTTTTGAAACGTAGACTGGTGGAGGAATAAAGAGGGGAGAAGTCGGGGACAGGGATGATACAATACATGTTAGGCTAAAGTCAAAACACATGTAACCAGCATGTCAGGCAGGTGTCGTCTTTTTTTTTTTTTTGTTACACACCTTTGACTGTCACCTGGACCTCTGAGCTGCTGGAAACTATAGTGTCCTGCACCCTGGACCAAGCCATGCAAGAATAGTACCCAGCATGCTCTGGAGCCACCTTCCCCATCACCAGCTTGTTCCCAGTGAGGAGAAGCAGGGGAGAGGTTAATGATGTCACTTCCGTCCTGTTGAAAAACCAGGTGTAGAAAAGGTGGGAACCCTTTGCGACGCTGCAGCTCAGTTCAATGCGTGACCCCTCGTATGCCACTGGGGGGAAGGGCTCAGAAGTCACTCTGGTGTTTGATGCTGGAGCTAGAGGTTGGGGAAGGATGGGTGGTTGGGGAGGCGAGACAGAGGTCAAGTTTGGGAGTGTCTCCGGTAAAATAAGCCAGTTATTAAAGCTGTAACAGGATGAATGCTTTCTCTGTGTTTGTCACTCACTGACTACAGTCAGCTTGATGTTGTTGCTGACTCCTGTGCTTCCTTGTGTCGTCGCCTTGCAGTGGTATAACCCCTCCAACGTTGGAGCGACTTTGAATGAGGCCGTTTGGTCCCCTTGGAGATCAGCGACTGTGGCGATTAAAGCGTACCCATTCCTAATCAGCTCATAGGTGACTGGCAGAGAGGAGTTAGGTGCAATACAGCGGAAAGTCACCCTCGAGCCGAGGTAAGCCATGTCAGGACCAGTCAGAACCGGCCGAGGAGAGAGCGATCCACCTGAAGAGAGACAGTGAGCACTGGGAGTTTAAGTGGAGCCCTGAAATTTAACCATAACAAGTTTTAAAGAGAGTATGAGCAGGTACAGCCACAAATTATTTTATATCAGTTTTTGAGATCAAAGAATAATATCTGGAAAGTTCTGAACCAACTAAAGATCAATCGATCAGCCAAGCACCAGATCTTAAGGAGCTCCACTTTAACAAACTTACTTATACTGATGAAAAAACGTGCCAGAGCTGAAAGAAACAACAACACATTGTTGTAAGAATATAAATGAATCAATCAAATTATTTATTCATATTGCCGTTTTAAACTATGTTGATTAACTCACCCAAAGTTGGCAGCAAAGTTAAAGTTTGTAGATTCTTCATAACTGCTCCGCATTTATCTTTGACACCGTTTCTCCATAGCTTCGTTCAGTGTCCGAATGTGTGTGTATGTGTGTCGCTAAGGGTGTTACACACGTGTTGCAACTAGATAACATATTAGGCTGCGTGTTAGGTTTTATTTTAAGTGCGACACATAAAGCTTAAAAATGCACCACAAAGGTTTAATGAGCAGGATATTTGAAAATCACTTACAGTTCATTGAATTCAGGTAAAGGGACATTTTGGAACAAAACTTAGCACTATGATCATCGTATCAATAATAATAAAATTACATATATGTAACACTTTTTCACAGTCACGACAGGACCATAGAATAATAATCAAATCTTTAATTCCCCAAAAAATGACTGCAGAAATGATTTAGAGAATGCATCACATGAAGGTTAAAATAAGACCTCAGGAAGAGGCCACAACTGCTTTTCTTATCTTTGTATGTCACGTAACTGGAACAGTCCTTTTGACTTCTTATTTTCAGCCACCCATAAGCCTCCGCCCAGCTGTGGTTGCCTAAAAGCACGGCTTTATATTTAAATTATATTTAAGTCTGTGGATGGACAGGCCTGACAGCTTGGGTACTTTAATCAGTTAGTATGCCCGTCCTCTTCGATGGCTGCAGGACAGACTCTGTGCGGATTTCTCTGACGTCTGAGCATCGTGGCATGCTTTTTAACCAGGAAACGCTTATCTGAGCTGCTCTGTGGGACAAAACACATACAAATGTAAAGGCACAGCATGCACACAGATAGACTGGAGAAGCACAACACACCAATAGACATGAAAAGTATTCACTTGCAACAACCAAATCAACTGCAGTAACTCAAACATTTTCCTTCTGTGTCTAATTTGTACGTATGTAAGTGTTTGATGACATGTGACTTACCATAACCAGCATGTCTTTCAGTCTCTCTATGGCCTTCTGATTGGCTCGTCCCCGTGACACATACGAGGTTAAGAGTATACTGAGGAGCAGAATCAAGACAGGCAGATCAGAAGAAAGGACTGTACGTCTATTCTTAAAACAGCTTGTATCTATTGAAGATCATCACTTCTACATAACGTGTTTGCTGCTGTGCACTCAGTGCTTCTCGTTCCCCTTTTTCATTGTAGATTTTACTTGTTTTCCTTCAAACTGGAAAAACTCATCTCACTGCAAATACAGAGCCAGTGTTTGTATAAACCTGTTGCATACTTACACCTCAGCGAGTATGAGCGGCAGGGCGAAGGCTTCAGAGGTCAGGTAGCGGAGCGTGGTCTGTGCCGGGCTTGGGAGGCTGTTCACACACACTCCTGTCACGTTAAACACAGATTCTCCATTTCCAAATGGACCACAGGAGGACCTGGGTAGAAACAGGAGGAAGAAATTGGGCAAATGAGCTGCAGAGAAAAGTAAAAATATAAATGGGATATTTCCTTCTAGTGCTAACATGTTTTTCTTTGACATAATATAATCAACTAAAGAAATAAAGAGGGTGCATTCAAAACACGTCATGTTATGTCAGCAAGAAAGTCAAATTTTAAAAAAAGTAAAAAAGTACATGTTTTGGTCGGGTGTGGCTTCTAGCTGGTAGAGGTTGAAGCCCAGTGTGGTTGCAGCCATTAGGAGGCCGAGCAGCAACATGAAGTGGAATAAAACAGAGGAGCTGGAGCCTCGGAACATCCTCTGCTCTGCCACACAGCACCGCAGGACCGTGAACTGAAGACAGTGTTAGAGGGAAGGACGTGGACATTGCTGGTAAATGTTCACATACAGTTGACGGTCACCAGTGCTTCACAACTCCATCTAATCATGCACCATGGTAAACTGGTAAAAAATACTCAAATAGACTCAAATCTCTAGAATGTGACAAATGTATAGATTACTTGAAGGAATAGTTCGACAATGGGAACCTTGCTTAGATACCACTCACACGTTAGATATGAAGCTCGAGCCAGGAGACGTTTAGCTTAGCTTAGCATAAAGACTGGACACAGGGGGAAACAGCTAGCCTGGCTCTGTCACCTCTACAGCTCACATGTTCTTTCTTGTTTGTTTAATTTGTATGAAAACCAAATTGTCCAATCAACCTTATGTGGCAAACTATTAGTATTAATATTTATTTTATTGTTGTGTTTTTTGGTCATTGTTCTCAGGCATCTTGTGACATTCGTGCCAGTACAAGATGCTTAACTGGATTTAAGAGACACAAAGAGGGAGCGAGAGTGACAGTTAGATGGTCCATAACTCTCACGTCCCAGACAACCTTTTGGATGTAGAAGGTGGCCATCAGCGTGACAGCTCCTATCAGAGGCAGTAGAGGGCAGTAGTAGACTCCCACCCAGGACACTGTCTGACTGTACACCAGATCCAACACTTTGAAAGAGATCAGGAAGCGCTGTTTCCCCAACAGCCGGGCCAGCAAGGATGACGGGTACTTCTCCTGCAGCAGCCTGTCAGTCAGAGGAAAGTTCATGAATCTTGACAACATACTAACTGAGCTTCATTCTTTCCCTAGATCAGCCAAACTATTCCAAACGCATCGATCTTTCCATTCAAACCACAACGATGACTCAGAGAGAAAGAGACTGTTGATCTCAAACAAACCCACTTCCTGGGGTAGTTCAAGAGAAAGACGTTGCAGAAGGTGGCGAGGAAGTTGAAGATACACAGCTTGTACATCTCTCGACCAAACATGTTCTCCCTGCAGTGAAAGGGATACTGTAAAAGAAATCAAAATGGATTGAGAACTCACTTAGAAAAACATCGATCTGACACCACATATCAGTCCGCAGGACCTTGAAACATAAATCTCACTCTCAACTCACTTGCTGATGCTCTGTTGTGAGGACGAAAAATAGGTAGATCCCCAGCGAGGCCAGCTTCAAGAAGATGCTCCTGAAGAAAAGAGGGTGAACCAGTGCAGATGTGTGTGTATGTGTCTGTCCTGGGTTCATCTCCCTGTGCACCTTACCTCACTAGAGTAGCATTGACCTGCATGGTGAAAGAGTAGTCCTCAAAAGATGAGATCTTGCGGAACATGTTAGGGAGGAGCAGGTTGACAAAGGTGATGGTGATGGGAGGGAGGTACTGGAGGACCAGGCTGACCAGCCAATAGTGCCCACTCTGAAAAACACAGTCAGGTGTGAAAATCTATTCACCAAATCCAGGACACACTAACAAAACCAGCATCAAAGTCTCACCTCGTACTGTGCTGTTTTGGTGGCGAAGTAGATGAGGTAGAAGGCTCCACCCAGCAGGGACAGAACAAGCAGGTTGAGGACAAACCTGAGCAGATAAAGACGCACCCTCTGTCCAAGAGTCCTCTGAGCCTCCCGCACAGAGAAACTCTCCTCCTCCAGGAACAGCTGAGGACGAACAGAAAGAGGGAAACCTCTCAACTGTGAGCATCTCCGGTGTTTTAACTCAATCAAAATATTAGAACAGCAGCAGGCACACACTAAAACTAGAATCAATACTATATATATATACATATATATATGTATATATATATGTATATATATGTCCTTTCTACATATATATATATATATATATATATATATATATACAGAAAGGACATGCGTTGGGGGAGTGTGTAACCATTTCCTTAATGGCAGAAGTGCAGAGAAAATGCTTGATGATAAGAGCAGTGTATTTGTTTCACCTTACACTGAGTTTTGTATATTCATATTTCACTTTTGAACTGGTTCTAAAAAGAGGTTTGAAACTTTCAACCACTCATTTCTAATCACAACTTCCTCATCTGCCTCAATGTTGATGCATGTCACACCACTTTTCACTGACATTTACCACCTTGTGTCTGCATAGTCAGGAGTGTGTGTGTGTGTGTGTGTGTGTGTGTGTGTGTGTGTGTGTGTGTGTGTGTGTGTGAATACATCTGTTTTGAAAGCCAGGTGGGAAACTGTTTGGTCACTCATTTTTATGGTTTAGTTTGCTGTAAATAAAGTTGTGGAATTGCAAAATGTTACTTTGTTCATGAAATTCCAGGTTTGATTCTAAATAAGAGAATTAAAAGACAGGTGACAAATTTAAGGAAAAACCTGAATAGGTGAGTGGAGAAAACATGCAGATGCCTCCTTGCAGAGCATGAAGGGTCACTGAATAGTTTGATCATGATAGGTTGAGGCAGGACATCTCAATTGAACACCATGGACCGGCCTGTCAGACCCAACATTACGTATATGCAGTGTACGGAAAACAGCCAAAGTGGGCAATGGGTTTGACAGATTCACCGTTTGACCAGCATGTGGTGTGTGACCGTGGTAAACTAGAGCAGTGCCATCATGCATGCCGATAATGCGTGTGCATCCCTTCACCTTGAGATCGTTTCTGATGAAGCAGTGTTTGAGAGTGGCAGCAGCAGGGTCCTGGATGGTGAAGTCCCAACCACAAAAGATCTTGTAGCTCACGTTCATACTGTAACGCTTCCCGAGCATCCAGGTGTGCTTGTACCCAACCGTCGTTCTATCGGAGAAGTTTACAGATTTAATACAGAAGCTTTCTCTCAGATGTGAGGAAGATGGATATCGAAACGTTTTGTTCTTTTGCAGTTACTTTCCTAACTGACCTACGGACCACCAGGATGAGACTGAGGAAGAGGATGATGAGCATTCCAGCGAGGTACAGCAGAGGTGTATTCAAGCACAGCAAATTCAGGGAACCACGAGTATAGAAACCAAAGAAGACCGGAGAACGATCCAGGTAGCCCTGTAGAAAGATATATTATATGAAAGATGTATAAAACGTACAGTACAAACACACAAGCAAACAAACCCTTACCGATCCCTGGAAGAAATCCAAAACCGAGTCATTGCCACCAAACTTCAACGGCTCTGTAACATCACAGAGAACAACACAACAGTGTTTTTGCAGTAGTCTGCGTTGAGTTGTGGTTGATGTACTTTAATCTGCCTTTACAGGGGACTCACCACTGCTGTTGCTCCTGCCATAAAATGTTGTCGGCCCCAGAATGAAGCCCCAGACGAGGGCACAGTGAAGTAGGTTTAAGTAAACCAGATATCTGAGGAACACAAAGTAAGCCTTCACGCCAACTCCAAACCTGCCTGGAACAGATCAGTGAGGGTTAGATTATGTTTGGGTGAAATCATCTAGTCGTGGTGATACAATAGACTGGAAACGAGTCCTTATAATCCTCATCATCACCGGTCCTGTCTCACCTTCGATGGTGTGGAGAGTGTGCTGCCATGGCAAAAGGCCTGATAGAGCTCCTCCCATTTGTGCCCAAACCCTCTTTCTGTTGATGCTCTGGCTCCGCCTCCAGGACTCCCAAAAACCAATATTGCTGATTTGCATCTTCCTCCTGTACCTAATGAGCAGAGTAAATATGATATTTCATCAATGCCGCTTTTATTTTAACATGTTAGATCCTAAGCATGAAAATATCTAAAATAACACAAAACTTTAAACATTTTAAAGTTGAATATTGAACTTTTGAAAAGGAGGTGAACAAACTCTTCCTGACTAACATTTGAACATATTTAAAGGGACAGTAGTATATTGTTTTCTGAGGCTCTGGAGGAGCTTTCAAAAGTTACACTGATGACTTCATAGTGATGTCATCCCCAGGGTTATTTTTCCGGTGTGACTTTTTGTTGTTGTTGTTGTTGTTGTTGTTGTTTGTAATGTTATATCTTATGCATATTTCATTTTATGCTGTTTGTAAATTTGTAAAATTTTAATATTATATAGGTGGAGGCTTCAAATAAGCCCAGTTGGCTTTTTGCCTCTTCCTGCACTGATTCATTTATCTCTGTTATGTTTGTATATTTGTATATTTAAACTAAACTTCAGGTCACTCGCTGAGAGTGTTCTCACCTGTGACATCGTCTGCTGGTACAGGAACCTGAGCTTAAGCTTTGTGAGACACAGGAACAAGCTGAGTCAGGCCAGCCAGATCATTGGACATAAACAATTGCAACTCCAGAAGCGATATATATACAACCGGTCCGAAGCCAAAAAGGCAACCCAGGTCTGTAATGACGCCACCCAAAATCCAACTAGCAGGAAAAAATGTGTACAAAAAGTAATTTGTTTCCTCTGCTGTGGCCGTCCTAAACAGAGACATATCAGAATAACCTCTCCCACCTGGCGTCTCTCTTCCCCTGAAGACACATGACCAGGCTCCTGAGCGGCTGTGTAAATGCCTTGTCTTTGGGTCCTCTGGACAGGTGGCCATGGCTGATCCTCTCCCCCGCGTCTGGGCCACCCTGGTGGGCCTCGCAGGCTTCCCAGAGACCCTGTCTGTCCTGCTCTGGCCGGCTGGCCTGGATGCTGGGCAGCTGATCAAATATCTCTGTCTGATAGTACTCGCAGGAGTCCGCCGACATGGTGGAAAGAGTGCTCTCCTCTGTGGTGGGAACACATGAATGTAGATCACAGTGCATGTTTACGTACACGATGTTTTACTTAGCTCAGCATTTGTTACAGGTTGCAACCATAGTAACGCTCACTTTTATTATGGATCTGCATATTGTCTCTTAATTTAGGTGAGAAAGTAGTGAAAAAGGCCCACGGTCACATCCTGAAATGTCTTGTTTAGTCTGATCCACAGTGCAAAACCCCACAATATTTAATTTACAATGGTATGATATGATTTTATTAGGGACTAATGTATTGTAACTTGATTATTTATTGTCTGTGTTGATCACACCTGGTTTTATTATTTTTATTATGTGTAACTAATGTTGACATGTGTAATTAAGCATGTTTATGCATGAGTGTATGTGTGTTCTATGCATGCATGTGGATTGTGATGCTAGCAAGTGTATTGTGGGATGCAGCGGCTTGGAGCTCAAGACAAAATTCCAATACAGTATATCTTATCTTATCTTATATAAAACAGAGAAATATTTACGTTTGAAAAGTCGGAACCAGGAAATGTTTGACATCTATGCTTAAAAAACAATCATTAAATTACCAACACCTGTATTTTATCTGTTTAGTTTTTACTTACACTTTCCACAATGTCTTTAAACATCCCGAGACAGAACCATAACCATTTGCATGCTATATGTAATATCAGCAGTGTCTTGTAAGCTATTTAAATTCATAGATCATGTAACATGTTAATGTCACACACACACACACACACACACACACACACACACGTAACACGTACACATCGACACACACACACACACACACACACACACACAAAAGGCACATTTTTGTAAAATGATTCTGTTACCTGACAGGAGTCTCATGAAGTTGACAGAATTGTGCTCCTCCATTTTATTCTCCCTGCACTTCCTCTTCTATAACAGATCTTCAGAAACCAATCTTCTGGCAGTATATACAACACAAGGCGACAAACTTCTCCACCAAAGCTGCAACTCAAACTGAAAAAAAGTTACTTCCGCACTCTGCATCTAAACAGCCTGCTTTGCACCCCACATCAAGGCCCACTGAAGTGAAGACCCATGAGCGGCAGGCCTGGAGTGAGTGTTGTCCCTAAAGTCCTGTTGGTACGCCTCACTCTCAGGCAGGTGGAGCAGATGTCAGATCTGCTCCACACAGACCGCGTCTGAATTTGACAGCTTCACAGGAAATCACATGACAGGATGCAAACACAGGCGTTGTATTGGTGGCTGAAAATATCACAAATAATTTCACAACAGAACAAGAACTACCCAGCCGTACACACACCGGACTTAAAACAAAATGTTAGAAGCCAGAATTAGATGAATAGGTTTTAATTTCATTTTAATTTACTACTGTTCAAGTAGCCTACGGTCGAATGATTTATAGTGCATCCATAATCTGTTTTCAGGTAACTTTTTCTGTGAAATCCACTGAGAAACAATGTTAAATAAACATCGGGTTTCAAAACAATCCGGGAATTTGAGTATTGAATGTTATTTGCCGTCATTAGGTGGTCATCAGGTGTGTAAAACCAACTAAGTCAAAGAATCAGGTGATTAATCATCTGCCTTTTTCACTGAATCCCTCTCGTGTGCTTGACGATAAAGAGTTGACACGAACCACACTGGACAGCGTTTCATCATCTGGAAACCGACGTTTGGATTTAATGTATGAGATGATGGAGCAGTTCATTTGTGGCCTTTTATTGAACGGGAAGTAAAATGTATTTGTGAGATGTGGCAGGTCACACATTCGACCTCACACAGGCTACTCAATGTTGTTGTTTTTGTTCCCATGTGAGGGTCCCGGGACTGAGGATGTGCACAGATTGTAAAGGCCTCTGAGGCAAATTTGTGATTTTTAATTTTGGGCTATACAAAATAACTTGAATTGAATCTATCTTAATCAGGTGTGTTATGTAACGACTTTACTTCCAGTTAAGTTTTTATTAAGTTTCAGCGTAGACTCACTATTTGTAGGTCATGTAACTACTGATATGTTAAATGTATTTAACACTAACTGTCTCGATGAGTTAGACTCTCTTTGTGTTCTGTTTGAGTAGTCAAACACCGGTAGGGGCATGATTTCAAGCCTGAATAGGACTGAACCAAGAGTGTCAACCCTGGGGGGGGGGTCAAAGTTACCTCACTTCTTTATCAGAAGCTGGTGAATCAGTTCAGATCATTGGTGTTTTGGAGAACACGTGTAAGTTGGTATTGTGAATGTGTATAGGTGACTGAAGGTTCAGCTCTCACTTTGTATGGTTTCGTTTGAAGAAGTAGAAACCCAACACCCCTCGGAGAAAATGGTTTCTCCCGCGCTGTCCGGCCGAGCGCATTTTGACTGACATACTGGCGAGCACACACACACGCACACCCACACACACACACACACACACTCAACTGGTTTGTCAAGTTACTGAACGGGTGAGTGAACAACTCTGTGAACGAGTCTTTGTGCAAGTTTTATAAGCTGGTCGCTTCATGTCGCTACCTCTGGATTCCTAAAACCACAGCCTCGTTGTCTCCTCGAAGGTAAAACATTTGTCCACCTAATGAAACTCATTGACGTGTTGAGTATAGCTCGCAGCCTGCCGTTAACATCTAAACTAACATTAAATGACAACAGACAGCAGCACAAGAGAAGTCCGTGTTTTTAAAGGAACGAGCTACTCGTGAGTTTGTCTGCAGAACTAATTAATTATTCACAATCTCGGGTGAATGAATTGTCGTCTGTTGTGCAACGGCAGGGTGCTTTGTTGTGGAAGATCTCTTGGACTTTATTCATGTCATAAACTTTGGGAATATGAACATTGATTGCCACATCTGTGTGTTTATCCACCGGGGTTTACCGTCTCTGTCCTGTAGCCGACATTGAACCGATCACTGTCCTTATTCTGAATGAAGGCAGAGAGACGTGCAGCGCTACGGCCTCACAGCGCAATAACAGTGTAATTGTGTATGTACATGCATGCCTGACTTAATTGCATGCACATTTTTTCTTTTGTCTGCCCTAATCTCCGCTGTTACTATTCTCTGCCTCCTTTGCTCTTCTTGTGTTTTTCCCTTTTTAAATCCGCATTCCCCCATAAACACAAGTGAGTATTGATTTGTACTAAAACACCGAATTGCAGCTCTGCTTATTCAATGTAACCCCCTTGTTCTTGAGGCAAACCGTGATAACTAACAGATAACTGTTGAAATACAAGTATATCTACTGCAATGTTTGCTGGAGCTTTGTGCTTCCTCTATTGCCCCCCCCCCCCCCCCACAGCACTCTGGGAACTGATTTCCATGCAGTTGTTGAAAGCTGTCAGAGTGGACAGATTCCTTCTTACCCCTCCCTTCACTCTCTGCCTCACCCTCGCATCAGCTCATACCTCCTCTGTTTTCTGCACTGGTCTATAAATGTATGCGATGCCTTCCTTGTGTCCAGATTATACTGCTCTCGAGTGCACTTATGTGCGTTTCACACTACTTATTTCCTTATTTTTTAATGGAACAATGTTCTCTAATTGACTTGTAACCCAACTTAAACTCACATTGAATCACCCATCTGTGTTCTGTTATTCCCCATACTTTTCCCGTCTTATTTTATTTGGCAATGGTGCAGCTCAGCTCTGACCCCCCCTGTCAGGGCGGGTTGAGTGTTTGTCCCACCCTCTTAATATATCCTGTCCTGGCTCTACAGTCTCAGAGCACTTCTTCAATACCAATATTCACACATACAGACATTTAAGTCACAAAGAGTCACAGCCAGTCTTGACAGTGCTAGAGGATGACACCCCAGCAACACAGTGGTGTGTAAGGGCCTACAACAAATATATGGAATAGAAAATGGACTGTTAAGAAAAGTGTAACATGATCCTGGAAACATCAGGTAATGAAAAACGTATGTGTGAGAGAGAAGCAAAACAAAACCAGCAGATGTGTGCAGTAGATCAGTAGGTTGCCTGAATAGAACGGGCACAAAAGCAGGATTACCGTTGCCGGTGGTAGAGGGACATTTTTCAGGCGTTCGGTCACGTATTCAGAGCTGCAGCTGATATCATATTCACTCCAGACCAGAACCAGAAAGACCTCCACCCCGGAGCAAAAGTCCGGGTCTCATCATGATTGAGATATTCACACACCCTGTGTTGTTATCAGCCATTACACATTATTACACATCGAACAAACACAACCAACTGCTTGTGCTGTGGTGGAGGTTTGAATCTCTAAGTCTTTGCAGTGAGTGTGAGTCGATGTCGGAGCAGCTTACTGGGAACTCAACCTCCAAGCTCTCTAACGGTTAAGCAATAGTGAGCTTTGCTGTTGTGACTTTCCCAGAATGAGACAAACTCTTTGATGTTTCCCATGTCTGTGTGCAGTTTGGAGGTTTGTTGAATGGCCAGCTTCGCCTAGTTTATCTTAATTACTGGATGTCTGTGGAAGCAAGTACCAACTCTGTGATACAATGTTGTACCGCAGAGCAAAGACTCAACCCTGAGATCCTTTCACAGGAAAATAGCACCTCACTATGAACTTCTTTTTGTGCTGTGGGTGCATGTAAACAGGAAGTCGATCTGCCGTTAATGCAACTTCGAGTGCTTATTGTCAGTGAACTTTGAACTGAATTTTATAGTTGGCCCAGATAGTCATCTTTGGAAACAAAGCTGCGACCCGTTCCCATAGACATCCAGATGTACGTCAAGGCTATTCTTTCACACAGGGCTGCTCGGTCATAACTAAATATCGTCTTTTATTGTCTCTCCGAATAATTAGTTATCGTAAATCAATTCCAAACCGATGAAGTGGTAAATGGTTTGTTACAAGCTAAGTAGGAAACGACAGTGACTCACGTAGTTTTATTTTCTTTAAAATCAATTGATGAATTGAATATGGATACAATAATTAAGGATGAATGGCTGTGACTTAAATACCTGAAAATAATCAATCTATGTTGGCATATTAATGCAAAATTCCATTATTTCCGTAAAAGGACATATTCATTGATTTGCGTCACAATGACCTCATGAATCCAAAGATATCAAAGAGTGAACCGCCACAAGTCTCTGACGGGCAGGAAGTTTGTCTCTCCAGGTATAGTCCATCAACTTCCTCTTAACTGTGAGGTATGTGGGTATATTATCAGAGCAGGTTTTTTTAAAGCCATCGCTAAGAAGAATTTAGAGGTTTTGATTGCGTTTGCTTTGCTTTATCAAAGGCAGGCTTGGAAAGTAAATCTGTCAGAAAAGGTTTGAAGAGTCTACAATGCATATCTGGATCCAACTTCTTTAAATCCCATGTGTATAATATCTTCTGTGATCATGTTGTAAAACAACAGGACGTGTCCTCTCTGGGTCTTTGACCAATGTTGATGAGATTGTTGCGCGTAACTGAGAACAGATTTTGGATGGGGGGAAGTGGGGGCCTTTTTAAATCTGCACAAAGACAGAGGAACCAGCGTGCTTCCTTCAAACCTCTCATATGACACTCGCACACAATGCATCATTCTGTCTCGCTGGTGACACGGTGCTGTCTGACTCGGCCCACATTCCTCATCATAAACCACAATGGAGCTCTCACGACCTAATCTCTCAACTCCATGAGTCACTGTCACCTCACGCTGAAAGCGTGCAAACATGGATGCATGAGATTTTAACAAGTTGTTCTTGTTCATGTGGCCTCAGGTAATTGTAGTCCGTGAGACCCCATTTATACTTTAATCCTCATCCAGATACAGATCAGATATTAATGAAAAGTGTAAACGACACCTTTAGGCGTATAGTTCGTGGTCATACACTCACGTCTTGTTTCCTCACTACACAGTTACAAATGTGCGCAAGACAAGCAGTGACATGACGAGAGCATTCAAATTCCAAGGTCTGTTGGCATTTCCCCCTCACCTGTAATTCACTCGCTTCCCATCGCCCCGCCTCCCCCACCCCGCTCCTCTTCTCTCTCAGGTAGCCGAATAAACACCATGGTGGGAGTGGAGCGCGGGTCTGAACAGGAGAGGGTGTGATCCCTCTGCCATTGGTCGACGAGGAGGCCGACAGCCGCACGCAGATCAAGACTTTAAGAGGAGAAGAAGAAATGGCTCAAAATGTTAACTTTGACCTGAACCACCCGCTCATGGAAGCTGGACTGGAGTAAGTGTTCAAGCAGTCCTCTTATCTCTTTGCGTTCCTCCCGTTGTCTTTCTCTTTGTCGGTGTTTGCTTTGCTGTTTCAATCTGCCGCTATTTAAATTGAAGGCTGTGAGGAAAATGAACCGAGACGACGGGATTAGCTGTGCTCTCTGATGTCTTGTTAGACACTAAACGGGAAGGCGGATGACGACGCGCCTGGTCTCAGGGCTTTCATCTTAAACCATGTGACCAACTACAAACCTCCACTTCATCGTCTTCATAAAATCACTCCTGTTTGTTTGGTTGAACCTTGTTTGAATGTGCTGTGTTTGCTTATCTCTGCGAGAGCGAGCGCTTCCATTTGAAAACAGTCCAGGCATACAGGCTTCTTGTGCTATCTGTGTAAAAGCACTAAGTCAACAGAAAACTGGACTTGCTGTATTTTCTTGTGGGTTTTTTCCCTCTTGCTTTAAGACAAAAACAGTCAGTCCAGTTTGCTTTGACAGGACATCTAGATAGCGCAGGAAGAGGGTCACACAGAACGCAATCTGTGCTTTGCTGCCCACAAATGAATGAAAATGACTTCAGAGAGTCTTTCTGGGCTGTTTGGTTGTAGATCCCCCCCCCATGAGACGACCGGTGACTGAGTCACAAGGTCACCGTGTTTTATCTGTGGTGTACTAAGTGACCAACAGTCCTCAAAGCACAGGCTCTTTGAACCGAACCTGTATGTCTGAGCCCGTGTCGTCCTCTGTCAGGAGCCCAGTAGACGAGGAAGGCGTTCACGACTCGTTCAGCCAGCTGATCGAAGAGCAGAGTCAGAACGAAGGACCGTCTGACGCCTTCGAGCTGCAGCAGCTGCAGAGGCGACTGGACGAGGAGGATCGAGGTACGCCCTGTGTCCTTTCCTAACCACTTCTCCTCGACCTCAGTGGGAAAACGTCACGAGGTCAAGGCAAGAAATGAAGGAGAATTCACAAGTCTTAAGAAAAGACAACCGTGGTGCTCAGAGAATCAGAGTGCACTTACACTCGGCACTGACAGATGTTTTTGTATTTGAGTAACTTTATTTAACACATTGAAAAAGAGTACAGCGACAAACTTGATGCTGTACCATTCGAGTAAGTCCAAAATAGAATCGCACCTTCTCGGAAAAATGTTTAAATTCATCCACAATGCACAATTAAACAGATTGTTATTGTTGGCCGAAGGGTACGTCGCGTTAAATGTTGCTGCCACCAGGAATTGTTGGAAGTGTCTTCTTTTCCTGTCATAAACAATGGTCCAGTGTACCTGAGGCTAAAGGAGAAAAATTACATTTAGACCGTACGACATCAAAACATCTTGTGTCCACCACATCCTCACATTATAGATATTAAGGTTAAAAACTTTCTCTGTCATTCCCAGCTGTAGCAATGTGTTGTTTTTCTTTCTCTTCTAATTCCACAGACAATGTAGCCTACCTGGAGGATGAGGAAAGACAGGGAGACCCCCTCCTGGGTGAACGTTGGTCCTCAGACACCATGAGGATCCTGTCCTCCATGCCCAGTCGCACAATCGGTGAGTCCTTCAGAAGGCCAGAGAAACAAAATAATTTGATAAATGATGTAGTTTTTACAGAAACACAGCAGTGACACAGCCTAATGGTATAGACTGCAGCAGTGTTTGTTATTGTAATATTTAATACCATATATGTCTTAAGGTGGAGCAATCTTCCACCACCGCTGAGAACAAGACTGTTTATTATAGTTCCTGAAAAAGTTTCACCTCACAGGAAACACTGTACGCACATTGACAGACGCTCCTGTTGAATGTTCGTCTACTACTATATGTAACCCACAGAGGTAAGGTAGTGTGTTAGCGTGGGTTAGTCCAGTGGAGCCTGTGGATGCTGCCCGTGTTGAGCTCCAGTGTGAATAATACAAACAGACTGTTTCAGTTGAGCAGAGTTTCGTGGGGAAGCTGTTTGTCTGTCGTCTTCCTGTCAGCGTCTGGCAGGTCAGGTGCCTCAGCTTGTTGTTGGAGATGACTCAATGGTTATCTGATTTCTTCAGCTGGGCCACATCATCTTTTTGTTGGTTTAACCGTCAAACTGCAAACATGAAGTCTTTTAAATCAACATTTTATACTCTTGTAAAATCAGTTTGTTGTGCATGTTTCATTGATTCTTTCATATTGACTGTAGATTACGATACCGCTGTGGTTTTCTTGTTTTTAATGTGTATTTCAAACATTTATTTACCTAAAGTTTGACTGGCAAGTGCCACAGAACAGTTAATTAGACCCGGGGCGCCCCTGTTGCTTAGGGGTTAAGACGCTTTTCATTTAAACTTGTCATGGTTTGAATCCAAACCATGTTGCTTTTTTTTTGTCACGAGTTATTTAATTCAAAACTAGAGATAAAGACGACACATCTTGAGTTTGTTGTTATTGAAACATCAAGAAGTTGTAGAATTCATTGTTGATCCCATCTCTGAACAGTCCGGTCCTCCTCCTCTTGTCAGGTCGCAGCCGGGGAGCCATCATCTCTCAGTACTACAACAGGACCATGCAGCTCCGGAGACGCAGGCAGAGCAGACCCGCCATCCGGGACTTCTCTCGCTCTGCCAGGCCGAGCATACGAGGCTACGGCATGGAGGCGGACAGCACGGACGCAGAGGGCGCCGAGGGTGAGGAGAACGACGTGATGAGACACTTCAAACAAGAACTCATCCGTGTTTGATGAGTTTATAATGTAATCAACGCTGCCCCTGTGTGTGTGTGTGTGTGTGTTACAGCGAGTAAGAAGGAACGTTTGGTGAACAACCTGCAGAACCTGTCGGTGAGCGACAGAGTCGGGATGCTCAGAGCGATGCCTCTCAGTGTGGCTGAGAAGAGTGAACTCAGGTAGATGTGGTCCTTGTTCTCATTAGTCCTGTTTGTTTCACTGTGTTTTTCATGTCTCAGTCTGACTCTCTGTCTCTCTGTCTCTCTGTCTCTGTCTCTCTGTCTTCAGGAGGTTAGCTTTACAAAAGGAGAAAAGGACAATTACTGGCAGTCAAATCCCCTGTTGCAGTCAACTCAAATATTACATAATCATTGTAAGTCACTCACACCACCAGAAACACCTCTCCATGCTCGACTGCCTTTTTATTTTCTCATACGTGGACACCGAGTCCTTCTACCTCTCACAGGGTTTCTAGATACTCTACCAGTTTATGTTTCTAATGAGCCCTTTGTGAATCAACGTCCATTTAGCTATAGTTTTGGATCTGATTGTACGATCTTCATCGGCAGATGAAGTTTGTAGACGTTCATGTTTTCATGTTTCAAGGTGGAAAGTACACTACTAAATATTACGCAACTCTTCCTTGAGTTACAGCCCGTTTATGCACACTTTGAGTTCTTAAAGACGTGTAAACTAATATCAATTCTCTCAAATGATAAGTGGCACACAGAATAATAAGACGTAGGACAGCGCAAGACATTTCTCTTTCTCTTTGCTTGTGTTTGGGTGTCAGTATTTCCTGCAGGTGTTGTTATCTAGGCGGTGTAATCGCTCTGTTGCTCAAGCATGTATGGCTCTGAGGATGTGAGTCAGATTTCAGACTCTAAACCACAAACGTGTGTGTGCATTTTGCCCGGATTGTACTGCTGCATTGTGAGTCACTTTTTGTAGAACATGGATAAGTTTCTGTCTAAAATAATAATGCATACTGTCCTGTAGAGAATAAGTGGTTGTTGTTTTCGAGATTACAGTGATTTCTCCCACACTTTCTGCTCCCAGGGTGCCAGACAGAGTTGGTACAGCTGGCTGTCCTTCCTGCACTCCCTGCAGCTGTGGCAAGTGGCGCTGAAGAGAGTGAGCGGGCGCTTCGGCACTGGCGTCCTCTCGTACTTCCTGTTCCTTAAGACCCTACTCTTCTTCAACTTCTTCTTGTTCCTGGTGACGGGTGCCTTCATGGTGCTGCCTCAGGCGGTGCACCCTCCGGTGCTGCCCGAGGCGTGGAGACGCTCCTTCTCTGGACTGGAGCTCCTCACCGGAGCGGTGAGCCGTGTGCTGTTGCGACATGTTATTGCAACACCTGTAACACTCGCACGCTGCGAGGCCTCAGTTTTCGAAAGAAACACCGACCACATCCTTGATGTGTCCTGATGCTTTAGGCCTGTATGATGAGTTTACAACAACAAAGCCGCCTTTAAAAAGATGGAATCAAAGTCCCCATCCACTGAAAAGGTTACCTCACTTGCATATGTTTGAGCCTCACAGTACTGAATGTAACACCAGAAGAATGTTTCCGCATGTATCTGCTGAGGGGGGGAGTTCCTCTGTGCTCCCCTTACACCTCAGTTTAAGACGAGTCATTTTGTAACATCACAAGTTAGAATAACAATTATGATTCAATATGCAACTCACACGAGAGTGAAGAGGAAAAAGTAGGAGACATCTCGAGTCCAACAAAAAACATGTGCTTATTCATACATTTAAATAGTATTGTTTAGGTCTTTAAACGTGTCTGTAGGGGATCTTTTAAGTCTGAAACTATACTAATAAGGTCAATATTCATATTCTCCTTTTGTCTCAGGGCTACTTCTCCGACACAGTGATGTACTATGGGTACTACTGTAACTACACACTGAGTAGGAGCTGCAAGGATGATGATGGAGGGCACAACGTCTCTTCGTCCAATGGAACCAGGGTGGACTGTGGACTCTCTTACAACATGCCGCTGGCATACTTTTTCACCATAGGAGTGTCTTCCTTCATCACGTGTATCATTCTTGTGTACAGGTACAGGGTTGTTGTACGTTTTAACACAAACTGTACTAACATTAAATGTAATAATCATATCTCAGGAAGCATGCTGTTGTGCAATTTCCCAACAGCATGTCGAAGTCGTTCGGTCAGAGCTTCCGAATCGACACCTCTCACAGCATTTTGGCCATGAAGGTCCTCTGCTCCTGGGACTTCAAGGTCATTAAGAAAACATCTGTCAAACTCATGTCTGAGAACATCTGCACCCAGCTCAAGGTGCATGACAGCACACACGCACAAAAACACATCATCCCTCTCTTTGTCTCTTTCTTTGTCACATAATTGGCCGGTAGGAATGCGATGATTCTGGTTCCATCCCATAATCCCTGCCCTGTCCCTCTCCCCGTGTCCTCCTCTCCAGGAGCTGCTAGCGGAGGTGAATCATAAGGACGTCAAGAAAACTGTGGGCCAGAATCTGTGGAGAGCGATGGTTCATGGCCTGGCGTGGGCCATCTGTATAGCAAGCACCACTGCCTGTGTGCTCGCTGTTTACTACTTCTCTGGTCACATGCATCAGGTGAGGCGGGGTGGTTTCAGGGTCCAAAGTCAACATTTTTATTGGTGAATACTCAGACTTCAGGCTGTTTGTTGTCCTTTATTACGCAGTCTTTGGTCTTTATGTTTCTTAAAGCAGCCATTATACAGGACGTCCCTTCCTAGCGACCGTACTTAGTTTCTGTCAGACTGTCATCCAATCAAAAGCCATCAGTAACATTAAAGAGCACATGGTCGTTCTCTCTCCCCAACAGAACCTCCAGCAAAGTTCACGTAGTGTCCCCCAGAACCCCTTGAGCCTGCTGGCTCTCCCCGCGGTGGTCTCCCTCATCAACCTGCTGCTGCCCGGCCTGTTCAACCTCGCAGCCTGGATGGAGGACTACGACTCGCCTTCAGTGCGCACATACGTCGCCATCGGCAGGTAAGAGCAGAGGAACTGCATTTTGAGCGTTCACAGATGTCCGAGTTTAAGAAAGCGCCGTGCCGATGGTAACATGTCGTGGGCTTGTCTGCGTCTCTAGAAACTTGATGTTGAAAGTCAGCGTGCTTGGAGTCCTGTGCTACCACTGGCTGGGTCGGGTGGCTACTGATCCTAAAAGCATTGGACTGAAGGTAACAAAAGATGGGACATCATTTTGTCCAGGAATATTGATTATCTTGATCATTTGAGTTGCTCAGTGTGGTATTTCTCTAATCGATGACTCTGTGCTCTGTTTTGATAATATTGTCTCCAGTGCTGGGAGAGTTTTGTTGGCCAGGAGCTTTATCGTTTCCTACTCATGGAATTCATCTTCACTCTACTGGACACCTTGTTTGGAGAGTTTCTTTGGAGGTTATATTTGCTTTTTTGCATTAAGTTTTAAAATGTATTCTCGCTTAAAACACGAGCGCCTCTAAACTCACTTCCTCCTGTTGTCTGCAGGTTGTTTTCTGAGAAGGTGCTGAAGAGGAGGAGGAAGCCAGTGTTTGATATCGCCAGGAACGTCCTTGAGCTCATCTACGGACAGACGTTGGCCTGGTACCAAACTCACTGTTGAGACGCACACACAGTCTTGTTCAGTAAAGTTAAGTAGTTTGTGTGTAATGACAATGAACTTTGTGTTTTTCAGGTTGGGTGTTCTCTTCACTCCTCTCCTGCCCGCGGTGCAGATTTTCAAACTCCTGCTGCTGTTCTACATTAAAAAGGTACTTAAAAGGAAATACTCAAAATAAAATAACAATAAATCCTTTAATTTCCCCAGTTATTTCTTAGTGTTATACTTGAAATTATCATCTGTGGCCGTGTGCCTCCAGAGACTTCCTGCCTGTTAGACAGCTTCAGATGTCTGCTAAATGCTATCTTATTTTGCCATTTGACTTCTTGTCTGGACCATGAACGTTCGTCTGTGATCACAGTAGTTTGACATCGAAACCTTATCTCTTCGTGGAGCCCTAGCTTTGTCAGATTTGTGATGATGGAGGCGGTGACCCTGGACTCTGGTCTCTCTTTTCTCTCCCCACAGAGCAGTGTGATGATGAACTGTCAGGCCCCCAGGAAGCCATACAGAGTCAGCCAGATGACCACCGTCTTCATCACTCTCCTCTGCTTCCCCTCCTTCCTCGGTGCCTCTGTGTGTGTCACGTACACCATGTGGAGGTACACACACACAATTTTGTGCTGCTAACCCATCCCAACCAAAAATAATCATTTTCTTATTAGGGTTTGGAAAACAAATGACCTTACATGACACCTTCTTTAATACTAATAAACACACACTGTATGCACACACACTGCTGTCTACGGATGTCTAGATAGCGAGATAAGTGAGAAAAACATTCTTGTGATGATCAAAGTCTGATCAAAATAGTTTTCTCCTCTGTGTTTACGACTTAAGAACAGCCGAAAAAAGGTGTAGTCGGGTATAAAAAGGATTTTTGTTTGTTGTTGTAATACTCATTTCATCCACAAGAGGCACCACTCTACACACAATATATGTGCCTTTTTATTTAGAGTGCATGGTGAAATTAAAACACGCATGCTTTTAATTCTATTCAGAACATTAGTGCAGAGCCGGTTCAGGACGTGGTTGTTTGGAGCGCGGCCGTTAGTCTTTGTCTGAGTGGTGGTGATATATTGGACACTTGTCAACCATGGCCAGAGTAAAAAAAAAAAAGATCAAATAAATGAAGAGTCGTGTGTGACACAGGCAGTCTTAATATCTGTCCTCAGCCTCACTCCCTCCTCATCGTGCGGTCCGTTCCGTGAGCTCAAAACGATGTTCCAGGCGGGGAAGCGATGGGTGCAAGCGCTGGAAAAAGATAACCCCAACCTGTCCTGGCTGGCCACGGCTCACTCCTACCTGGTGGAAAACCCTCTCTTTCTGTTTGTGGCAGCAGGCATCTTCCTGTGAGTACACACACACACACACACACACACACACACACACACACACGTAGATACAGCAAGCTGTCATAAAGCAAGCAGCAGTACACCATCATTCTGCTTTATTATTGAGTATTATGAGTGCTGAACTAGTCGGTGCTGGTTGTATTGATCTGATGCACTCTGTCGTTTCCTCCCGTCAGGATTGTCATCTACTTCCACAGTCAGGTGGTGGACGGGCAAAGAAAGATCATCGGATTACTACAGGAGCAGATAGAAAATGTAAGACATCACCGACATATAAACAGCTCTGTGTCGCTATCTGTCAATATACTGATCAATCTGGTTGACGTCTGCTTCGTCACCTCTCTGCGCAGGAGGGAGAGGATAAGAAGTTTCTGATCACTCGCCTCCAGTCGATCCACGAACAGAAACGAACCCCTGCTCGAAGACTCGCCAGTCAGGTCAGTCTCTGCTGCTCTGGTGCTTCACTAAAACAATCTTCACACCCTGGCCTCCTCTCACCTCCGGCGTTTTGTTTTTTAAATTTTCCTTCAGGACTCCCGATGTTGAGATCCTCCAGTTGATAAAGATGCTCAATTCTATGAGCACTGATGTCTGGAGAAACCTCAAACCAGCTTGGCTATAACTGGAATAATAAAAAGGAACGACAACACTATATATCACCAAATCCAAATGTATTATTCATTTTAAATTTGGCTACGAATTTACTGGCAAAACAAACCAAGTGAAGACATCGGGTGACACAAAGCTGTCTGCTTTATACAGTCCTGTTTATAGATGAAAGGCCGGAACTCAAACTTTAGGAAGTCAAATGTTACAGACGGACAGAAAAAGTGATGTTAATCAGTTCACGTGGATTTCAGTCATCTCTCGTAAAAAGCACTTTCATATCAACTGTGAACAAATAGTTTTTAATATTTCTTGTGCAAAACACTGTATGTATGCTACAATGTTTTTTTTAATGCTTTGAATTTGTTTTAAATCATTTTATTGGTATGCATGTTGTACATTCGGTAACGTTGGGATGTTGTGGATGTGAGTATGATAATACTGAAAATGAAATCTTGTTTTTCCATTTTATTTTCCCGGTTTTCTGAGTTTCTCCTTTAGGGTGACAGCTGCCACTGTATTGTCATACTATAGTGATTAAATTATGTTTTATCATATCAGCACGTACTTGTTCTCCTTGTATAAAGTGTGGGCACGACTACAGCACAACAACAACAACAATCGTTTTTCAACAGTCTGAAAATAATATGGATACAGTTTGTACTATTGGCATTAATAGTACTTATGGTTATAATATATCAAGTAAACATGCAAATACAAAAGTAAAAGGTATGGAGACACTGTTACAGCAGCTAACTGTATTTGACTATAAGATACAACATACTAGATATTCTCAGTAGAAAAATAGTTTTCTCACTTTTAAGTACCCTGAAGAACAAAGTAATAACCTTAATATTTGTACCGTTTTATTAGTAAATATTACCCATTCAATTATTATTTTTCCAAAAATTAGAAAAAGCAGCATATTTGGATGAGGGTAGAAACAGCAGCAGCGTCGATGGATCTGTGAATGTGGAGAGTCGACCGCACCAGATCACCACAAAACAAACCGGGAGGTGTTTTCAATCTTGTTCTTTCCCATCAAAACTATTTGAGACTTCCATCATGACAGTCTCAACTGCACTCGCATATAGTACGGTATGCTCTGTATACACACACACACACACACACACACACACACTGTACCCACCTTTCATTGTGTTTGTGTACACCTCGCAATACTAGCATGTCTACACAACATATCTATATCTATGTGTTAAAACAAGTGATCCCTTATGTTGTGTTTAAACAGCTTAACCGTTCTGGTTTGATTGTATCTGACTCAACCTTTCAGGCACTCGTGAGTTTTCGAGTCGTTTGGTTTTTCAGAAGTTGGGTCTTGTTTGTCGTTGCTGGAAGATGACGTTTGGAAGTATTGCCAGTTTTCTCTTTTGAGTTAAGTTTTCATGCTCCTGATGTCTTCCATTTATGTTCGGCGTCTTCTTTTCTCTGCACAACTCCTCACTGACGCTACGCTAACATTTCTGCGCTTTAAAGAAAAGCAACTCAGCTCCCGTTATTGAGCATGCCCAGTAGCTTCTTGGGGTCCATCCCGTGCTGCTGGGCCATCTTCTGCACGTCGAAGCCCATGTGCTTTAGGAACTGGATGGCGCTCATCTCCTGTCCCGTCAGCTGGTCGCGAATAGTCGGGCAGGTGGGATTGCAGTGAGGCCACGGGCAGCTGTCAATCAGATGTAGTGGGCAACCCCTCACGGGTGGCGTCTTGTGCTTTTCGTGGTTGCGGTTGCTGCCGTTGGTGTGGTTGTTGTCTTGGAGGCTTCGGTCCCAGCAGTGGAGGGCTCTGGGCAGAGAGGTGCCTTTCACCTGAATGTCCATCCAGTAGCTGCACAGTGAAGACACAGTGAAGAGAGTCATATATGTTATTACAATGTGAAATCTGCATACTTACATACAGTCTTTGTGTACGGCTTTAAATGATTATCGGATTATGTATAATGTAACACAATGATTGTGCGATATGATGATGTATCCCACCATGGTTTCTGAGACTAACTGTGTTTACATAAACATAATGAAGAAGTTTGATATGGAGCCCTTCAATTCGCTTTTAGGAATTGTTATCAATGTATGTTTTCAGTGGGACATTTTACATTCTGCCCTCTGGTGGACAAAATATGACACTGTTTCTAAGGTAACGCGAGACATTTCTTTGACAATGTCTAGTTAGAAGCAGAGTATTTGAAACAATTATTAATGGAGAGAAACTTTAAGATGTATTAGAAAGTTTTATTTACTTACGTTCTAGTGATGAGTACATGCGACAGACAGGCCGGAGAAAACATCGCCCTGCCATTCAAAACACAGAATCACACAGTCAACAAAACGGTTTCTGTTACTTTACTGTGTGTGTGTGTGTGTGTGTGTGTGTGTGTGTGTGTGTGTCATTCTTACGGTACGTCGCGTAGCGTGCTCCTCAGTTCCTGTGCCAGGTTCTGTATGTATCTCCACTGGCCCTCGTTGACGGGCTGCCCGGTCAGGTGGATGTTGTCGACCGTCAGCTGGGCCTCGTCAAACAGCCACTGCACCACGAACACCGGGCCTGGACGGGGGAGAGGACGCACTGCAGGTCAGACTTCAAGTGACACAGCCGCCTGTCTCGTTAGCATCTGCGTCAGCCATGTGGAGGAGCACTCACTTTTTAGCGTGGGGAAGACTTTATATCCAAAGAAACACTTCCACTCCTCTCCCACATGAGCCTGTCTGCAGCTCTCTGGCACCAAACCGCCCCAGTACCTGCAAAGTATCACCGCTTTACAAAATCTGTACGGCCTCTGAACCTTAGCTTCTTAACCTCCATCAATCTAGCCACCTCTTCCTGCTGCCACCTGTCCTACCTGATACCTCTCTTTATGGCCTCAGTGGGGGCACAGCTGATGGTGTCCAGGCAGTCTGTGGGTTTGTACTGTCTGTTGTCCAGGAACCATCCGGAGTCAGCCAGGCCCCTGACCCGCACCCCTCGCTGGCCCTGCGACTCCAGCTGCTCTGCAACGTGGTCCACGTTCAGCAGGACACCTGTGCCGCCCGCACTGGTGACGGGAAGAGTCAGATCAGAGGGTGCAAGTGAGCTGCTATCTTTGGTGAAACACACACACACATACAGACGGCAACACACCCACACATTACGTGCTGAACTGACCTGCTTCCTGCCAGAAGCAGAACCTTAGCATTGTCCAGACCTTTTGTCAGCAGCTCATTCACCACCTCCTTAATGATCAGAGAGCCCATAAACGCATAATCACCTGAGAAGAAATATGTGTTTTCATTATTGACATAGAGCCACATGACACACTCCTCGCTCTGACTATGAACTCTACATCTGTGTTACACAGCTGCTGTACACAGTGCAAGATAGCTTACACTTTAAAGATTTAAAAATAATGTAGAGGGTATATTTAAACAGACATCAGGTAGAGCAGTCATCCAGAGATTTGAATCGGGTCGGCAAATACATTAGCACAATTTCTTACGTAGTCTTTAATTTAACATTTATATCTGCGGGACACCTTTTAGCCACATGAGGGAGCCTGAATGTTTACATGTTTCTGATGATGAGCAAGATAATAAGGTTTATTATGTGCTTAATTTACAGGGTTTAATGCAAAAGGCCCATTCATTTATCCATACTCCAAAAGGCACCTGACCGATTACATTGAATTATACTCAACTTGACAATTAACGACTAGTTCTTTGTTTGTAGCTATGGCATTTTGGAAGTAATAATTCATCTGAAGTTGAAAACTGTAAAGTTGATATGAGAGCTAAAAGCTGCCACACAACAAAGGCACAGAAAACTGAACTCTGGTCTGTTTGCTCTGCCGTTAGAGAGCAGATCTACAAGCTCACAGATGATTTATTGTGTCTTACTGTGATCTGTCTTCGGAGTGGCTCCGCTCCACACATCACTGGAGCAGTACGGGATGAAGCTACAATAGAAAGAGAGAAACTCTTTCATTTGAGCCAGTTCACTGACAGCTGACAGATACAACAGTTGTACAAATAACAGCCAACCTGGCTGTGTGACGGTAGACTGAACACAAACAAAGTGTGTGTGTGTGTTCAAAGACAGAGAGCTGTTGTAGGATGTGATGGGTGTGTATTATGTAACAATGACAAGTAGCTGCTGGAACAGAACAGGATCTGACTGACTGTTGTCGGGCACTAGTGGTCTTTTTTTATGTATAAAAAGATGATAAATGGCAAAAACAATAACGGCAAGGGAAGCAAAAGTGTCTAGTTATGTCTTAGATGTACTTATTGTAACTGGAAGTAGCAATTAAAGAAAAAGTCTTGACATAAATAACTTGAATAAATGCAGAGAAGTAAAGGCTTAGTGTGAAAAGTCAATTCTATAAAGAAAAGTCCCCGTCAGTGTGCTAAATGAGTCACCTAGCATCATATTATATAAACATTATCACTTGCATGTTGAAGCGTGTATAGTGGAAAGTAAACACAATCATGAACGCACTAAAGACCATAGCTTCATACAGTGGAAATAGTCCTATAAAGCACCACATGTCAAAAAGATGTCTAATAACTAAAATCATATTTTGAGAGACACGAGTTCTTACACCATGTTGGCGTTCCACCAGTGAGGGTTTTCCTCTGGCTGAGGAGACAGGATTCCTGTTCCTGTGAGATAAAGAAGGTGAGATCCAACATTTAATGCCCTCATCGTAAAAGAGGTTAAAATCATAGGGTACTTGTTGAAAGTCACAAACCTTGATGTATAGTGTATTTTGATGTATGAAGTGTTTTTTTTACTGTATCTGTGTGTGTCTGTGTGTGTGTGTGTGTGTGTGTATGTGTGTGTGTGTGTGTGTCCGTGTATGTGTTTTCCCTGTGGTCAATAAGTCATTAACTTTTCCTGCTTTGGTCAGCATTTACATGCAGGCATTGAGGAGCTCTGTGTAAAGATGGTGGAGAGAGAGAGTCATAAACAAACAAGTAGTCCCCTGATGGCCGGAGGGGGGAAAAACCAGAGAGTTTGACTTTGAAAGATTAATGCAAACTCAGCTAAAGAGGAAACACAAACATGTCTATGAATCTCCTTCATTCAGGGGATTTTTTTTTTTTTTCAACTGGGGAAAGCAACATCTCAGAGGGGCTGAACAGAGAGTTTGTAACAGCTGCAGGAACCAACTCGGCCATGCGTGTACATGTTTGTGCATAAGATGTGTGCTTTGATTGTGCTGCACACAACGCAGGACGTGCGTGTCTTGTTACCTGTTCTGGTTTGCGGCCATGTGGTGGAGCTCATCAGTCTCCTCATTGTCTCATACCTGCTGTCACAGGTCTGCCTGTTGAAACAGTACCATCCACCTGAACAACACACACACACACACACACACACACACACACACACAGTTAACATGTTACATTGAGTTGTGTTTCCCTGTAATGAGCTCTACATCTGTGTTCGGTTCATCCTCACCTTGTAAGAACAGCAGCCACCTCTTGCTGCCTTTGGACTCCTTGATGTAGTACCTGTGTCAAGCATGCACACACAGATTAATACACACACACACACACACACACACACACACACACCACAAGCTACACAGTAGGGATGCTTCCTTTGATCCTCCTGACATGAAGTATTTGGCTCTGATCGCACCGCTAAAAATGCATCACAGCAGGAGTCTGCTTAGTGGCTTCAACAGCTCAAATTGATTATTTAAAAACAGAAAAAACGCATCTTATCTACCCAACAGCGTTTCATTTATTTGGTGACTTAATACTGTTTAATGTACTGGTAATTAAATCCTGTTTGATCAAATTAAAGCATAACAATAATACCTCGCTTTTCTAAAAGCTAACCCCAAAAAATGATTCGGTTCTGAGGATTTGTTTCTGATGTAATGTTCGTCTCTGTGAACAGCTACAGTCTGTTGTATTTGGCTGCACCGCCTCACCCGTTAATGATACAGGAGTCATATTCATTCCCAACAGACTTGTGATCCTTTCAGTCTATCACATCAAAAGTACTGAGATGTATTATTTCTGCCTCTTTTCAGAGCACATTGAATTAATCAGCCTCTGGAACACGGTGCCCTTTATCCATTCCTTCACTTTTTTGTGTGTGCAAATTTGACTAAAAATGAGATCTTGCGCTGATCTGCTGAAGATTTTCACTCATACTTTTTACTCTTACAGTAGCTGCTGAGAATGACAGCCTGCTGATCAAAACTGTACTCTGACTTGGACACGTTGTTGGTCCAGTGAGATGATTGTGAGATGTGTTTTAGTCCATAACCAAGACTGTCCAAGTCCAACTGATAGATTAATTTGCAAGTTGTTATGATTCATAAAAGTCCATGATTCTTGTATTTGTTCCACTGTAGCGAAAACTATCATTATAATCGATCTTCATCAGTCTGGTTTTAATGCAAATACCTGACTCAACAACTTTAGTCCATCAGACTAAAATCAAATCATCCCTGCAGGGTAGGAAGCGTTTGCCTCTCTATCGGGTGCGCGCATGCATAGTGTCGTGCTTAGCCATAGTGCTCAGCGGCAGCGCGCACTGCCTTCACTCTGATCTGGTCCTTTGATCCATTTTAGTCACATCCGGAGTGTAAATGGACTGAAGGGCAGGCAACTAAACCACCACAGTAAAACAAACTGGATGTTAGACGAAGCAGATCGGAACTAAGCCTCTGCGTATTCATGGCTTTATTAACCCCCAAAAACGCACTGCACACCAGTATGATGACAGGTCTTTTAAGTGCCATGTTCTGAGTTATTGACAACGTCTAGATGCAGCGCATCCGACTCACTTACCCTGCTGCTGACCCATCATTGCAAGTCACAGTTACATTCTTCAAAAAGTGCAACTTCATGTCTTGATCCAGCTTCTGCGCAGAGCACGGGTACAGCGACTGCGCCAAGTTCTTTATCTGTACCACAAAGTTGTCCATGTTGCCCTCCACGGCTGTAAAGTCTAAGGGAAAGCTCTCTGCTCCTTCCACCCGCTCCCTGTGCGCAAGTGGCTGCTGCTGCTGCTGCTGCTGCTGCGCCCGCAGACTTTGCGTCCGACGGCCGTGTTGGCTCCTCGCCTCCACCGGTGCGCTCACGTGGATGAAGAGCAGCAGCAAGCAGGAGCGCACCGCAGACCGACCGGCCCAGCTCCTCAGCACACCACGGATCTGCATGTCTAATTGCTACTGGAAAACGTATCTCAAATGTGTGTAAGGAACTTCAACAATACACAGGATATTTAAGAGTCGTTTGAAAAGTTCAAAGTTCTTTGGAAACGCTCGGAGACCTTTAGGAAGTTATCGCTCATGAAAGGTGAGCAGAAGGAACTCAGGTTATGGTCTTGCATGGTGCCTTGAGAGATGGAGAGCTGGTTTAAAATTCACATCGGATGCATGTGACGCAGTCCCCACATCACTTAAATCCTAAAATTGTGAGGAGTTAAAGCGTAATTACGCGCGTCGTGGAAGTCCCTGAAGCCAGTCTCGTTCAGCCCAGACCCTGGTCCAGGTCTTGGTCCAGGTCCTCATGAGCTGTGGACCAAGTGGAATTTTATGTAACTGCACCGTCCCCCTCCCCCTGCCCCGTGCTTCTCACTCCCGCGGGCCAATCGTTATTATCGTTGGCTGATGCTCCTCGCGGGGCGTCGGTCTCACACCAAGAGTGTGCGTATGCCTGGTACGCCCCCTCAGTCGGTTCACTCGCTGCTCTCTTTGATGTAATGTCATCGTACCGCGCTGCCTTTGAAGTGTCTTCGATTGAATATGGTGTGTGAAGGAGCCCCGTTGGACAGGCTGCGGAGGGTCACACCATGAGTCAACACAATCAGGTTGATACACGTGTTTCATCTCACAGAGAAGAGTCCGTTCAAATGCATTTCACAGGTGCTGATTAGAAACGAATCGAGTTTTTTATGTTTTGAGCCCATCGAGGTTCAGAGCAGCTCATCAACTTTTACTCCAAGAAAGACTGAATCCTGAGGGTTGTCTTTCCCTTCAGAGGTCTCCTTTTCCTTTAGGCTGCCATTCTCTATTTCTTCATTGTTGAAGACAGGAAAGGCTTTTTTGGTTTCACCTTTATGTGGTTGAAGCACTTTGATAGAAAGGTGTCCACTGTTTCTTCAAAGATTTCCAGGTTCCAGTGTTTCTTTCCCTCATCCTCATCTAAAGCACTTTTTTAAACTTGTAGTCTCTTTGAAATGTGTCCTGAATCTAATGTGTCATATACTGATCCAATTTATAAAAGCTCTTCTTTTATTCACTTCAATAGAAACTGTTAAAATCAGTATGATTTAACATCTTGAAGTCTAACGTTCAGCAAGACTGCCATTACATTTTTGTTTTCTAACTTTGATAGGTTTTAGAGATTTGCAAGAGAGGAAATCCTGTTTTTAATAAGTGATGATTAAAGGCTTTTTTTGGTGAAAATGTTGTGTAAAGACACAGATGCCTTGTTGTGCTTTAACGCTCCATCAGGCAGTTTTGAAGTTGCAGATGGAGGAAGGAAACTGATTGTTTGTTTGTTTATTCAGACGGTGGCAATTTCCCCCCTGAACTGAGATCTGTATTCACCTCTCCCTCTCCCTCTCTTTTAGGTGGATTCTGACTCTGAATGTCTAAATGTTGCTGCAGCGGTAACTCAGTTGGTTGTATGCCCTCTGAAGCTCTGGCTTCACACCTCTCCATCTGTTGGCAACACGTGTTGTGTTGTCTGTCCAGTCTGATTCCTGCTTTGATCCAACTTGAATCATGCTGAGAGAAAACGGTCTTGATTCTCTATGTCGGTGCAGGACGTCTGTCAAACTACATATGAAGTCAGACATATGTGGAACAGATTGGATGTGTTGTTGGCAGTTATCTTCTTCTCCTATGAGGGTCGCTACACCTAAAGCAGGCTTGTTTAGCCAGATTCATAATGAGTTGGTTATGTTGTGTAATATCATGTTTTTGAATAAGTCATAGGCTACTAAAGGTCAGGACAAGAATTGTAAACAAATTCTGAGCTTTATTTGGGATTTAACTAATCTATCTTAAAGAGATCTCAGCATCCATTTGTTAAGTGGACATAGAACCCTTTGGTTTACAATTTAAGGCTCAAAGATGAGTCTTCTATAAAATAAAAATATATTCAAATGATGTTGGTCATATGGACAAATTTATAAGACAAACTCAGATTTTCCTAGACAGGGAATGAAACAAAGAAACTGATGGATTGAACCACCTCATGAGGTTTATTGACATTCTTAATAATATTCTAAAACTTGAATACAGTAGATTTACAAGGTTACACATGAGATGACTAATAAAAAGTAAACATAAGTGGTTTCAGTGCAGAGGGGGCTCGCTCTGCCTTCCCTGATATATGTTGCATGTACACACATGCATGATACACACATGTATGTGCAGCATTATACCAAGAAAATATTATATTAAAGCATGTTGTACCGCACACGATATACCTGTACTGTATGAAAGCATCATTATATGTTTCTCTTCTCATTCAAGTTTGCTTTTTAGTTTGTCAAGTGTCTGCATATATTTGTGTGTGAGATATATATTAAAAGCTACATTGATAAAAGATGTATGATTTCTTGTATCACTGCATGGTTCTGAAGTAAAGCATGATCTACATTTGTGGAATTTATTTAATATTTTGAAATATATTGCACAATATGTCAGTTGTCAAACATCAATTGTCATTTAATTCCCCTGGAAATGAAAGCCGGTAATGTGTCAATAAAGTTTATTCAAATAAACACCGCGGACGTCACGACACACAATGGCAGCCAGTGGTACAGCTGTGACGGTTCTCACTCCTAATGGGAGAAGACAGGCAGTTAAAGTGTCCTCAAACACACCGTTATTACAGGTAACATGTGTATTAAGGGCGTGTTTCATGACATGGACGGTTTGTTTTATTCTGTTCTTTTGTCTTCGAACCAGAGCAACTATTTCTACTCTTGTTAGCTCGTTTGGCTAACAGCAGTTGGCTAACGCTCGTTAGCCAGTGACAGATCAGTTTCTGTTTTTGTGCGGATGAAAGTAAATGATTCGGTTACTAGGCGACAACTTTCCTCACTGGGTTTGTATTTGACATCTTCAGGTGCTGGAGGACGTCTGCAAAAAACATGGATTCAACCCCGACGAACACGGCTTGAAGTGAGTATCAGGTGGTTGATGCTAGCTGTCTCAGTACTGACGTTTAAGCTACATTAATGTTCGCTTTAGATTCCTGCCCTGAGCCCAGACTGCGTCTAAGTAAAGCCCGATACGTGTGAGCCACGTGTGTGTACTGAGTTGGGTGTAAGCATGTGAAGTAGTGAAGAATATTGTGTGACTTTACATGGCTGCTGATATTAGACACGTTGAAACATTGTGTAGTAGCAGGGCTCTGTCCCAACTTATTTAGGTGAATTCAACCACTGGATTTTACTTATTAGTTAGAAAAACGTGTAATATTGTTTTTACATTCATTTGTATTATGTCATAGTTTCCCTCTAGTAAGCCTAGTATAGATCTTTCATCAAACGTAATGGTGCTCGGTAGTTTTTGTTTTTGTCCCATCATCCTCACCCGCCTCTCTTCTGTCATCAACGTTTGACAGGTTTCAGAGGACCGCTGTTGACCTCACGCTGCCTTGGAGGTTTGCCAACCTGCCCAACAATGCCAAACTGGAAATGGTGACAAGTACAAGGAAACAGGCTGTAGCTGACAGCCAGGTTAGTTTAGAGAAAGTGCAAGTCTGAGAGAGAGAGAGAGAGAGAGCGAGCAAACAAACATGAGTGTATGTGTATGAGTGTGTCAGTACAATATGGAAGGGTACATATTGATATTGTCTGCTAGTCGGTATCACTAGAGTCACTCTAGCACTAGAGTTACAGTCGTAACTCTATTCTCAGGCCTGACTTAGTGAAACTGAAAGCGTAGCACATAACTATCCTTTTTAAACATGTGGATTCTACATTTAATTTATTTCTATTTCAGTTGGATAGTCGTCTAATCGCTCGTTTTTGTTCGGTACACAGGCAGGTAGCTCAGCCACAGACACCGGATACCAACTCCACCTTTTTTTTTTTTTAAAGGGTCGTTTTTGTGCTTTTTTTTTTCTCCAAGAAACTTATGAGCACACATCTGGTCAACATGAGATTTAAAGTGGTGCTTTTGTGTGATTCTTTGTGGTGATTTTTCCACATCTGTCGATTTCAATCAACGAATCGATTAGTCGACAAAATCGTATCAAATTTCTTTGATTGAGGACAAACTTAATATCGTCACACAACCATGTCAACATATTGATTATTCGTCTCACCCCAAATCATGTTTGGGGAGAAATGTCGGTCGCAATATCGGTATTATTTTGGTGTTTCTGTCAGCTGTATGTGTGGGCTCTTCATCGACGGTACCTGGATGCTCGTCTGTGTTCCTGCGTTCACTCTGATCTCCAGATACAAACACTTTGTTGTAGCTGAGCTGTAGTTTCCTATGACATCACGAGTAAAATCCCGGCTGGGTTTGATCTGTTGTTGTTCATTTGATGGATGGTTGACCGTTGATGCCTCACAGATTTGATATGCTCGTACACACTGACTCGTTTACCTCTCGACATTCACCTCCGCCAGACTGGTGTGTGAGAGGCTTTCGTGTTTAGCGGTCGACAGCCAGAGAGCTCTTTTCATCTCTCCCGGTGTGCCGATGTGCTTTCTGTGCCGCGGTTGTCGAGTAAACATAAACAGCTCGTAGAATGACTTCAGAGAGAGAAAGAACAACAGAGACTCGCACTGATGCCTGGTGTTACTCACTTCCTGACTGAGGTAGGCCCACATGTGCAGCTTAATCACATTTGATTATCAAAGAATTCTCTTCCTGCAAAATGGCTCAAGACTGTCGAGCCAAGAACTTACAAATGACCACCGAGAGAGATTTCTAAACTTAATATTGTGAGTTTCCCTCAACATGAAAGGTTGCGATGCACTAAATAGAGAAATAAACAGTTTTTAACCGGGTTGTTTCTATGCCATGTATTTCTTTTTTTAAATCCTTTAACGCCCCTTTTTTTTTTTTTTTTTTTTTTACGAGCTCTTATTATAATAAATGCAAAAACTGCCACAAAAAACGACCCTTTCAGTTACCTCACAGCCGGCTGTAGTGTGAGGCACCTGTATGCTGTGAGATGTGGATGCATTGTTGATCATTTTGACCTGATGTTGATTCCTGGATCATGGACCCTGGTTTATATGTGAAGTGTGTTTATGGCGTTTGAACTGAAGTTGTGTGCGACTGTGCTTTCATATCCCTCAGGTGCGGATTGCACTACAGATGGAGGACGGCTCTCGGCTCCAGGGTTCCTTCTCGTGTGGACAGAGTTTGTGGGAACTGCTCACACATTTTCCTCAGATCAGGTGTGTGTATGAGCATTCACGCATGTGTACAGTTGTGTGTGTGCTGTTGAACATCTTTCTTTGTGAGGACCAAACTGAGAACCAGCATGGCTTCACAGATTCTTCACAGAGCTGTTCGAGGGTTAAGAATTGGTTTTAGGGTTGAGGTTAGAATTAGGTTGGGGTAATACAATTAGTTAGTGTAGTTCTGTATTCCCATTTCAGATGTTTCTTTAAACAATATCCTCAGTGTTAGTGAACGTAGACACACAGGACTCTTCAATATTAATCATATTATTATATTAATATTATTATCATTTAGCAACTTTCACATTAATTAATAGATTAATGATGCTTAGAAAGCTGTAATTAAAAACACACACACACGCATGCAGCTGTTACTCAGCAGTTCCAGCTGTGCGGTCCCAGGTGCTCGTGTGTCCGTCCAGCCCTCATCTCTATTAAATGACGTCGCTCCAGATACTGATCCTTTTCCAGGGAAGTTACGCTTCCATGAAACGAGTATTAGCTCCACATCAGCGTGAACGCTCTGAAGCTGAGGGGAACGCCTTTCAGATCTGTGGAGAACAATAATAAAACATTTATGGTTCAATTAGTTTGTACGTGGGATTGTGCTCGCATGGTTTACACATGCAGACATGCCACTACATCACAGGGCTGAGGCGAAGCCACTTCTGTGTTCAGTTACGTTGCTTTTAAAGCAAACAAAAATCAGTCGCCCTTTAACTTTAATCTGTTTTTCTTGTTTCCACCTGATTCCAGTGTGTCCGATTTGTCAGAGTCAGGATCCACTCCTGTGTGTGTTTACATGAGAGACGAGGTATGCAATGTTCCTTTAACTCCAATTTTCAAGAAAATAAAGTGACTTTTATGGGTACTAAGGTGTGTGCGTGTGCGCAGGTGAGTGGTGAAGAAGCACTCAAGAAGGCCACTCTGAGGTCTCTGGGTCTGACAGGAGGAAATGCTATCGTCAGGTAGGTTGCTTGTGTATAAACAACACTCTGCACACAAACGTGTTTTAACTTGAGACTTCATGGGAAAGCTGTTGTTTATTTGTTTCAGATTTTTACTCAAAAAGAACAAAGAACCGGGACAGGAAGATGGAGAAGAAGCCACTGAAACAGCCGCTGTGCCAACTGCACCTTTTGCCAAGGAACCCACACCGAGCCCGCCCCCTCAGCCCGATCCTGCTCCCTCAACAACAGATGTGACAAATAATAATTCAGGCCCCCACCGGCAAATCGAAGCCCACGTTGCTCCATCTCCCGCCCACGTTGCTCCATCTCCCGCCCCCGCTGCTCCATCTCCCGCCCCCGCTGCTCCATCTCCCGCCCCCGCCACATGCAGCAAACCTCCCGTTCAACAGGAAGAGGTTGCAAACTCCCAGGATGCAGTGCGGCCAAAGAGTCCTCCCGTCGGGAGAGGAACGCCAGAGGAGGATGGCGAGGAAGCAGGGCCCTCAGGACTGAGCTCTCACCCGTCTTCTTCCTCCTCCTCGGCTCCCTCGGTTCCCGCGGCTCCTTTCGTTCCCTTCTCTGGAGGCGGTCAGCGCCTTGGGGGTCCACGGGGAAGTGCAGCGGTACGCTCGCTATCTTCGTCCTTGTCATCCTCGTCTCTGTTGGCTCCGACTGCAGCGGCAGAATCGCCAAAAGCCAAGAAAGCAAAGTCCAGCCATGGATCTAGCACCAAGGTGAGTCACATCAGTCCTGATATGTTATGTTAGGATTAATAATGTTTATTCAGCAGTTATAGTTTGCCCAGTTATCATGAAATTGTTTTCTCATTGCAAGTAATTTCTTTTACTGTTTAATTAGTTCTGTGTTCATTAGAACCCGAAGAATTCACATCTTGTTAACTCCAATATTTAGCGAAATTAAAAGGCAAATCGCACATCATTGTCGTTGAGTTTAAAGGTTATTTATCGACCCAGAAGCATGTGGACAAACGATCTCTCCACAAGTAATCGAGTAAAACTGGTGACCTCTTCTGTTCCTCTCACAGCGTCAAACCACCGCCGACCAGCCGGACGAGGACATGGATCAAGGGGAGGAGTTCTTGGAGGTAAAACCATTTATTTCCTGTCAGAACTTCCTGACGTCTAACCGGATACCCGTCTCTTTCAGCTTCCCTTGTTGTGTGTGTTCCATCTTGAATGAGCATCATTTTCATAACAGATAAATTACTTACCGTGGTTTTTCGTCTGCACTCGCCCCCTTTAACCTCACACAGTATCTTTGCTCCAAGTTTGAAATCCTCTGCTTTAGTAGAAACCATCAGTGTGGACATCTTTTAAGTCTCCTATCCTTTCCCCTCGCTCAGCCCGTAGAGAGGGAGCCTCTCATCTACCACCTGGACGCCATGTCCCGTCACTCCGAGGGCCACAGAGATCCACCGGACGAGTTCTTTGAAGTGACGATGGACGATGTGCGTAAGCGCTTCGCCCAGCTGAAGAGCGAGAGGTGGGAGAAGGAAGTGGATGGAAGCGCTTGTGTGATATTTAGTATAAATACCTTGTTGCTGCAGAAACGCGTCTGGATCAGATGTGTTTGTGACAGATAAATAGTCCGTTTGGCTTTCGGCCCTGCGGTGTTTTTGTCGATGTACAACCCTTAATTGCAGAATACCATAGCAGTGATGAGAGGCCGTAGGTAGGGAGGCATCACTGCGTGCGTTTTGAAGTTTGTTTGTTTTTTATTTATTGTGAGTTTGAAGTTGTTGTTTTTAAATGTATTTATGAGCGCATCTTCAAAACGGATGCGGAGAAGTTCACGCTGTGCTCTCTGAATGTGGCCCCACCAGACTACAGCTGCGGAGACATAGTGTGTGTTTGCAAACCTTCACTTGTTTACAACCACCGCGCACACTACAAACGCTTCTAAATACGGCACACGGGGAGCAATTAGTAAGTCTGTTATGTGTAGACGTTTATCCTCCAGCCGTCGGGCCAAACACCGTCAGGTTGAGACCTCGCCGCGCACATCCTTTAATCTCCGTCTACATCGACTTAGCCGGCTGCCTCATGGCTACGCTACTACTGTGACGATGACTGCAATTACCAAAGGGGGGAATTAAGCCGACCACAGCAATTCGTCTCTGCCTCTGTCACGCACACGCGGCCACACGCGAGTAAGGGTAGAAGACGAAACAATGTCTGCTCATCGCTCCCGTTGTCGATTCCACTGTTTGCTTCTTATTTCACAGCGCTTCTCCGTACACGTGTGCGTCTGTCTGTTTCTCCCCAGGAGGCTGATGGAGGAGGCTCCGCTGATGACTAAATCTCTGAGAGAAGCACAGATGAAGGAGAAGATGGAAAGATATCCTAAAGTACAGACAAATAATCACTATCCTGTTGTTAAATGGGCGTGTTTGTGTGAAATATACAGACTTTGTGTAACCTGCTGCCACTGTTTGTGTCTCCAGGTGGTCCTGAGGGTCCAGTTTCCAGACAGACATGTTCTACAAGGCTTCTTCAGGCCTCTGGAGACAGGTGTGTGTGTGTGTGTGTGTGTGTGTGTGTGTGTGTGTGTGTGTGTGTGTGTGTGTGTGGGAGGGAGGGAGGGAGGGAGGGAGGGAGTGTTCATTTCAGCTGGCTAGCCACAGGTATGGCTGCAATGTTGGAGCTACTTGCGGCTCCCTCACCACATTTATGACTGTAGCCACACCAGAGTGACAGAGAGACAGGTCTGTAATTCCAGGGATTAAATCCACCTCAGCCCGAACAGCAACACGACAACCAACACAACAACAAGTCTGAGGGGAATTCCATCTGAAACATGAATGATCCTCCGCACGGTGACGGAGGAAGCTGCACGTAGATCAGTTTGCTCATCATGAAGTGTGTTTGTTTTGTGTCCAGTTGGTGCTGTGAGGCATTTTGTGAGGAGTCACTTGGAGGATCCTCAGCTCAGTTTCTACTTGTGTAAGTCTCGTTTTACTCTCCCACTAATCAATCACAACATATAAATCCACCATCGGCACTCATGTCTATCAGCTGGGACAATAACCTGACTGGTGATGGATTTGTAACGCCTGACATAAACAAACGTTTGAAGCTTCTTGCTACTTATCGGCCATCGTACATGCGGTAAAAAGCTCATATCGTCGGTACATTGTCCGGCCGATGGTCTCCACTCATTGAGTAACTGCTGAGACCTGAAAACAACTCGGAGAAAGTAGTTCCGATTAAGTCCAACGGGGCAAGAAACGGGAGAATCGTAAAGGTTGTGGACGAGCCCAAAGATTAGTCCGATTATCGAAACCACATCCTCCCTTTAAACCGGCTGACCCGGAGGATCCTTTAAAGCCCGTCCGATCGTCTGACTGCTCCAGTGTCTTGCCCTTTCTCTTTAATGAACACGCTGCATTCCCAAAATATAATTGGTGACTTATCATAACCGCCAAAACTGTTAAAAAAGGACCCACTGGAATTATCTTTCTAAAACAAATTCTTAATGATTCATTTATCAGCTTTTCTCAGTTTAATTGTTACATTTTACAGGCGGTGCCTCCTCGTACATTAGAGGTATCTAATCTAACTGTAACTGTGCTCAGAGTGGACACGCATCTCTCTCTAGACTTGATCTACTTGTGTGCATGAAAATGTTGTTTCCACCAACGTGCTCTTATTCATACTTCCCCAAAAAGCTGTGAAATGAATTTAGCCATCCTCGTGTCCAGCCTGCAGGTTAACAAATAGTCTGTCTGTGAACATCGATCTCATCATTTATTAAATTCACTTGCTCAGTTTAACTTTAAAGATTTGAGTGATGTTCCTTCTTTCTAATTTTTACCTTTTTTTTGTTTTTGGTGGAAACGTTCTTTCAGTCATCACCCCCCCAAAAACCATCCTGGACGACCCCTCAGACACACTGTTCCAGGTGAGTCTTCAGGCAACGCTTTCTTCTCACCACAAGAGTAAACGGAGGGATTCGACTCAAACAAAACAATAACTACAGAAACTCTGACACACACACACACACACACACACACACAGAGACTGTAAAATGTATCGAGTGGTCCCTCTCTCCTCTTCAAAGCCCAACACATTCCCGTTCTCCCCCTCCTCTCTCGCTGCTACTCTCTCTCACACTTGTCCCTCCCCATTCTCCACTGTCCTTGACCCCAGCTGGGCTTGATTTTTCCCAGACTGGCACATGGGGTTAATACAGGCCTCGCTTTGATCTTGACACACACACACACACACACACACACAGACAGAATTGGGCAGCCTTGCTGCTTTGTTGCCTCTGAGTTCAGAGCTATTCCAATAATGAAAGAGAAACAAATACAAAACAAGAATTTGTTCTCTTGTACGGTTCATCAGTCTGAACACAGACGCCCTCGTAGACTGTCCTTGTTCTTTTATAACAGCTGGAACGTTTTCCTCATCGGCGCCTCCTGGTTTTTATATTCTGACACTTTGAATCAACCAAAAGTAGACGAAAGAAGAAGAAGAGGAGCAAAAGGGGAGGAAGAGAAAGTAGTTTGAAGTGATATCACACGCTGTGATCGTGTTCAGCTCCTCAGAGGGACTGGTTCAAAAGATAACGATCCTCAAATGCACACTTTGAAATGTGTGTGTGTGTGTGTGTGTGTGTGTGTGTGTGTGTGTGTGTGAGAGATGGAAGCCCTTTTGGTGCTGTGATCCCTCTGAATCAAATGTGATGTTGTGATGCAAGTCGCCCGTCTCTGCCTGTTTATCACTACACGTCCCTCTCCTGTACCCCAACTCCAGCTTTCTCTCCCTCTTTTCTTCTCATTCTCTCTCCCCCCCACACTCGTCCACCACCACTACTGTCCCTCTCTCCGACCCTTTCTTGTGCCTCACCCCCATGTCTCTGTCCATTAGAGTCTTAAAAGCGTTAAAGCGCTCAAAAAACCCTTTAATCTCCTTGTTTCATGTCACACACACACACACACACTGTCTGGCTCTGCTTCCCTGTCTATACATCAATCGTTGACACACACGAGGAATCTTTTTTTTTTTTTTTTTTTTGCCATGTCAGACAGACATGAGTGCACACGCATATGTCTCTTCCTCACACACAAAGACACACACTTTAATCACTTTGTGTCATGTCAGGGAAGGAATGTCTCCCAACCCAGAAGCCCTTTGATACCAGGCATCCCCTCCCTCATCCGTCTCTCCCTCTGTCTTCCATCAGGATCCGTTCTGCCTCCCTCCCTCCATTCCTCTCTTAAATGTGTTTTCGTTACTCTCTCTCTCACTCACACACACACACACACACACACACACACACACACACACACAGGTCTTATCCCGTTGCCCTGGAAGTGCCGCTGCCAGAGGGGCAGGAATGCCCGATGTTTCACTGTAACACATTGTTTCCTGCTCACAGGGCTGTGATAATAGCAATTAGGCACATGGGTCCCAATTTAGCAAACCATCTAGGGAGGGTGGGGGGGGCAGAGAGTGAGAGGACAGTGAGGAGAGAGTTGTAGTGGAGAGATGACCCACCTAATCCCAGTGACAGCCACGCTACGCTTTCGATACTGTTGATTTGAAACAGTGAAAGGTTTAGGATTAGTCTATATATTGACTGCTTGCTGAGCCACGCCCCCTTTGGTTATAGTTGCATCCTCTTCCGCTCACAATGCACACGAGGTGACCATGAGACGCCGGAGGGCTGGGATGAGTAAACCTAAAAACAGAATATAGGATTAATTTGACAAAGTTATGCAATATTGACCTTTTACAAAGTGTGCACAAACAATGGAAGAAGTGAGAATATTAATCTAAGTAGTATCATCATTCAGGAGACTCTTGTACTACATTGTCAAGCACTAAGACGTGCAACACGGACGCTGTCAAATTCAACACTCGCAAAGCAAATGAAACAAGGGATAACTCTGTTAAATAGAAACATGGACTAAAGACATTATTCTGCATTGTTAGACACTAAAAACATCCATGAATGAATACATATAGCAGCAAACAGCCCAATTCATAAAACACATTCCCATTATTCCTCTTAGTTGTGTTAGAGGATCCATTAACTGCTCACGGTGTTTGTGTTTCGTGTAAAGTTGAAGTTTGTCTCGGCTGTTGGTCACATGACCAGCAGCTGAAAGTAATTTTAACAACTACGTCATTAATCCTTAAAAACAACTCGACTTGGTTCTGCTGCTGACGTGCTCTCCTGTGTTGCGCATGTTTATCTTTTACTCTTCTCGTTTGTCTGGTTCCCTGTCAGAGTCACAGACGCATCGTCTGCTTGCCTGTCTGTCTGCGTTTCTACCTCATGATTGTACGCTTGGTAATGCATCTGCCTGCAAAAGGTCCATTATCACCATTAAGACGTTCACCGGAGAGGAGCGTTGTGAGAGTGTTTTCTCTAACCATCTGATTGTTGCTCATTTTGTGGTTTGCTTCAAAGAACTTCGGTTACTGGTTCAGATCCCCGAGCAATCAATCATCTTCAGAAAGGAGCTCGACTCTGGCTCGGCTGTGTTGGCAGCGCTCGGTGTGCGTGTTGAAGGGAGGCCGTTCTGTTTTGATCTTTCCATGTTTCTGCAGAGATTGACTCGATGAGTTTTTGACGGCTTCTGTTCCCTTCTCCTCCGTCTGCAGGCCGACCTGTTTCCTGGTGCTCTGGTGTACTTCGGATCCGACGTTAGGACAGGTGTTTATCTTTTTGCTTCTTTTCTTTCATATGCAGATTCTGAATTAGATACTGGTGTATTACTGAGGAATGTAATATAGCAAAACAATAGTTTACTCTGTGTGTGTGTGTGTGTGTGTGTGTGTGTGTGTGTGTGTGTGTGTGTGTGTGTGTGTGTGTATTTCCTACACAGATTTTTACATGAAGAGGGACCTGCTTGAATCCTCTGTCTCGGCCTTGCAAGCAAATGAGTCCATAGCAAGGTATGTGTTCACGTGTGTGTGTTCACGTGTGTGTATGACCGTGCATGCATCAGGGTGTGTGTATATGCACTTGTATCCCGCGGCACCCAGCCTATTTTCCTGTCACAAAGCTGTCATCATTGGAATCTCTTTGAGGTTCGGCCTGAACAGCAGGTGCCCCCGTGCACCCTCATTTCCTCCACACACGCACATAAACATACACATAAAACCATTTTCCAGTCCTGCTAAAGATAGAGCCCATTTCCCAAAAGTGCCTCCCACCCCCACCTGTTGTCCTTTTGCTTGTCTAACGAGGTCATCACTCCTCTGTTTTAGATCTCGATCTCACCCAGTTATTTAACTCAACTTTAGCTCCTCGTGCAAAAACAATGATGCTTTAAATAGATACAGGAACTCCTCAAGAAAACAATAAATGCTTTGCATTATTCCCAGAGAAACTAAAATATTTTTTTGTTTTTTTGTTTTTTCTTCTCCCCCCCCCCCCCCCCCAGCTGCATGCTCCGGTCCCCGACACCTTCCTCCAGCTCTGAGGAGCCGCTGCCTCCTCCAGAGCCGACGGAGGACACCAGCGGGTCCACACAGGACGAGGGAGGCCCTCCTGCACACGCCCAGGCTGCTAAACCGACCAGATCTGACCCGGGAAAGGTGCCCAAGTGGCTCAAGCTTCCAGGTGAGGACGGGCTCGGTCACTTTCACACCTGCAGGTTGGTTCATTTGGGCCAGACCAAGAGATAATTATATGCACTGTTGCCTTTACGTTCTGGCCTTTAATAAACAAACCAAGAGCTGTAAATAAAGTCGTACGGACGGAAGAGTAACACATTGATCTGACAGCTCAAGTGACTGTTGTCCTGCATCATCAGCACTACATGGACCCATGTGGGGACTCTTACTAACACGGTCCTGATTTCATCTGGCTGTCTTCTTGAGCTCCTCAACATGAAATTGGTCACACTTGGCTGTTTGGCAGCTGATGCGGTTCAATGATCCCGTTCTGCTCTTCACATGGGAGATTGTTTTCGCTTGTCAGGAATTTATTTCCGTCGTGGCAGCAAAACATGTTGCACAAGCCATCAGGAACTCCTGGAAGTCAAACTGGGCTTCATAAACACTCACAGGGCCGACTTACTGAAACCAATGAACAGACATTAAAGCTTGTTAGCCTAGCAACACTTTAGGCTACAAACAACCCATAATGCAACATACTCTGTGTTACACCGGATCTCTCTATTCAAAAAGAACATCTGGTGTCGCGAATACGTTGTTTTTTAGCCCTCGAATATAATAAGATGTCGGCTTTTTCTCATATTCAGGCCAATACAGTATCTTATTTCAATCGCTTCCATAACAGGTCATGATCAAAAGTTAGCTTTAAAGGTGCAGTGTGTAGAATATCTTGCGTCATCTAGTGGTGAGGTTGCAGATTTGCAACCAACTGAAACGTCTCCCATGTGCGAAGCGTGCAGGAGAGCTACGGTGTGCTGACTGTAGAGCCAGTCTTTGGTTTGTCCCTTTGGAGCCACCGTAGAAACATGGCGGCCTCTGTGAAGAGGAACCGCTCTGTATGCAGAGATCAACAACTCATTCTAAGGAAACGAAAACACAACAGTTCTTATTTCCAGGTGATTATATATAAAAAGAAAACTCATACTTTTTGATATTGTTTTACATATTTGCCAGTAAATCCCCCTAAATGCTACACACTGTTGTTTAATAGGAGTTTCTCTTTACTGTCACAGAATCTTGTGGCTGGTCTGCTTTGCTTTTACACAACAAACCACAGCAGAGTCCAGTTGGAGGACCAATTGACACCTTTCACACCAGCCCATGCCAAGCACCTTTACACACCCGAAACAGAAACCAGTGTTTCACCCCTCCAGCTGTCCTCCTCGGAGATCTCGTCCTTTTCATTTTCTTTTATTTCTAGTTTAAGAACAGAAGGCGTTTTGAGCCACACTGTTTTTGTTGTGGTCACAAACCCCAAAACCACAGTCGATAGGAAGTGGCTTTTTGAACACGGAATTCCTCATGACTCAGAAGATAAGGATGCATTTTAGGATGTACCAATTAGTTCAGGATGCCCCCCCTCCTCCTGCTGGGCCACATCACACAGCATGAGCCCCTGTGGTCCGTCCAGTCACAGCGCTGCTCTGTTGTTGTATTGTGGTGTTTCTGGTGGTCACTGCATTGATGTTTGTGTTTAGAATAATTCTCCCTTTTCTCTGTCTTGTTTGGGTGTGTGTGTGTGTGTGTGCGTGTGTGTGTGTGTGTGTGTGTGTGTGCCTGCCTTTCAAGAAAGTTGTGGCTGCTTTCTCTTTCATGAGGAAAGTTAAAAGAGAGACTTGAGGGGGGAGGGGGAATTATCGGCTCCATGTGTGGAGCCGTAGAGTACAGAGGGCACTTAAACACACACACACACTCTGAGCCTGTTTGTCTGTGCAGTAGTTTAACCTGTCTCATTTACTAGATTTACATTTATTAAAGATCATAAAATGCCAGATTATCGGCAGGAATTGAGATTAAAGCCGACACACGTCCAGTCTTCAGTCGTCTAGTGACTTTCTGCTCCGTCCTGCATCATGATGATCATCATGTGTCCACGGGAGTTATTACAGGTCACATATTGCAGATTCTGTTTAATATTCAGTAGTGTTTTTATATTCCTTCCTGTTAAATGAACACGTATTTAAGGGAATATTTTTGACATTTGGGGAAATACACGTATTTGCTTTCTTGATATGAGCGTCTCATGGAAAGGTTGATGTCGCCCTCCCGTCTTCATGCTCGGTGTAAAGGAGCAGCTGTGAAACGGGAGGAACAGCTGTTCTAGCTCTGTCCACAGTACGGCTGGCCTCCACCAAAGATCGACTCTTTTTGTCCACTAACGGTTGATTTAATCGACAGAATCGCCACAAACAATCCCACAAAAGCAACCACTTTAAGTCTCGTGTTTGCCAGAGATGAGCTCAAGCATTAAGACTTTCTGATATGCCAAAATGAACACCAATGCTAAAACAAGGTTCCTTGTTCTTCACAGCTATTAACTACCGTCTGCTGTTGTTTTCCCACAGGTAAGAAATAAGACTGCTGCCGTGTGTTGATGGGGAGACTTCACCACAGATGTCTGAGAAGCTGCTTGAAGACTGAGCAGAGCACTTAAACCGTCACTGCGCTTTGATAAAGGACTAACTCCGTCATGGAAGAAGCGTTTGCACTTGACTAGGTTTTGAAACAATCAAAAATAACGAGGCCGATGAGTGAATATAGGGAATATAAGATTGGAGGATTGTTGTGTTTCATTCCGGTTGATCTCTTGGAGGAGAGGGTGTTCAAGATGCTGCTTTTATTCAGCAGGTGAAGATGTAGTGTAAAGTGAATAAAGATGGTTGTACTAAAACTTGTATTGTCTTGTATTAAAGTTCAAATTAGACCACAGCTTTGATCTAACAGAGCAGACCTCATGATGCACAAATCCACGCAGCCTCTGACTCTCGCATGCCCTGACTTATCTAACTGTCCACAGGTTATAGTAAACAAGCAGCATGCGGCCATATTTTCACATGTCAACATCACGCACACACACACACACACTGCTCCTCAGCCGTCTCACCAGCTGCCCCCTCATTCACTCTTTTAGCCGCAGGAGGAACTTCAAAAAGAGGCCGAACACAGAGGGGAGTGCGTGCGCGTGTGTGTGTGTGTGTGTGTGTGAGTATGAGGGAGGAGTTGCATTCCTTCCACTTGTCGCACGCGCGCGCACACACACTTTCTGTTTCCCTCTTGCAAATTAATTACTTCCAACTGCCCCTGGAGTCTTTGATGCCAAATAAAGCGACGGGCTCTCAGAGAGGCTGCTCTTGGAGGTTGTGTTGTTTGTGGGAAGTTTAACTTTCAGTTGGAACTTTATTCTCAGAGCAGCCTCACACAACTGGTGAGATATACTGTAAAGGTACTGCCGTTAAAATAAGATTTATGATTTATTTTAAGCTGGAATATAAAAAAGGAACTGCATTTAGTTGCTCATTTACTTCATATGTATTATACAGATGAAGTTGTACATTCAAAGGCTGTAATGAAATAGAAACCCTTTTTTATTGTCATATACACATGCATGAAATTTGACTTCTGCATTTGACCCATCCCTGTATATAGGGAGCAGTGGGCTGCCAATGACAGGCGCCCGGGGAGCCGGGGGTTCAGTGTCTTGCTCAGGGACACTTCGACACGTGACACGTCCCAGTCGAGGATCGAACAACCCTCTTAAGCCAGTGAGCCACGGTCGCATTTGAAATGGGGTGTGTGTGTGTGTGTGTGTGTGTGGGGGGGGGGGGCCTCTGGTGGCAGCTGTAGCAATGCCAAGTGGTTCCTCAAGACCACAGCGGCCTTGGTGAGAAGATAGATGACGATATATGAGCATCCATCATCTGTGAGCTCGTCCTTTACCGAGCCGATCCCTCCCGACTTGGACGGAGGACGGGGCTGTCACACAGAGACAGACGGCCATTCACGGTCACATTCAACATTTAGAGTCGCTAATTAAAACCTCTTTGGACTCGGAACCCTTTCACTGTGAGACGACAGTGCCATTCCATTCCAGTCTAAAATGTATTCAATACAACTTCATTGTGCTGTAGGATGTGGTGCCTGCACCCCTCTGGGAGCAGCAGACCCTCGTATGTTTGAGCAGCAAAGGTCAATGATGGCTGCTCCCACCTTGTTGATGGACCTCTGCGTCAAGGAGACATCCTGCAGCCAGGTCACCTGTGTAGTCGGGCAGGTGCATATAGACAGGGACAGGTAGAATAGGTTAGAGATAGGTGTCATCAGGAGTAGATCAATATCTGCATCCATACGGATATTTGACAATGAGGGATGCTTCATGATTTAAAAGTAATAATCCAAGAGAGCTCAGTGTAGTGGAGTTAAGTGGCTGTAACTTTGTCCCGGATTAAAACCTTTCTGGGAAAGAAACCAAAGAAGAAGAAGGTGACACACGAACCCAGTAAGACTCTGGTTAACCACACACACTCTGCACATCTTCACTGTTTGGTGTCAGCAGACAGCAGGTGTAGTAGCATTGCTTTGAAGGATATCATTGCTGGAAAAGTCACAGCTGAACAAGACAAACACATAAATATTCTGGACTTTGTCCTGCAGCTCCACTTCAAAACTTCCCACTTCTTGTTATAAGTGGAGTTTTGTCTGCAGGCCCCTAATGTGAGTTTTTGCGCTACTGTAACGCAATTTATATCTTGTGTCAACTATTTCAATGGTAAACAGCAGGACGTTCACTCATGCTGATGTTACTTACAGTATATCCAGTATAAGGGGGCTTCTCAGCCACAGCTGGTTCCTATATTGATCTTTATGTTCGAGTCACACAACTGAGCTATCAAGGCTGAAAAGTTACGTAGGAAATAGATAAATGAATGAAGAAATTAGTGATCATGATTAAAAAAATAAATACATGTAATTGTCTGTATTTATTGATCTTATTGATCTATAATTATATTTAATTTATTCATTTCCTTGTATATTTGTATATTTTTATCCATTTACATGTTTCTACATGTGTTTCTTTATTAATTAATCAATTTCTCCATCAAAATATTACAGCGTTCACATACTTTGCATACCTTCAGAGGCAGCTGTTGTGTACGTTTTGACATTAACGTGTGTGCAGTGCTCTCCCTCACCTGCAGGTGGAGACAGAGACCTGAGGACACAGGTGATACAACCAGAGGACGGCTCATTGAGGCTGATGGTGATCATGAGATGGGAGCGTAGTTAGATAGATTAGAGAGAAAAAAGACACTTCAAGATGATTATTTTGGAAATAGCAGTTTGGAAAATGCGTGATTGGAATTTAAATGATATGTTATTCACCGTAAAAGGGCTCACATGTGTTATGTGATACAATAAAAATGAGCATAAAGACTACTACTGAAAAAACAAGTCACAGTCTTCCCCACTACTGCGGTTAGTACAATGTGTGTTCAATGTCCAAGAACACGATGTTAAAAACATTTGTCATTTGTTTGTTTCACATTTTGGATGAATCACCCAGCTTTAGAGTTCTGTCCTCTGTCTCTTTAGATCATTGCTTCGGTTTGGCTCCGCTTCCATCAACCTCACCTCCAGCTGCATCGGGTAGCTGTTTTCAGCAACTAGCTCTGGTTAAGGTCTCTGTACACTTCCCACTCAGAACCAGACAGCAGCAGGCCCACACCGTTAGTGACTAGATGGTCAACATGATGGACAGTATCTGGTAATTCGTCTCAGGAGTTGGAGGAGATCAGAACAGAGCTCAATCAATCAAAGCTGTTTTCTCAGTTTGCTATACTGCCCCCATGTGGACCAGAAACATTATATTAGTCTTTTTGCAATTGCTAGAACATCATTTCTGGAACTAGGGCCCTCTTTTTTGAAACTCTACACAAAGAGAATAATAATGTACACAAAATACAAAATATCTTGCAAAAGCAAACACTTTAAAATCTTCTAAAAATATATATTTTTGCAACTTAACACGTGCGGTATGAACCCCTGTAATGTACAGTCTTGCCATTTTCATTTGTAGCATGCTGTGAATATAAAAAAGACTATGAATACAAATGCAATGTGTTTATTCTCAATACTCAATAATCAGACATAAATACTTCAACTGACGATGACATGAACATAGTCACTGTATTGTACTTTAAACAATATACTCTATAGCTTTTCAAAACGAGCCTTCATTGTTACACACTGAGAAACATAAAAAAGGGCAACAACAAATGTGATGAAAAGAGGAACGAGTGAGGTGAGAAATATTTGCACAGGTTTGTTTATATTATTGCCCAGATGTGAAATCTCTCTGGTCATGTCCCAGCTATATGTCATGTGATAAGTGTCACCTGTGACATAAGTGCACTCTGTGACTCCAGGGGGTCAGCTATTGCACCTCATTCCACAGGGTCTGTGATGTGTCTGCATGCCTGACTCCACGCCCAACCACATGTACACTTCCCTCTGACACTCGCACGGTGACGGCCCAACCCGAAATAACTTCCACTCTGGTCTGACTGACTGGCAGCAAGCCCTCGTCACAGCACATGGAGGGACAGTGAAGAAGGAGAAAGTGCGTGAGGAAGAGTGTGTGACGGAGAGAGTGTAAGAGGATGAGAGCTGACATCTGAGGAAAGCTGATGCTGTCTTTGACTCATGTGGCCACGTGGATTCACAGTGTGAGCGTCGCACAGCAGCAGATACAACACGGACGTATCTGGGTTATTGATCCAAGAGGATTCTGAATCTGGACCGGACCATTTCAGCTGAAGGGTTGGACTGGACCATGTAGCAGTTGTTCCTCATCTTGACTGACAACTGCTGGATAAACATCCTGGACTCAAAGGATCTACAAGTTCTTCTAATAGAAAATATAACTTGGGTGCACGGTGCTGGATCATTTAGATTGATGAGTCAGCGTGATCTTCAGCAGGGAGCTGAGTGTGTGTGACTGCTTGGCCAGCTCGAGGCCTTACAGAAGACCTGGAAGTGAGATTCCCCCTGTGTTTGACATACGTTGTCTGGTTCATCAACACAGAGTATCGGAAAGACCCCACCGAGTCTGTAAACGTAGCAGGAAGAGGGGAGTGCAGGGATGGCGACAGAATAATGCCCCCGTGATCCCACCAACCCACAACAGATTACAACAGCACCTTAAAACACCTGCGACTCTAGATATCCTGCCACATGCTCATCGAGGATGCTGAAATGAGAAAGACATCTCTGGATGTCAAAATCACATCTTTCGCACCAGGACGCTCTTCTACTGGACGTCCAGAATCCTGAAGGTTTAACAGCTTGAAGAACTCACTGTACGATATTTACTTCCTCTCCGACACTCACCCAGTCATGGATTCACAGGGTGGGCCGTACCTCAACATGAGGGCCCTCTGCTCACCTCTGGGTGCTGCCCGCCTTTGTCAGTTAGCCATGGGCTGTGCGGTGATTGCCATGGTCGTCCACAGTGCCGGGTTCAGCGGCTCACACGGCGTGTTCTGTATGGCGGCGTGGTGCTTCTGCTTCGCCATGACGGTTGTGGTGTTTTTCCTGGACGCCACTCGTCTCTACAGCTGCCTACCCATTTCCTGGGACAACCTCACCGTCACGTGTGCTGCCTTCGCGACGCTCATGTAAGTCACATGTTCAGTTGGGTTTAAGGTGCTGATGTAAAACTTGTCTCATGGCTCTGCTTCCCCATCTTTTGTCTGCATCATGTGAAAAAACAAAGTGCACAGCTAGGAATGTGTCTGTGAATGATGGAAAGGTTACATGTTCGTGTTCATCTCATCCCATGTAACAAATGTGTTTCCACCAATCCACAACACCAATTCACTGCAAAGATTCCATGACTCATTAAACCTCAGACCCAGACCGAACTAAGCTTTTAACTCTGTATATAAATAACTTGTACTGAGGGATACTGTGTAGCATCAAGGTTAGGTTGTAAAGGTTTCCAAAAATCTAGTTTTGAGCTACACAGTCACAGTGTTACCATTACCTTCTCTATTGATTGTGCACTGTCAAATCCTGTCATAGGCTGGCACTTAAGTACTTAAAACTATAATTCATATTTTTATATTAACAATGGAACAAGTGATTGCATGAAAGCTGAAAAGTGTCTCAATGTCTGCTGGAGGTGTAGATTAAACACTGATAGCTCACAAGTTCACTTTGTTAACTCTATAAAGTTATAATATGTTTTGTGTTTGCAGCTTGTTGTGCTTCCCCAAAGCGGACAAACAAATGTATCAGATTTAAGTACAAAAACAACAATTTAAGGTCCACTGACAAACTCTGTCAGACCTTTCAACAGCATCTCATGGTCTGTTTGCACTTCTCTTCTTCTCTTCCTCTTCTTCAGGTATGTGACAGCCTCCGTGGTCTACCCACTCTTCTTTGTCCGATCTGAGTGCCCCTATGCCGGCTGTGAAGTCAGAAATTTCCGCATCGCTGTGACCGTGTGCTCCATCCTGTGTGCTCTGGCCTACGGGGCCGAAGTGGCATTATGCCGAGCCAGGCCAGGCCAGGCGGTGGTGGGCTACATGGCCACCGTGTCTGGCCTCCTGAAGGTCGTTCAGGGCTTCGTGGCCTGCATCATCTTTGGAGCTCTGGCCAACGGGAGCGAGTATTCCCGTTACGCCGCCACGATCTTCTGCGTTGTCGTTTATGCCTTCTGCTTTGCTCTGACCGCCCTGGTGGTCGTCATGACTGTGTGTGGGCGGACAAAGGCTGTGCGCTGCTTGCCTTTTGACCGCTTTGTGGTGGTGTGCACCCTCCTGGAAGTTCTGCTCTACCTGAGCGCATCGGTGGTGTGGCCGGTGTTCTGCTTTGACACAAAGTACGGCTCTCCGTGGAGACCGTCGTCGTGCCCTCAGGGGAGGTGTCCGTGGGACAGCAAGCTCGTGGTGGCCGTGTTCTCCTTCGTCAACTTTGGACTGTATGTGGCGGACCTGATCTACTCGCAGAGGATACGATTCGTCTCCTCACATAACTCACGAGCGTAGCACCATATGGGAGCATATCATTATCATATTGGCTTAACAGGTTTAAGTTGTTAATCTTCTTCCATGTTGATTTTGTTTGTGCATTTACTTGATATTTAAAGACAATATTGAGAGGGGGAGATGGAGTCAAAGATCCCGGGCCCTGGACATCGCTGGTGCTGCACGTGGTCTAACTCTGAGGCCCCCAGACTCCTGGAAGTCAATGTGAAACCACTCTGCTTATATTGCTGTTAAAATAATACTCAAAGTCTTGAATATAAATAGTAAATCTAGCATTGGCATCTGTGGCATCCCCGTCATCTGCGAACCCCTCACCAAAGATCTATTACCCCGGCAGCCAAAAATAAACACGAGCTCTCTGCACTCATACTGAAGACAGCATCTATAAGAAGCTGCTTCATCAAGCCCACTCATAGTTTGACATAGACTCAATCAATATGTTTATATTCACAATGGATCAAATGACTATGTGTATATAAAAGGTTTTGCTCTATAGAGAATTATTGCCTACAGTTCTCCTCAGCTCTACAGAGCATTTTAGCATCGTTAAGCTCCTTGTTTTGGTTTTATAGGTTTACTCTCACCACTCCAGCCTGTTCACCTGCGTCATTATTCGGGAGAACACTCCGGGAGTGTGATGACGTAGTTCAAACACTGAAAAACCCACACAGGGGTGGGTCAAACAAACAAGGGACTTCCAACCAGGAGATGAATGTTCAAGACCACTGTTGAGTTATTTTGAAGTTACATTAGTGATGTGTTTGACGTGTTCCTACTTATGTTGAGTTGTTTACATTTTACTTAGTTTACGTAGTTAACCAGGATGTCTTTTCAAACCCGAACTAAGTGGTTTTGTTGACAAAACCCAAGCAAGTGTTTTTATTGCGTTAACCACGTGTTAACTGGGACCGTGCGCTGGGCTGTTAGAGACTGATGTTAAGGTGTCTGACAAAGCGTCAGTATGTGAGGAGTTGGAATGATATCGGGTTGACCGCTCTCATATTGTTGTTATCAGCCACGACATTGGGCAGCTGTTGGTGAAAGAGACAGACAGACTATTTCCCTCAGGAGGTGGTAGAGACCAAAACAGAGCTAAAAGAGGGGGAACAGAAACACAGCTCCAAATGAACGCTAATGTTGCTCCGTGTCTGCTAGATGTGTAAATAGGCAAATGATTGCTAACAAGTTTGCTATATCTACTTCATAAGACAATAATATATTCATCTAAAAATATTCCATATACAATACAGTTCTGTTTGTCTTTGGTTTAGCAGGTTGTTTTCTACCTCAACGTCATCCTATGAATAAAATGACTTGTTCATTCTTAGATTGTGCCTTTAAATAGTAAACTAAGGTTATTTGTGTTGTGCTTGAATTTAAGATCCCTGAAGTCTGATGATGTTATTCGGGTGGGGTAAGACTCCATCTGCCTATAGTTCAAAACATAACTGTGTGATCCCCTTTACATGTATAAGCTTTATTAAATGATGTTCAGTGTGTTCTGTTTGTGTAAATTCAAGGTTTAGTTCATGATATGTCCTGGCTCTGCTTCCTCTTTTGCTCCTACCCTTTTTATTATCTCTTCTCGGTCACCTCCACTTGTACCAGATTTTAGTTCATGGTGTGATTTTTGTCTGTAACCAAACACACACAATCTTTGACCAGCATTCATTTGCTTAACAGTGTGAATTTATACCCCTGTATCGCTGCACACTCTGAGAGTAAAGGAGCAGAAACAGCTTGTCCTCCTCCTTCTGTCTTAATTAAGATTGCTCTCTCTCACTCTCTCCTTCAACTCTGTCTCTCCAGATTTCCCCCCCTCCCATTTCTCTCTCACACATCACACAGCCCCCGTGTCCTTCTCCTATTTCTCTTCCTCCTCCTCCTCCTCCTCCTCCTCTCCATCCTTCACTCCTCTCTCCATTGGTCACTTCATCTCTCTAATCCAGGATCAATGTATTCCCCTGTCACGTCTGTGAGTGCTATGGACGTATTATATTAAGTCCTTGGGAAGCCACTGAGCCACCACATACGTAAAGCAAGCAACCAGTTGGCTGCTCTTGCATCCAAATCTATCTGAGACCACAGAAAACCTCATTGTGGGTTTTAGAGATTTGCTCTTTAAGACATTGTGGCAATTTTTGTATATTAGTCAGTAAATACAAGTGAACAACATACAGACAGAACAGATGAGCAGTGTAATGTCACATACATGGCTTTATTTCAACTGGTGGAGATTTTCTTTAGCAATTAATATTGTTGTGTAAATAACACTGTGTTTGTTGCTTTGGAAAGCGTTATCATCCTCCTGATGGACAGGCCCTCTGGAGGCAGTACTCGCTTTGCACTCCGACTGATATCTCTAAAGTAGGATACAACATCAGCGGACAGAGCCCAGAGAAAGCTGCAACTAACAGTGACGGACAGTGTTGCCACACGGCAATCTGTAGCTCCATTGAGGCCTGCGTGCTCCCTGCTCCTCTGCAGATCCGCATTTAGCAGCTGTTCCATGTTTGGTACTCACTTTACTTCTGACTCCTTGCGGGTCTCTGTCTTAAACATAGCTGTCCACACACACACACACACACACACACACACAGCCCGGAGTGTATGAACTCCTTTGACAGAGATGAGCTGCGACAGATGTCCATCATAAGTGCCCCTTCCTGATTCCATAGCCGCGGGGACGTGGAGGGACAGGGGACGACTGGCTCGCTGTCATGACTAATCTCTGCTGGTGCATGTTGCTGATGTCAACC
>NW_022280061.1:2741606-2762124 GCF_004355925.1 Anarrhichthys ocellatus | reverse complement strand
CCGGCTCTCAACCTCCATCGCATAATGTGTATGTGATTTCTTCACCCCCCCCCCCCCCCCCCCCCTTGGCTCTTGGCTCTTGGTTTGCCAACTGTTATTGTGGATTATTGTCTCAGGCTAAATCATTGGCTCACTGATTTGCACTGATTGCAGTATTTGGTGTTTCCAAATGAATTATGTAAAAACTGTAAATACTGTAATGTTCAAAAGGAAATTAAAGACATTCTCTCTGGATTATGCGATGGAGTTTTCTTTTTACTGATTTGTTTATTGGTTAAAAGTTTATGATCAGGGAAAACTAAGCAGAGATAAAAAGATCTGTGAAACTCTGTAAAAATCTAAGAAACATTTCATTTTTCATTTCCCCCCCAGTAGACAAACACAGCTCCTCTCCACATTAATTTCCATCAGAAGGTCAAAGTACAGAGTACGGCTTTTAGTTCTGAGTCACCAGGTCGGTGCACCAGTGAACAGTAAATAGTTCATCCCCACAGTTCGTCCTAGTCAACCTTCTTGCTACTTAAAGAATATAGAAAATCTCAGTCTATGCTAAATACCTGCTGAGCTGAGAATAGAAATGCAAAAGAAGAATGCCATATTTGGTTCCCTTTGTGTTCTTTTGGGAATTTCACTGTGATTTGTCCGTGAGATTTTGTGATGAGCTGAGGGAAATCCTTTATTAGTTTTGGGGTTTACATAAAATTGAAAACTGACATTGATTACAGTGGCTGCTTTAGCGCTCCTGCTTTGTAGTCATTCCTGTCTCAGACTCATTCTTGTCACTCATTCTTGTCTCAGACTGAAGGAGGGAGACGTGTGCACACTTGGGGAAGGTTTTCTGTTGGCGTGATATTAAATATGCACATCTTCTCTCACTCAACAAAGCTACTTCTCTCTCTCTCTCTCTCTCTCTCTCTCTTATGTTTTGTCTCTCACACACACACACACACACGCACACACACACACACACACACACACACACACACCTCTGGGCCCTAATCACTGCTAGCAACAAATTGTTGTGAACGCCTCACCTGGATCTGCTTGTCACTGTGCTGAAAAGAAGAAACAGTTTTGTGCTCTGTGGTATTTTTAATAAATCTCTTGGGCGTATGTCAAAACAAGAAGGAGCGAATGAGTGCTGTCACGCCTCAGCACACATGCCAAGTCTGAGTGATAGATAGTGCAGAAGCAGGCAGTGGTAAATTGACTTTTTGTGTTTGCTGCGTGTGACTGAGAGGCAGAGTTGCAGGGATACATCACTGCAATGTTCAGCTTGTTTGAGATTAGTTTCGGAGAATAGTTTTGGGAGTCATTTTTCTAAAAGCTGAAGCAACAAGGGGAAGGGTACACGATGCCCCCCTCATACACTTCTCCATCTGTTTTTATGCACTTTGTAACATCAGAAGGGAATAATGATCATATTGTTCCTCGGTGCTGTTTTGAGGAATTAAAAAGTATACTGACTCAAGGAAGAGTTTACATTTTGCAATTACACTCAAAAAATTACACAATTGGGGCAAAGTTGGGGCACTCACAAGAGACATATTTTTTAAATAATTGACATATCCTGACTTTAAGTCCCTAAGGTTTCAGAAACACTGAATCCTACATTTACCATAATGCAATTAGACCTCTTTGCCTCCTCAATGCCACGTCTTTCAAACCACACGCCTCCAGTTTGTAAAAGAAAATATCTCAAGCCCAAGCTGAGATAACCCTGATGACGTCACTCTGACCTAAGTCTCACACAGCCGGACCTATCTCCACAGCGCTGTGTCAGCGCTAAGGAACGGTCTGGCTCCACACATTACTGTTCTGTTATGGGGGGTAAAAATGCTCAGAGTTTTGTATTTCTTTAAACCAATCACAGTCGTCTTGGCGGCGCAGACTATGCCACTAAATCCTTCACACTGGACCTTTAACATGTGAACTCGGTGGAGCGCCCCTTTAAAATACAACAGAATCAAGTGATTTAGTATCTATCCATGAAACAGCCTTTACACCATCATGAAAGGAGACACAAATTGACAGAACATTGGACAGTTAAATCTATTTGAACTAATCTCTCAGTAATCCAAAGTACCTTGCGACGACCCTGGGCTAAAATAAAAGACTGTCTCACTGCGTCTGGGTGTTTTTGGGTGTTCACCTGTAGAGAATAAACTGATGAAATGATATCACACTGCCCAGCTGACTGAAGAGGACGAGTATTTTAACAGCTGGTGCAGTTGGAAGGACATGCCTTCTGCTTTATATATAGACAGGAGCATATACAATCCCTCAGTCTGCATTCCTGTCCAACAGCACCATGGGAAATTAAATGGAATGAGGTCCCTCAAAGGAGACGTACAGCACCTCTTGTGGAGTATAAATTTAGTCTGGCATGGCATGGCATGAGAAACACGGAGAGGAAGAAACAGGCAGATAGACAAGAGGGTTAGTCCTATTAAAATGTGCACAGGGGAGATTTTAGCATCAAACTGACAGTTACAAGCCAAGTTCATGGCTTATTTTGAGAATATGCATTGGTGAACTACCAAGGGATAGGCAGCCAAACTGTGTTTGAGAGCCGTGGCTCATTAGTGTATGCGCCATCCGATTCTGCTTTATTTCAGATTCCGTCAAATCGAAGGGCAGAGGAAGAAGCACTGGTCGACAGTCTCATGTTAGAATAACAATTCTTCATTCAAATTCAGGTCCCTCAAATATCACAAACCACTTCTGGTACCCTGAAGTGTTTTGGTGAGTCATCTTCAAATCTCAGTGCATTCTATTCAAAATAATAAACCCTGAACATATGACGGAGTATTTCAAGTTAGCTTTCAAGCACTTCTGTTGGCATGTGAAAGGTCGATGTGTTGGTCTCCAGCATCTCAAATTTGAGGCTTTGATGTCTTTCTTTCTCGTATATATATTCAGGATCATACATGAAATTGTACCTCAGTATTTAAACCCATCCCACCCACCCATCAGCAGTGGGCTGCTGTAAAGCGCCTGGGAGCAACTTGGGGTTCAGTATCTCGCTCAAGGGCACCAACCGAACCGAACCGCCAACCTCACCTTTCAACAAAAGACAAGAGTTGGTTGGATTCAACATTACATTTAATTATGTCACTTTCAGCTCTGGAAATTGTGACGGACATTTGTTTTTTATTATTATCTGACACTTTAAAGACAAAACAATATTACATTAATTTACAAAATATTCAGCCGACTAATTGATAGTGAAAAATCTTCTTTTAAAGATGTATAGCTGGCTTCCTCATGTATAGTCAATAAAAATGCCACCTGATAAAACTCTGCCATCAATGTTGGTTTATTTTAAAACAAGTCAGAGTGGTGAGAATCTTTCATGCTGAGTAAATATGACTCAGACTGTATTATCTTCTGGTTTGAGTGTGGGTGTGTTTGAACACTGGAGTAGTGAGGTATGGCCTCTGTAATAGCTCAAAGAGGCCGGTTTCATAAAAGACTAAGCTGTACACGTATAGGCTATAAGTACAGTAGGTATACAGTATGCTCTGATTATATTGTAATGTATAGTGACATAATTGTAAGATAAGCACTCTCCTCTCCACTCACATACTAAACGTCCAATCTATCTGTGTTGAATCAGACATACATGGTCTGAATGGAAACTGTCAGTAATATAAACATAACCTGCTTTACACCTCACGCTTCCTATATATATTTAACCTATATTTAACCTACATTCTCCCTGGTGTAGCCGCTTAACAACCGCCCAGAAAACTGATGCAACTGGGCGTCAATAACTACAAACCCCGCCCAAACGCGTGATCTAAGTCCCCATTGGTCCGGAGATCAGCGCGTGTCTGTCGTGATTGGCCCGTGTCGCTGTCTGTTACAGTTATGGCGCACGAGTAAAGAGGAAGCCACGTTGACACGAAAAGTAGTGTTTTCTGTTTTTTTCCTCACGCAGGTACACAGTCAACGTACACTTGGCAACTCAGGAACCTCCGTCGGAACATTTAGGGAAAGGTAACTATCTCTGCGTGTTATCAATGCGTCGTGTTTCTCATTCATTCCTGGTCATGAAACCTAGCTAACAGAGCGGCTAGGACATGCTATCAGCATCAACTGGAGAGCTAATGTTAGCACTGGCTACATTAACGAATATTAAACATTGTTAAAAGGCGAACTCAACAGTGAAACAGGGTTTACTTTCATAAGCCAGTGGTTTATGAACAACAACAACGTTGCAAACTCAGCTGTAAATCAAGGAATAAGGCTTCACTAAGAAGATGTAATCAGATTACACTTCATGTTGTTCCATCTACTCGAGCTACAAACTGAATCTGTGGGATCACAACGTTTTTTTTAATGCTAATTAGCTTTATTTTAATGTAGAGTAGTTTACATAATGTGCCATATCGCAGTAAAATCAGAAGAGGTGTTGCATCAGCTGTCTGTGGACCAGCTCCAGGTCTGTTTTGAAAGGCATGCAGTATATAAATGGTGTTTTTAAGTTGTTGTTTTTTCATATATTTGGTACTTTGAAATGCATGACGGTCAGTGGCTGTTTTCACAGGTCAGAGACACCACATCATCTGACAGGATGAGTGTTGGATTCATTGGAGCGGGCCAGCTGGCTCACGCACTGGTGAAAGGGTTCACGGCTGCAGGTGAGGCCACTTCTTTATTGTGCAATATTTGCCTTGTACTGGATCTAAATTCACTGATAAATCAAATCATATTTCAGCTTAGATAACCCCCCCCCACCCACCTTCTCCTAACCTGAATAATGCCTGCAGAGTTGCACAACTACATTCATGACCATGTTTGCACAGATATGCATAAATCTTGTATATGGAGTATTGTAGTTTATTTTATACATAAAGCGTTTGTAAAGTCCTTTCCTGCATTTCTTTTCTTTTATGCTTTAGATGGCACTTTATCTGTTTCCTGCCTCTTTAGACTGTTTTAGTTTCTTGTGCTTATGTGCCATGTTCATTCGTCTTATCTTACAGTGTTCGTTTCACATCTCATTGTACATCCTCTTGGCTAACACTCCACTTCCTCCTGTCTCCCTCCCCAGGTGTGATTGCTACACACAGGATCACAGCCAGTTCCCCAGACTCCGAGCTGCCCACAGTGTCAGGCCTGAGGGTGAGAAGAAAAATGTGGGCTTTGTAGTGTGATGTCCAGGAATGGGAGTTTAAATGGAAACATTGGTGCGAGCGTGGGCTTGTCCAAGGGCTTGTAATGTGTGCATGTTGCTGTAATAACACCTGTCTGCCTTCCCCTGTTTTTTTCCTACAGAAAATGGGGGTGAACCTGACGTCGAGCAACAAAGAGGTGGTACATAAGAGTGACGTGCTCTTCCTGGCTGTGAAACCCCACATCATCCCCTTTGTTCTGGATGAGATTGGGCCAGACATCGAGGACCGTCACCTCATAGTCTCCTGTGCAGCAGGCGTCACCATGAGCTCCATAGAGAAGGTCAGCCTCTCTCGCGCTCTCGCTCTCGTGTGTGCTGTAAAGCCTCGGTTATACTGCGGACACCACAGACATGCAGCTTAATCCAGACTTTTTAATCTGCCGAACATGTTATTTTAACAAATGCCGGTTCAGCCAGTTTACATGAAGGCAAACTGGTTTAAGCTTGTACACTGGACAGGACCGGTTTTGTGTCAAATACTGTTTCCCTGTCTGTGTGTTTCTATCTTTTTCCTCCATTGTCTTAAGTTAAGTTTCATCAATGCTTCCAAACAGGTTAAAGAACATTGTCCTACATCCTGCCTCCTCTACACATCTATCGTGTTTTTTCATTTACAGAAGCTGCTTCAGTATCGTCAAGCTCCTAAAGTCATGAGGTGTATGACGAATACCCCGGTGGTGGTGAGAGAGGGAGCTACAGTGTACGCTACTGGGACGCATGCTCTGGTAAAGTGCATTGTTGATACAAGAGTCAAATATGTTTTTGGGATGTCAGTTTTTGCACTGCATCTCAGATAGAAGTATCAAAATATCTGCACAAGAAGGTTGAACAAGACCTTTTGCTTTGACTAATTCTTCTGCATTATTACCCAAATGTTGTCGTCCTTCTTTTAGGTGGAGGACGGCAAGTTGCTGGAGCAGCTGATGGCCAGCGTGGGTTTCTGTACGGAGGTGGAGGAGGACCTCATTGATGCTGTCACTGGGCTGAGTGGCAGTGGACCGGCCTACGTAAGTAACTTCAGAGCTGTGTGTGAGGTTTGATGCATAGAACCAGAGTAGAAGGAAGCCATCACTTTGTGTGTAATCCTTAATCCTAAAATAGACTAGATGGGAGCATATGACGTACAACGTAGCCCAGCTGTGGTGATGGCTTGTATTGTCTTTATTCATTGCTTCAGAAAAATGCTCACGTCAAATGCCTACTTAGCAGGTAAAGGTGTGTAGTGGAATTGTTGAGGAAATTAAGAATAATTGTGTCTGTGGGTTTTATCTGTCTGCATAGAGATTTACTTGCCGACAGGGAAAACAAACTTACAACTCTATATGTGTGTGTGTCTTTATAACAGGCGTTCACAGCCCTGGATGCTCTTGCTGACGGAGGAGTGAAGATGGGTCTGCCCAGAAGGCTGGCTGTCAGACTTGGAGCTCAGGCCCTGTTGGTCAGTTGTGTGTTTGATACTGTTTTCAGCCTGATTAATAAACAAAGATATTGCTTAAAGGTGCAATGTGTAGGATGTGGCGTCATCTAGCGGTGATGTTGCAGTTTGCCACCAACTGAAACTTCTCCCAATGTGCCAAGCGAGCAGGAGAACTCCGGTGGCGGTCGTGAAAATGTGAATGGCTGCTTTCGAGAGCTAGTGTTTGGTTTGTCTGTTCTGGGCCACAGTAGACGCATTGCGGCCGGCTATATGTAAATATAGCCGGCCGCAAGGTAATGAAACGCAACGATTCATAAGTCGGGTGATAAACACTAAAGAAAACAAATGTGATAACATTATGTTCCATTTTTGCAGATAGATCTCCTTAAATGCTACATAATGTTTTGAGGACAAAGGTGTTGCAGAGGATGCACCATGCACCCCTGACTGTGTACAAGTAAACAACACAGTGCCCTTTATCTAATCCCTTGCCTCCTTCCACTTGTTAAGTTCTTTGTCGTGTTCCTGTTTCTCTTCAGGGAGCCGCTAAGATGCTGCTGGACTCGGACGAGCACCCCGGCCAGCTGAAGGACAACGTGTGCTCTCCAGGGGGCGCCACCATCCACGCCCTGCACGTCATGGAGAGCGGCGGATTCCGCAGCCTCCTGATCAACGCAGTGGAGGCTTCATGCATTAGGACACGGTGAGACACTTGCAGTTAGGAACTAATATAAATGATTCTTTCTTACAAAAATAGACATTTCAATATTTGCAATTCTCTCTTGACCCTGTTAGTATGGCAAGTGATCCGACATGGGTTCCTCACTCCAACGTTGAAATACTCTGATCCCATAACATACAACTTAAAACTCTGTAGCTGTCTGCAGGCGTTATAGTTGTAGCACTGAAGGAAATACACACACACCTGTATTTGTGCTGTATATCTAAACACTAGGCTTTCTCTTCCTCTCACAGGGAGCTGCAGTTTCTGGCCGACCAGGAGCGCATCTCCCCAGCAGCCATTAAGAAGACTACGCTGGACAAGGTGCTCCAGCAGCCCGGAGTTACAGTCAGCGGAGTGGCTAATGGGAACGGCAGGTCGGGGCTCAGCCTGTTTAACAATCGCGGCCCCAATATCAAGAAGAAGAACTAAGTACACACACAAACGCTTATACATCTGGTCTGAGCACACATCCAAATCACTTAATACCAAATTATTTATTCATGCAGAAGTTCCATGCGGACATTGGACCTGCAAGTGTCACTACCACATTACACACAAGCACAGGTGCATTCTGGGAGCTTTGTAGACAGTTGTAGCCTTATGTTGGGATGCAGGATTACTGTCTACACACAAACACACAGAAGAGCAAAAGTGCATTTACAATCTGTAGTCTGTCTGTGTTTGAAATCAAGACTATCCAGAGCTGTCGCACAGTAACGACCATGTGGGCCTTCATGGGATCCTGGTCCACACAGGCAGCAGATGGCTGCTGGGAGAACATCACGCTCTTAATGATTGTCTTTATTTTAAAACCAAAGCCATAATGTAAATCATCCTGTACACCTCTTTTGTCTGCGCTAGTACCGACAGTAGTATACTGTTTAAAAAGACTGAAGATGGATTTTGGTCTTCATTAATAACAATCCTTCAGTGTTACAATGTTTGTTTTTAGCACATTGAGAACCTTGTGCCTTTGACCCTGGGAACCACTAAATATGTTTTCTCCCGTATTAAGTTCATTCCAAGCTTTAAAATTCAGGATGCACCGGTCAGACTTCTTCAGTCCCGATAGCGATGGCGTCGTTCCGATACCAGTATTTGATTAATAAGCTGTACTCCACCGTGTGGAAGTGATGGGGATCATTCTTTTATGTGTAAGGCAACATCAGGCTCGACTTAAACATTGCTTTCTTAACTGTATAAAACACAATATAACAAATACACAGATATAAATGTACTGAATTGTTATTGATCAAAAATAATGGTATCCAATACCACATTGTCTCATCGTCACCGATACCCGATCCAGCTGTTTGAGTCTGTATCCGACTATCGGTGTATCTCCGTTTAGTTTTCCTTTATTATTTCCTGTTTGAGGACATCTTGGGTTTATAACCCCACATCTTGAACCTCCTGATGTTTTACAATAGAAAGGCACTTACGTTTTCTCGTAAGTGTTAATTAATTAAGTATTAATTAACGAAATAGGAAAATAACCTTTCCTTAAATACACATAACATAATGTAAAAGTAATCCATTACAAAGTCCTGCATGAAATATCCTACTTATGTATGAATGTGTTTTCAGCTGAATGTACTTATGGATTGATACCACTGATTGAGAATCAAAAGCATTCTAGAGTACTGTCCACTGTGGCTCATCTATTATTGTTAATGACATTATTGGGTTGTGTCATCTGTGTGTAACTCCGTGTAAGTAACATCTTAGTCTAGAAGGTTCTCGAGGTGAAATGTTAACTCATTTATTTGCACTTTGGTAGTTTAGTATAATGGTACTTAAGCTAGGGGTCGGACCCCTCCAAAGGGTCACCAGATAAATCTGAGGGATGAGGAGAGAAGATCTGCACAAATTAAGTTCTGTTTTTTTTTTTTTTTTTACTTTTCTCATTTCTGGACTTTTTGGGCCTCAAATGGTTATTTAAATGAAATCAACTCCAATGTTAGAAGGGGCTGCAATTAGACACAGCCTTTTTGTAATCTTTGCATGACTGCTTTGTATTTTATAAGATTACCGTAGTCCGTTTTAAATGTGAAATCTTAATCTGAAATACGCAAGTAATAACCTCAATGGTGTGCTTAAGTACAGCACATTAATACATGTTGCTTTCCACCGCTGGGTGCTGCAAGCTTAGAAACTAAATATCAGTGTGCTCAGAATTGGTGTGACAGAAGAGCACTTACCTTTCGGTATGTTCTGAGATTGCAGCAGACTTGAAGTCTAGATATTTGGGCCCGTTCCGAGGCTCCAGGCTGCTACATGTTGGATTAACAGATGCCACTTTGTGTTGGAGTGAGATAGGCCTGTTGGTCTATTGAGGCAGCACACAGGTGCATAATGGCGAAGTAAAAATGATGGAAGAAAAGTGATGGTTTGTGAAGAGCCGCGTTCTCATTATAATTGAACAATTTGTAGCTGTTGTAGGATTAGTTTATTTTCCTTAAACTAATACACACACACACCAGTGTCCCTTGATTAAATTGCGCCCCGCGTGCTCTTAGTGCACTCGGGCTGTTTATTTGTGCGTGCAATGGTTTTTCCTCCGCCGCTGAAGTGTCTCGGTAATCCCCCTTTTATTGTGAAAGGTTATTCTCCGCATGCTCCGAGCTCTGTCTATAAAGATTAGCTATTCCTGGAAAGACTTCCATTTGCCTCTCATTATCAGACTTCTGTTACCTTCTGTCGGTCAGGCAGCTACGAGCACCTCTCCTCCACCTAAGGTGAAGAGGAAGTGCTCTGTGTCAATCATTTTAACACGGGAGGGTCTAAAATGGCAGTTCAATGGCAGATAATCCTGAGACTAAAGTTTTTACTGTGTGTGTGTGTGTGCTGCCCAGCATGGGATTTCTATCCACAGGTAGGCCAGATGCTACCTGTCATCTCCATTCAATCAATGTAATCACTGACCTTTGCAGCAACATGGTTGTTTGCATATGGTATCAGGGCCAGAGGGAGTACCAGAAATCAAGACGAGTGAATAGATTGTAGGGCTTTGTTTTTCTCCTTCCATCACCACCACCACCTAATCCCCTCTATAATGAAAAACCGAAAGAGGCAAGCTAGGGACAGAGGTGTTAGAAGTCCATATTCCTCTTTTTCACTGTGCACCTGTGTGTGTGTGTGTGTGTTCTATGATCTCCTGGCTGATACAGTATCAGCATAGAGCAGCTGTGGTGAAACAGTTGCAGAAAGAGGAAGCTCTAACAGTTACCACACAGTGAGTGAATCTGCAGTATGGGCTTCCCTCTCAAGCCAACTTGCAATGTGCAGAGGATTCCTGGGGACACACAGCTTTGGTCTACTGACGGTTATCTGGGAGTCGGACATGCACAGAGGTGTGAAGGAGTGTCTGTCCTCTTATTCAGATCTTTTAAGTAAAAGCAGCAACACAAATTGCACATTTACAGAGTTTTGTCTAGTCGAGGTGAACCACTTTAGATGCTGTTTGTATAAAAAAGAAGATACATATTTTATTAAATGCTTGTAATGAATGTAATAATATAGCTGTTGAATATTGTTGAGTAAAACTTACAATATTTTAAAAGTATACTGTAGCATGAAATGGAAGTACTCAGCTCAAAATACTCAAAAGTACCTCAAAATATAAATGCAGCACTTGAGTAAATTGCACCTCTACCTCGGTGTTGACATATCAAGAGTTCACTGGTTTGGCTTCAACGAGGGCCTACAAGCAGTGGTGGATTAAGTACTCAGATCTTTTACTTTAGTAAATGTAGCAAGACCGCAGTCTAGAAATACTATGTTAAAAGTGAAAGCTCTGCAGCTGAAAGTGCTCATTATGCAGAATTCTCCATTTCAGAGTGATATAAAACTAGTTCCTGATGCATTAAATTAATTTGATACTCGGAGCATCAATATAGCAGCAAACCACTATTACATACGTATGTGAATACATAGTGGGTAATGTCTACCTGAGCAGAGAATGAAGTCACTCTGTGCTTTGTAATCCAACCTCTGTGCTTTGTTGACATAGCCGGGCCGGCCGCGCGTGCTTTTAGTGCATGTTCAATCATTTGAGCGTGCCCCACTGGTTAGCTCGCGGCCGCCACTCTGCACCGTGTTCATATGTTTACAGCTGATGAGGCCGTCCTGACCTACGGTGTCGTCGCGGAAGCATACAGCACCCACCTTCCGCTTCCCCCCTTCAGGTAAACACTGCTAGCTCTGTCTTTTGAACTTTGTTTGCTCCGTTAGCGCTGTAAACTCCGTTAGCGCTGTAAGCACCGTTAGCCGCAGGCTGCCTGCTCAGCCGTCGCCATGTTGAGAGCCCTTTAGAGGCAATAGAAATGCTCCAATCTCGTATAGAGCACCTTTGATATTGCAGTTAACTTTGGGGTGAATTCAAACTACTTTATATGCTGTGCAGTAGCTTAATCTATAATAATCCTGAACCTCAAATTGATTTTATGTATTAATTACCTGAATCTAGAAACTAGTGGCTAAAGCTGTCAGATAAATGTAGTGGAGTAAAAAACATATTTGCCTCAGAAGTGTCAAGTGGCATAAAAGGAAATACAAGTACTTGAGAAAATGTACTGAGTTACTTACCACCACTGCCTCTCTGCCTACAGTATAAGGAGCATTTATACAGGTATATTTCCTCAATATGCAGGATGCTGCATCTCATCAAGAGCTTGTATTCATCTGCAGTGAGGGCATGCATAACACAAGAAACACATCTTGCGCTCTTATCTTTGCTGAGAAATCGTCTGGAGTTTCTTTGAATGAAAAATTGCTAATGCATCCTGAAAACACAATTCATAACCTCAATTTACAATAACTAAACAGGCTGTATGATTACTTTTGGGATAGATATTAGTAATTTCTTAAATATCACACCACATTTTAAGTGTCATTTCAAAATGTGTCTTTACCTTCAGCAGCCTGGCAGAGATTGACTTTAAACATTTTGGCCTGTGAATGCCCGGGTGGAGGTATCAGTCGTTGAAATACCGGCTATTTAGTGGCATTAACCAGAAATAGGCTGCTGATATTGGTTGAGTGCTTTCTTGTCTTGTATTGAAAGTCATTAGTTCTTCAGAAGTGGAAATGGAGTATTGATACGCTACTCTGTACATGGGTCCTAATTGTTGTGGTTTGGTTTTAAATTGTACTGTAATTGAGGATGGATACTGCATGATGTATGATAGAGGTTAATGGCTTTCAGTTAGCTTCTGAACTAAAACAGATTGGAAAAGTGGGATTAGAAAGTTGTCAGATAGCCAAACAGACAAAACTGCAAAATAACAAAAACATCAGTTAGTATACCTAAAGAAATCTACAACACAAACACATTTTGTCTCACCGTTACATTCTAAATGCAAGTTATTTACAACTAAGCCTCAAGAAAAGAGGTAAATATCTGCGGTATTTGTGCAAGTAAAGAGTGATACTGATATTTTTGATATTGCTGTATCATGTCCTTCTTTTAGAGGAAGTACAACGATATGAATCTACATGTCACTTAGATGTTTTCCATAATCAAGTTCATCAGCTTGAAAAACCTCTACAGTAAATTGTGAATATCCTCAAGCCAATACAGTCATATGTGTACTGTGTGTTACAGCAGCTTATCTCAATTTACTTTCTCCACATTCAGGATGTAGCCCAACTTTTTTTTTTTTTTTTTTGGGGGGGGGCAATTACCCCAAAAAAGGAAAAATGGGGGTAAATGCACCCCTGTCCTAAAGCTGATGGAGGCCCAATCAATAACGACCCCATCACATGTTTTCCTTCAGATTCCGAGCAGGCTTCTTTAAATGTTAGCTCTAAGTTTAGACGGATGCACAGAGGTGGGGCTGTCGTGTCACACTTTCCACACTGGATGTTATCACAACAGTCCATCACACACAGTAGTAGTGTCTCGTGTCTCTTTAAATGCGGGTTGCGTAGATCCTTCATGAATGAAACCATGTGATCCAAACATCATTTGACGTCTGGCGCCTCCGACCATAGACTAAAACAAGCGACGAAGGAGTGGATATATGTAGACCTGCGAAAAGGCGTGAGCGGAAAAAAAACATTTCTCCAACAGTCTCTCCACACCGGGTCGACCAACCATCGGCGAACCCCCGACCTTCGAGGGCGAAAGTCGCTTGGTTTGACTTCTGGTGAGTCAGCTTTTGTCGAAATCAAAACCTTTTCTAAATTCCTTAAAAAGTGCTGAATATAGAGGTGTTGTTTTGCTGAGTGTGCGCGGCCACCGCCGCTGCCGTGCCGCCGCGGCCGCCGCCACCGCCGCGCTTGTGTTGCCGCTTGTCCCGGCGTGCGCCGCTGCCGCTGAACTCACAGCAACACCGCTTGCCGTTTAAAGGGCAGCAGTCTGGTATAGTGCTGAATCATCACGGTCCAGTCCTCATACCAGACCCGCACATGCCGTTCCGAGAGACCTAGTCGGTCTGAGCGGACAGCCACGCCGACCGACCAACCGGCGCGTTTTCGTAATAACGCAGACAAAGGGGATGCACTTCGCGTACGGCTGTCAGGCTTAAAAAGAAAGAAAGAGAGAGAGAGAGAGAGAGAAGCCATGTGTCGGAATTAAGAGACCGTGCGGGGAGTCCGAGAGCAGGTCGGCTGTCTGTGCTCTTACGGTCGGGGGTTCCCTTGTTGTGTGGCTACTAAATGGCTAGACCTTTAGAAAGGTGAACGTATAGCTGGGGGGGCGGGGGGGGGGACCCTGGACGTAGAGTAACAACTTAGGACAGCAACATCAACACACCGTGAGCTTCTGTCCTCTCCGCCGGGGTGCTGAAGCGGCAGCGGCGGACACACACAGAAGCCTCTCCCGCTGTCGCTTCACACACGGACTCGTCTGTCGCTTCTTCACAGGTAAGATGAGCAGCGTGTTCGTGAAGTGTGCTGGTGGACATGTTTATGTGTTATTGCGGGCGGTTACATTTCGTCCACTCGCTGCTGCGCGTGCTGAGTTTGCGGTGTGACAGAAGTAAAATGTGTAATGAATAAAAACCGGCGACAACAATAAACAACTCCGGCTGACGTCGTGGTGTTTTTATGGCTCGAGAGTAACGTTGTAGTCGGTGGTGAGAGGGCAGCGTCTTGTGACATTTGCTTTGTGTCAGACGCTGTTCTTCCGACAGGCCTTCTTCTCTTCATGTATCTCTTTATTACATTTAAATGACTCCTGCTGTCGGTGTAAACACAGAGGAACGGTCTATTTCCCGGCGTACACCGGCTGGGCTCGCGACAGAGATGCTGATTCATCACAACGTTGTTATTTCTCAACGTTTGCGCGAGCAGAGCGGAGGCACGAGGGAGCCATGGCAACATGGCACCGGCGGCGGGCGGGCGGACAAAGGTCTGGCGCGCGAGGGAAGGAAGAGCTCGGTGTATGTTTGAGGGTCTGACACACGGAGGCCCGATGGTGGAGTGGATGTTCACGTTTGTATGTGATAATTAGAGCTCGCGTGGGCTGCGGAATGTGTGTTTTAAAATGTCATTAGTGCTAAATTTGGTTATTCAGCGGGATCAAATGCATTTCCGGTCAAAGTAAATATGAATAATGTGCACGCGGGCATGATGAATATCGCACTGAAGATTATTCAGTTGATTAATAACCTGTTTGTACTTTTGGGTTGTGACGTGAATAAACCATGTTTACAGTCACAGGCTGCTGATATCTTGCAGTGACCTCACTCACCTTTTTAAAGTCAACAAATCAATCAAAAAATGCTAAATATTAAATGTATTTGGACAGAAACTGCTGAAAGCTGCAGGGGAGGAGGCATTCCCACGTCTGTTAATGTTGAGCATTGACTGCTCATGAACCCACACAGAGACTAAAAAAAGAAAAGCACCTCAATGAACTCTAATGCGTTGCAACAGAATACCCTCTGATTGATCTCTTATAGATGGGCCATTATCTGCTGCCTATATGAGCATTGCAACTCTTACCAGCGACGAGTAATGGGAAGCTCTGTGGGCTCAAGAAAAACAGAAACTTCACCCCCTAATGACTCCATATCAGCAGCTTTAGTGAGAGTCAGCACTCTGCGGAGTGTATCAAAAGTATGTAGTAAGCAAGTTGGCAAGTACTGTAATAGAGGGTCATAATGATGAAACAGTTGTATCAGTATTGGAGAGAAGAGCAACCCCCCCCCCCTCACTGTCTTTCTCTCTCACACACACACAGTTTCCCCATCTCCTTCCCTCATTGTGTGTACACACACACACAACCACGGGGCTAAACTTTTTATACTTGGTATCAGTATTTAATCAGTGCTTGAAGTGCATTTCTCTGTCAAGTACTTTCCCCATCCTTCCCTGGTGTTCGCGGTAATTGAACGCTGACCAATGCTTATGCGTGCAACTTTGCTGATGGTGGCGAAGCGGCAAGGCGCGCGGAGCAAACGGGGGGATGAAGGAAGAGGGAGGAAGAATGAGAGATGGGATTTGCGGAGAGATTGAGAACAAGGACCTTTTTGTCTTCAAGGCATTCCCCTGAAAATGCTGAGGCGAAGCAAATGCGCTCTCGCTTGACAGATGGCGTTTTCACTTGTTACTTAGCACAGCTAGTTTCTTTGCCTTGCCATGTGCATGTGTCTGTGTGTCTCTCTCTGTGTGTGTGTGTGTGAGCAGGATATGTAAAACATCTAGTTGCTATAGGGGCTGTGTGTGAGAGCACAGTAAGCACCAAGGTTAGAAAACCGTGTGTGTGTGTGTGTGTGTGAGAGAGAGAGAGAGAGCTCCTAGCTTTACTAGCAAGATGTTGAAAGAAGATGCCACGGGAAGTGGTTTTATTATCAGTTGGTCACTACATCATTTTGCACTTAGCAGATTCCTTTCCATCTAACACTATGACCTGAAGCTCCTCTCTTCACGAGGAAGTCAAGTAATGAGTGTTAACATGACTGTGTGTGCGTGTGCGTGTGCGTGTGTGTGTGTGTGTGTGCATACAAAAACTTGTTTGATCCTCTGCATGTAGGGGTCAAGTTGATGTAACACTGTGTAAAACCTCCTCTAGGTGTGTGAGGAAGGAAGGATGGGACGGCAGCTTCTGAGCGTTTTATACCGCTGAGAAGAAGATATGCACGTGTGTTGAGAGCTGAAATGATTTGCTGATTAATCAATTAGGGAATTAATTGGCAGCCATTTTTTTTAAGTCTCTTTCTTTTCACTTGTTTTTCAAATGGGAATGTTTGTATTTTTGACTCTCTTCTGATAGTAAACTAAATCTTTGGGTTACAGACTGTTGGTCAGATGAAACAAGCTGATGAACACCAGAATGTCATCAGATTAATCACAGATGAAAATCATTTTAAATATTGTCATTATTGATTAATCTGATGATACATATTTTTTTGAGTAATGAATTCTTTTCATTGTCTAAGAAAAAAGGTTTCACCAAAGTTGAACCCAAAGTAAAATCTAAACTAAATATTTAGTTTACAATGATGTGACAAAGAAAAGCTTCTCTTTGAGAAGCTGGAATCAGAATCTGACATTCATCATGTTCATCATTGAAAAATGAACATCAAAATAGTTGCAGATTATTTTTTTATTTTTGATTGAATAATCGATACTTAGTTTCAGCTTTAATTAGAGGTTTACAAGGAAAAAACATGCATTATAATACAAAAGCCTTGTTATTATGTTATAATAATGTTGCCAGTAGGTATCGTTACTCTGTCATACGGCTGCCTGTAATGTACATTATACTGATAGGGCTACATGGATCAGAACAATAGTTTATTTGTATTTACTTTAAGGAAAATGTTTTTTTGTGTGAACCTTCCTGCTAACAAAACAAGATAAACGTCTAAAATGCGTCAGTCTCGACAAAGAGCAGCCGTACAAGAGGTCTCCTTTATTGCAGGGCTGTAGTACTGGATTGCATTAGATTGCACAGGTGTTCACACTATTGTGTCCACCTCCTGTGTCTGTGTGGGAGAGTTTGGTGTTTGTGGAAATGATTTCTAAGTAGCGCCTGCATGTTTATGAGCTTGTTTACTACTGGGATCCATTAAAAAAAAGTCTTGTTATTTTTGCAAATTTCTGAGAGTGGGAGAGAAATAAAAAGATGGAAAGTAAAAGCAGGAGTCACAGACGGAATGGGAGAGTGGGTGAGAGAAAAGTAAGCCGTGGGGCAGATCAATAGTTGAGTGTTTTTTCTCCACAGTAATGATGAAACATGGTGTAAGCAGATCTGGTGCATAATCATTGCTGTGCTCCACTGTTCTCCTGCTCCACTGTGTGAGTGTGCTGCATGTCCTTGTGTTATCTTGACTTTGTGTGTGTGCGTGTGTGTGTGTGTGTGTGTGTGTTTTAAATGTACCTTCCCTCCACAAGTGTTTTGACTCCTTATTTACATAACGCACACACGAGAAGTCAAAAGGATTAGGAAATGGAAAACATGTTTAAGTTCAGTCTAAGTGGCTCAAATTACTGCTTTTCTGTATCAACAATCACGCTTTGATCAGCACTTTAAAGTTACATTTTCCTGTTTTCCCTCAAGAGGACTTCTGGGTTTATTTCCCAGACTCCAGTTAAAGGAGACGACTCGTTCCCACACGTACACAAATAGACACGTTCGCTCCAAACCAGAGCAATGATCTCGTTTTGCACGCATGTGTTGAGATATTGAGAATGTAGCCGTGGAGACAGGAGTATCCGTGTACCAGCGGTTGTCTACCAGTTGCATCATCTCTATGCGCCAATTTGCCGCATTTTTTAACTGCAGTGTGACGATCCCCGAATAGTGGTTTGAATTTCTCAACCTTTTTAAAATAAAAATACATACACACACACACACACACACACACACACCATGCAGATCAATGCCAAGAAGTGAAGAGAGGGAACAAAGATGTGTGTGTTTGTGCCTCAAATGTGGCCCCAGCTCTTTGCTCTCACCTGTGGCATTACATTAGTTCCTTGCAACAACAGTTCTCCACCTGTCCTAAGTTCACACTGATGCCTAAGTTTGGGAACTTTGGGTGTCATCTTTAAAACACCTCTAAATCACCCTCAAAGTGACTGAATGTATGGCATGCAGTATTGGCTTCACTTGTTCACCATTAAACCTGCGTAGGTCACGCGTATCCTCTCTGGATGATGATTCTTCTCGTACTGTCAACTAAAGTATCGCTCGTACGTCCGTTTGACCTTTCGTAGAGAACGGTGACTATGCCCGCAGCAGGTATTTTCATTGTCCATTTCATCTGCAATCCTTTTGTTTATTTCATTGATTAGTGGATGAAATGTCAGAACAAATATTCATAACAAGGTGATCTTCAAATGGCTTGTTTTGTCCAACTCAAAGATATTCAATTTACCAGCACATACCATCATAAAACAAAATCATGTAGAAGAAGCTGGAACCAGTGAATGGTTGTCCTAAAGAATGACTTAAAGGATGAATTGGACGTCAACACTGTTGTTTCTATTGATCAACGATTTGATTGATCAACCTGTTATTGCTCTAAAGCAGACGGAGCTGGAAGACGAAAACCAGAATTGTCGACGACGACTTTCATTTTGATTTCTTTTGTCTTTATTCTGGAAACCTTGCAATATATTATTGAGTTAAATTCATTAAATACAGAGAAAGCCTATTAGCATAATGCGCAAACAATCAAAACAATTGATGCGCTACTAGAGGAAGTCTATAGGTTGTAAATGTTTGTCATGAAAGACAAACTAAAACTGACTGTGTGGAGTAAAAGAGACATCGCTACGACAGTAGAATGTGCACATGGCCACATGCTATGGTCCTGTGTGTGTGTATTTTTGTGTCATGCTTCAGTGCGAAAGGCCACCGCTCTCCATGACACCTCCACGAGCTACAATCTCCTTTGTTTGTTTCTCCTAACTGTTTGTCTCTGATGTGATCTCACTCGTACGTGAGTGACAGTGCTGCACGTTTACTTTGCTGCTGCATCGAAACTTTCTCTCAACTTAGTACTGCTGACCAGGGACGTACAGCGTCCGGGGGAAATAAACATTAACACACCGCTTCACTTATCGCTGTCTCCCTCACAACCCTCCGTTTGTTTTTCACACACACACACACACACACACAAAGAGAGGACCAACTTCACCTACGGTACATGCTTCTCTCCTCTTCCAAAAAAAAAAAAAAAAAGCACTTATGAAAAAAGGAGCCAGAGCTCAATTGCCCTGACAGTGCAGTTTTTTTTTTTGCTTGTGTTGGGAAATTTGTCATCACACTCCGACTTACTACCTGGAATGGGAAAAACGTGTCGACGCCAGGACTTTTTTCTCGTGCCTTTAATAACACACTTGCACAAACACACTGTCTCGCACACATACGAACACACACACCCTTTCTGAACTCTCAGAGGAGTGTGAAAGTGATCGCTCCTCCCTTGACGTAGATTATCATTATGCATATAAGGGGCCAGGCTCTCGCTCCTTTGCAGTTCCTTTTCCTTTACTTTCCTTGTGTTTCCTCCATCTCCTATGCTCCCCCCACTGTCTGTGTTATCATGCTTATTACACGCTCTGCATACCTCCCAGTTAATAGCCTCCTGCTCCCTCTCAACAGACACGGCTCAAACTGGGTTTATTTCCCCCCCCCCCCCCCCCTGTGGCCCTGCATCTCTGCGGTGAGCCGGCCCCGTCTCTATACACAGGTTGCCAGATCGCTGATCTGATTCCTAATTCTCAATTAGCCTGCACACAGTGGTCATTGTTAATTATTTACCAACTCCCTCAGCACCCTCGATGGATCGATGAGAACATTTTTTTATAAACAACGCCAAGGTGGACCGCAGCCGGGGGCCGAGTTTTGTGGCGCTTCCGAGGTTTTAATTCATGTTCCCTACATTTAGCTCTCTTTGTGTCCTTCCATCATGTCCTCCCTGTGTCTTCACCGCCTCACTCGGCTGCCGTCCTTTGTGTTTTCCATTATTGCTCAGAGAGTTGCCTGAGGGAGGAGGCGCAGTTAAGGCAGGTGTTATGTTGGGATTATTCAATAAAGGCAGACTTGCCACTGCATCACAACCGACTTGTGACTCTCACAGTCTATTCTTGATCATTCGCTATATGCTAGCTTGTTTATGCTCGCATACACCCACACACACCAGCCCCCGGGTCGTTATTGAAGCGTCTAATCTGGCTATTTTCCTCTCTGTGTGTGTGTGTGTGTGTGTGTGTGTGTGTGTGTGTGTGTGTGTGT
>NW_022280061.1:2724225-2741596 GCF_004355925.1 Anarrhichthys ocellatus | reverse complement strand
GTGTGTGTGTGTGTGTGTGTGTGTGTGTGTGTGTGTGTGTGTGTGTGCTTGCAGCATGCCACCAGCTTTAAGTAGGAAGTCTCTTTCTAAGAAATTCCTCTCTGTGTGTTGGCAGCGGCTAGAGCAAAAGGTTCTCTGAAACAAGATTAATTAGAGCTCTGTCTGAAGCCAGACACACACACACACACAGAGTTCATCATCCTGTTCGTCTGCACAAGAGAAAAGAGTCGCGCTTTAAGTCTTGTGCAGTTTCTTGTGCACTTTAATCTATCTTTATAAAACACATGATCACTGTTCACCTTCTGTCACACTATTACTCTCGTTTTCATCCTTTCTCCAGGACCCGATTTGTCAAGAAGACAGCACGTGAAGCTTTTTCTGTGTGTGTGTAGGTGTGTGTGTGTGTGAGAGAGAGAGAGAGAGAGAGAGAGAGAGATGGTCAGCAGTAGTTTCATTGCACTGGATCAGCTTCAGAACTTTTCTAATTGGAGGTTTTAGTCGTGGTCGTTGCTGAGTCCAGGTTTTTTTCGCCCCCAATCCCCCGCCATCCATCCTTCCCTCCCTGCTTCTCCCTCTCTCTCTCCCCCCTCCACAACCCCTCTCCGTACCCAACAGCTAAGCTCTTACAAATGTGTTGAGGATGCATTTTCACCCAAACGCTTTCCCACCCCCTCTTCACCCCCCCCGTCCTGTTCCTCCTCATTGCCGTTCCCCCCTCTCTCCTCCACCCGACTCACTTGCCTCTCTCTTTTTCTTCTCCTCTTTCTCCCTTGTCATTTGCACCCCCCCCACCCCGTCCTCCCTCCATACTCAGCATTTTTCTCGGCTGTGGGTGTGATGTCTCCGCTGTAACGCTAATCAGCTCTGGAGACGTCAGCATTCTTTCAGTCCTCCTTCACCAACTCCAGCAACCCCCCCTCCCCTCCCCCCTCATCTCCTCTTTTCTTACCTAGTCGGTCTGCACCTTGCTATCCGACCAACTCTTCACCCTCCTTTCCTCACTTTCTTATCTTTTCTTTCTTCTCTTCTAGCCGTATTGTACTCATCTCCACCTTTTCTTCCATCCCTGTCCCCATGTCCCGTCCTCTGTGTGTCTGTGTGTGTGTGTGTGTGTGTGTGTTGTGTCTCTCCACTGTAACTGTAAGCAGCTCTGCTCTTGAGTTGTCAGCGTTCTTTCAGTTGCTCCATAAAAATACAGCCTGCCACAGCAGAAAAGCTGTCTGTTGTAGCAACAGTGGCTGTGGCATTGACCACACCGCAGCGACCATCCCGCAAGCATTATGGGAAGGACACCTCTGGCACTTTGTGTGTGTGTGTGTGTGTGTGTGTGTGTGTATGCCCAAGAAGAATGGCGATGCCTTTGCTCAGCAGATGATGCTTAACCTGGATGACTTACACATGGTCTGAGCTCTCAGACAACACACACGCACAAAGTAATTTATTGCAGCTTTATGCTCTGGTGTAGGTCAGCTTTTATTTTGTCCCACCTTGATGAAATAGCCCCAAACTTAATTTACTATCCTGCTCTGCCGGTGTACTAACACCGCAAATACCACCTCTCTAGTGATAAGAAGTCGTATTTATTACGCCAAAAATCAATTTGTTCAAGGTCTTCAAATGTGAACAGATGCTATTTTTCTTTGTGTTTTATTTTATTAAAGTTGATATCTTCAATATAATAATATCTCAAAAAATGCAATTTGACTATTCGGCAACAAGGACCCCGTAATGAGTGGAATCGATGAAGAGAATACTACTGCATGCTATCTGAAGCTAACACAATGATTACGAAGAAGCTTCTTAGACACTACAAGTACCTTTCGTGCACCTGCAGCAATTCCATTCTCAAGTTTTATCTGAGACATTTTAATTATGTTGTCAAATATGGAATAAATCCTCTGAACCGTGCACGCACAGCAAACTCAATTTACGCACGTACCGCAAGTATTGTTTAGCACCTAAAACAAAACTACATTTGTATGTTTGTGTACTTGCAGCAGAGCGTTTTACGTGTGTGTTTTATTGTGCCCCACTGGCATGGCAGCAGGGGAATGTGTGTGTGTGTGCTTGCTGGCATGCTTTTTGTTTGTATGTAGATGGGTTATGGGGGGGTTGGGGTTTGGGCACAGGGGAAATAAACCAGTGCCTGGCAGGAAAACAGCCTCTCCCCCTCCTCTTCTCTACCCCCACCCCCAACATCCACCCTCAGTCTTCATGTCTTTGATCCATCTATTGTGCGATGATGCACCTCCAGCTGTGGGAGTCTGCAGTGGTACATGTGTATGGAAGACATTTGTTTATTGAGAAGAAGCGCTACATATACATTGTGAAATTAAAAAAAACATTTTAATTACCCTAACTCATTAAGGAGTGCTTGAAGTCAAACGCCTTGAATGAAGCTCCATTATAGTAAAGCTCCCATGCGAGGACACGTTTTTCCTTATTTCACTGAATTCCTGACACAATTTTCACTTGCTGTGCATTTGACGCGCGTCGTGCGCATGTATGACTACTTGTATGTTCTTGTAGCATACGTTTTTCTTTGATCTACAGCTATTTATAAACCGTAGGATTTGTGGCAGCGCTCGCACAAACACTCACGCACCCTCAAAGACCGACAGAGGTGCATTGTGGGGGAGGTTCACTGGCACGCTCGGTGCCGTGCGGCTTGACAGAAAAGAATACGAAGGAAACGAGAACAGACGCGATGCCTCATGTCATCACTTCCAGAAAGCTTTTTTTAAATGACCCAACTTGTGAATGACTGAAGCAGTATTGCATTTTAAAGTGTCTCTGGTGTGAAATCCACACAGGAAGACAACAGGCCTTCCTTCATCAGCAAACTGGTTAAACTAAAGTTCTTATTCAGCAGTATCAGGTGTGGATGTTTGACTGAAAAGCAGGTGTATTTAGGCTTTGAAGACAGCGGCAACTCAGCCAATCAAATGTACGGGATGAGGGACGAGCAGAAATGTGTGTGCAAGGAGGGGGGGTGGGGTGGAGAGTGAGATCAGGAATCTGCTGAGTCATCATGACTGGTCTCATGATGATCGCTCAGCAGCAGCAGCAACAATAGCCGCCCTTTATCGAACACACACACACACACACACACACACACAGGTCTGAGAGATGAGAGCCAGATCAACGCACCACACAAAGCATCTCATTGAGAGCTTGTGGAGATGCTCGTCAGTGGAGCTGTGCGCTCTGAGGTCTGATCTCATCTCTTGCTCTTCCAGGCTCCCTCTTTGTTGACTTCTGACTCACTCTGTTTTGTCTCCATCCTTTTGTCACTTGTTTCCCCTTCGGTGCAAATGCGTATACATCATTATATTTGGTTTGCCTTCATTTTTTATAACTGTAGGTGAAGAAGTACAGTCTGTAGGTGTGTGTGTGTGTGTGTGTGTGTGTTAGGGCTCTAACAGTTGGTTTTCCCCTGGAGTCCTTCCCACACATTTTACCACTTCCTCTTCTTTTTACGCTCGTTTCATTCCTATTGGCCTGAAGCCAACCAATAAGAGATCAACGACACAAAGGTAGTGGGCACTGCAGTGTAACCACCAGGAAACAGGAAGTCAGGGAAATTCTATGACAAGTTTGTGTGTCACTTTCACTCACGCTGTGACACAGATGCATGATCCTGTAACATGTTGTCCTCCAACAGGGGATTTATATTTGGTGTGTCTCCACTGAGCCTGGTGGGTATTGACACAGAGTAACTTTGTTCTTATTGATCTAAAAAACACAGGTTATTGTTCTTATAAACACGTGATCGTAACACGTGATCGTATTTCTTAATGCTGTTAGTAGAGCTTCAGCTCTCTTTTCTGGTGTTTCTTTGCTTATGTTTTGCACTGTCTTGCGTCTCCGTAGGTCTGTTCAGAAGAGCAAGGCACTTGTGGCATGACGACGACTAACAAAGGAAATAAAGCCTTGAAGGTGAGAGAGTGCATGTTTTACACGGGATTCTCTGTGTTTTGCTATGTCGTTCTGTCTCACTCCCCTGTCCTCCTCTTGTTTCCTTGCAGGTGAAGCGTGAGCCGGGGGAGAATGGCACCAGCCTCACAGACGACGAGCTGGTGACCATGTCGGTGCGGGAGCTGAACCAGCACCTCAGAGGGCTCACCAAAGATGAGATCCTGCAACTGAAACAACGGCGGCGCACCCTGAAGAACCGGGGCTACGCCGCCAGCTGCCGGGTGAAGCGAGTCACCCAGAAGGAGGAGCTGGAGAAGCAGAAGTCCCAGCTGCAGCAGGAGGTGGACAAACTGGCCAACGAGAATGCTTCCATGCGAATCGAGCTGGAAGCTCTGAGGTCTAAGTACGAGGCATTACAGACCTTTGCCAGGACTGTGGCACGGAGCCCAACTGTCGGGGTCGGGGTGAGGGCCGGAGGGGTCGGAGGAGGGGGAGGGATGGCGTCATCAGTCATTGGTCCACTCATACCGGGGAAGATGGCAACAGCCACGAGTGTAATTACAATAGTGAAGTCAAAAACAGATGCTCGGTTTTGAGGGAGGGAAAGACAGGTGAGGGTGTGTCGGGATGTAATCCTTCCTCTCTGCTGGCCACCTCTCCTCCACCTGCACTGAGGTCAAACTGCTAGGCAGTCTCCACCACGTGGCCTCAGCATGTTCCTGTCACCTGTCTCAGATCAGTGCAGGTGGAGGAGAGGATGGAAGCAGAGGAAGATTATTGAGACTATAAAGATGGAAGTCCTTGGTCAGCGCATGATCATCTAGCACAGGACAGATACACAGACTTCCTACGGTCACTGAAAACCTGGAAAAGTCAAATTATTTGAGATTAGTTTTATTCCAGGCCAGGGGGGGAAATGTCAATACCTCAAAACACTCAATCGTGCAATTTTGTTCAGTTACGTCAGTCAAGTGTTCAGTGTCACGTTTTACTGCTGGTAGATCAAGATATCTGTAAATTCATAATAATCCCGTTACACACTAGATTTGAAGTGTTCGTTTTCCCGAACCAAGATGTAGAACGTTTAAATTCTCTAGACCAACAGAAATATTCTAACACATGCGTTGCATATGTATTAGACTGAAAAAAAAAGATGCTATTAATGTGTTGGTTATAGAGTGTTGGGTCCCTGAGCTCCAAAAGAATTCACAAGATTTCCTGTGACCCGTTGATTTCAGTGGCTGAAGAGAAGTCCCATCATGCTCGACCCTAGCCAAGAGCCTTTTTCACAAAAGAACTATATATATATATATATATATATATATATATGTATATATATATACATATATATATATATTACACAATGGTGGTAACTGTATTTTTACTGGTTTGTACGGTGTTGTCATTCACATGAGGTCCAAAGTGTATTCTCTGTGTGTCGACTGTTATCAGGAATTCTGTGAAATTCTGTGGCGCGTGTTCGTTTTGGTATCGCTATATTTAGTTAGCTGGGTTTTTTTTCTACGGTCTCTTCACTTCCTACGTCCGACTCTCTTTCTCTCACCTATTCTATCGCCGCCATTTTTTTCGATTCCAACTGGTTCCCTTCATTACACAGAGAACTTCCTGGATCTAACAGAAAGAGGGGGGGGGGGTATAATGCAATTGATATTTAGCCAAAAACAAAAAAAAAACACTATAGCGAAAAGGGGATAATAATTACTGGAAGCCACTGACCTTATCTAAGTTTGTAGGATTTTTCAGGGAAATGGCCATTTGAAACATTTGAGCTCCTCTCAAAAGTATATTGAAGTAATAATTGGAAGGGCAAGTGCCTTGGTGGCCCACTGACAAGCATCAAGAAGAAGGCAAGAGGATGTGAACTGTGGAGACTCAGTGTTTGCTTGTGCTTAATGTGAAACACTGACCAATCAGGAATCAGGTTGTGACAGCATTTAACTGTGCATTGTTGTATGAGCTGTGTAGCAGGATTAATTATGTGATCAACACCCATCTGTGTGACTGGCAGTTCATTTACCTAAAGAACAAAAAAAAAACAGAAGTGTCTGCAAAACAGCTCCGTTTTCTTGCACAGGAGATGCTTTTTGCTTAATGTTCTATTTTGAGTCCAAACGTCTGTTTTACGTTAATTACTTGGTTTGCATGTTTATGAGTTTGATTGTCTTCTGACTCAGACATGGAGGTTATTATTACACCTACAGCAACATTCTGGCCTCAAATCAAAGCTGTTTGTGTTGCAGCCATCTTGCTTTTAACCACAAAAGCTCACTTTGCAAGTACAGAGGGGGGGGGGGGGGATTTCTGACAATGCAGTCAGCCAGCGAAGATATCTCTCTGACTTTCCAGTCACACAAATGGGACGTCATTTCACACGAGTTTTACCATAAAAGTAGTCTTACGTGGTGTTCTATACTCCAAGAATCTGTATCTGTGTGGTAGAGTCTGGAATTTTATAAAGACAATTACCTTTGCATTGTTTGTAAACGACCTGTAAAAAAAGGTAGAACAAAATCCATTTGATATACAGTATCTCTCTATTTTGCAATTGTACCAAAAGTGGCTTAACTACTGAATAGCTTTGTTTTAACTCTAGTGACTAGGCACGTGTGTGTAACCGTGAGCTAGCGTGTGCTGTGCTGTGTAGGTATGTGACGAGGTAACTATAGCGTTCACTATTTCATGGATATGACTTTGATCCTTGTTTGATTTCAGGCCAAAGCGGGTGATGTCACTGTGGGTAACTCTGCACTCTTTCTCTAATCATAAGATCTTTGTCCTCGCGGTCCCATCATTCAGCTCCAGCACTGTACACGTGGTAGATCGGGTGTTTCTCTGCTCGTGATCTGCACTCACGATTTGTACATTTTAAGTTCACTTTTGGCCCATTTTCTGCTTTTTTCCCCGAACATGTCGCTGTGGTTTTATTTCGGTCCTTGCGGTGTTGAAAGCTCGTTATTGACGACAGAATGGCGGATGAGAGGAGGAAGTGTAATGGTTAACCTCACAAGCTTCATGCTATTGTGTATTCGTCTGGCAAGGTGTCAGAGATGTGAAACTCAACAACGGGCCCCGATGGCTGCACCACCCCCACTCCTTCAGTACGTTATTTTTGTAGTGTGTGATAAAAAAATACTTGTTTTTGCTGTGTATATTTTATATAGTTCTGTGTATATAACGTTCCTGTTTTGTTTGTTTTTGGATTGTTCTGTAAGTGTCAGGGAAGTGAAACTAATTTGGTAATGTATTTGGTGTTTTATCAAGTGAAAAAAATGATTACGCTATTTAATGGTTTGTCTGTCAAAGAGTTAGGTTTACTTCACAAAGTACAATTGCCTCAAATTGTTTTTTTAAACTAACGGAGACCTTGTCATTTATGGAAATATAATTAACGGTAGCCTACGTACATGCAGCCTTTTACCTGAAACCACTTCTTTTCCACTGTGAGGACAAAAGGGTGAACTATCCTACTGCTGTGCAGTTATTAAGAGCAGCGAGGTGTATGTCTGTACCTGCACCCTACATTCATATAATATCAAACAGGTGAACAAAGGCACTGGAAGGGAAATGGGTTTGAGATTTAAGAATGTAATTTCTCCATAATCTTAACACTGGTTTGCGGGTTCAGTCTACCGTGAAATGGTATCACGTCTATCATGTCACAGCACAGGAAAAAACTCCACGGTATTCAAGCAAATATAGCTATCACACCCAGTATATCTGTGCTCTGTATTTTCTTTTTAACGTGTCCTGTTTTTATGGTCAGAATGCAATGTTTTGTTTATCTACTGGATTTCTGTTTGTTGCTTCCGGTCTGTATTTCCATTTGCGTTTTTTGCTGGCAGGTCTTGTGTGTGTGTGTGTGTGTGTGTGTGTGTGTGTGTGTGTGTGTGTGTGTGTGTGTGTGTGTGTGTGGTCGTGGTATATGAAATAGGAAGAAACACAACTAAGTTTCGGGTTGTGTCAAGTTGAAGCAGAATATGAACCTTTCCAGTGCTTGTTAAAGTGTGCGTACTGTATGTACCGCTGTCAAACAGTATGTTTCCACCCAGTCTGTACGTCTGTGGTCCTCTTGTTTAAAATGGATGTGTACTCTGTAAGCATAAATGTGTCAACATGGTGGCTGCTGTTTAATAGACATTTCCAATTATGCAAACTGTGGAAGGGCAAAATTAGAACTCCTGCCACACATCAGCAGTGACACTTTCGTAGCGGTCACGTCAAGTTGTCTGTTTTATATTTGCAGGTACTTGTGTGATGTGACAGGTTTAAAGACCGTACATACACAGAGTGTTTAGCAGTTTATTCTTGGTTATAAATGCCAGCTCCAGTTGGTCTCTGTTTTAAATCTGGCTTATCATTGTCACTTAACTATTAACTGTGAAAACATAAAATCAATTCCAGTTGAGAACAAGGCAAAGTAGCTGTCACGCGAGGCCTGCAGTCAAACTGAAGAAGATTATTGTTTTTGTCTTCGAGACGTGAACATTTTGTGGTTGTTGTATTTTTCCAGTGTGCAGCTGTGTGTCAGGTCAGGGTGTTAGGTCTTCGAATCAAATGAGGTGATACATCGCAGACGTTTCTTCCTGATTTTCACTCTGCAGACATGATCAGCTGACCAACGGTGATCATCAGCGATTATCAGACAGGGCAGCTTGGTGGTTTTTCATAACAGAGTTTATGAGCTGGGAAGACACGCTGACCTTATTTTCCGCTGCCCGTACAGGGGTCATGACCTCCTGATGAAAATACATCTCTCCTCAAACCCAAGCAACAGCTCTTAAACCACATCTATAAATATTTTAGAGGCAGAAGGGAGTGGTGGAGACACATCTGATAAAACGCTTTCCCACTCCACTTATCCCTTCCCCTTTTTTACAAAGTGTCTGTGAGTTAACTCAGCAGGCTCTTCCTCAAAAACATCCAATTCTTCTAGACGATGCAAATCATTAACTTCTTATCTTGCTGCTTGGCAAATTGGTACACAGTCATTTGGTTGTTTTCCTGTCTAGTGAATCACGCCACAAGACTCTAAAAGCCCTTTCACCCACCTCCAAAGCCGATCGATGAGAGTAAATGAACCAAGGATTCCTTTGATCGTTTGTTTGGTGTTTTCATCAATAATGTTTGTTTAGTACCCCCTTCTGCTCCTCTCTCTCTACTGCCCCGGCCCTTATCAGTTGCACAGCCTCTAACATAACAGTTCACATCATCATATTCACTTATTTTTATCTTATTGTTGTAACAGTCTCCCTCTCTGATTTTACCCTCGGTAACATTTGTTTCCCCCATCAAACCACATGTGTCCACAGGTGAGCATTCGGCCAGCTTACTGGTGGGGACATGTTCGTGTTCTTAAAGTATCAGTTTAAAAGTGTAGAACAGTAGTGAGCCCTTGTAATGGGAAATTCTGTGTTTTGTAATATTTCTGTATGGGGTGTAATAAATTATTCTACGATAGTACTTTACATGGGTAAATACTTAAAATGTGACAGTCTTTGTAAGTATTTATCTTCAACTAAATTATTGTACTTTTTTTTTGGCAATTTGTAGATACGTAAGTGATGATGACAAGGTGTTGGTAATCATGAAATTAACTGTTTCATCATCGGTCTGATGCATCTTTTAATTTATTGATGTATATACTGTATGTTTGTTGATAAACAGCTTACTTTATTTTGTATATGACCAATAAACATGTTTTGAAATGGAACAGCTTTTGTGTGTCTTTGGTAATTGGAATATAACAGTTATAATTTTAACATACATAGTTGTTTATTATATTATTATTCACAACCATATTATGGTCTTTCTTTCTGTGCAATGCAAATATACCATGTTGTTGATGTTGCACATGTGTCTTGTTCACTAAATCAGGATACACTGGATGTTTTTTTTGACAAAGAGTGTCCTCATTCCTATAAATGAAAATATAAAGAATCAATATAATTAAACTGACAGGCTTTTAAACGTAATCTTCAAGTCTGTCCTGCTGTTAAAAAAGACATATACAAATATCTGTGTGTAATCTATTTATTTGAGATATAAACTAAACAGTATATACATATTCATCTTGATAAATGTGTCTTTTCACAGCAGACATTTTGACTTGTCAAACCCACGTGTGATGATAATATTAATTGCTGCATTGCATTGCAATAGCTTGGGGAACAGAGCTGTAATGTTTTCGGTTCACCTGCGATTTTTTCTGCTGTGAACACTTCAAATGGTCTGCTATTTGGAGGCACTGACTTTCTCTGATTTTAAACAAACACTGATGAATGACAATAATACATCATTTTGAGAGGGAATAATTGTTTAAAGGATTAAGAGAACATGGAATGTACATATTTTAAATAATGAATAATTCATTATTTTAGCACTCAATTTGTGGGGTGCCAATAGGCCAAAACTCGAGGCTGAAATATACTGCACAATTTGACCTATACTTTTTTTAATCTTCAGTGCTGTCTTATAAAGGCCACGCGCGTGTTTAGCCGTTCACGTCTATAGGTGGCAGTGTGAAGTTATCACCGGCTCCCTTCGTCTTCAACAGCTCTGGATCCTGTGAAAACATGGAGCGCGGAGCCAGTTTAATCAGTATCAAGACAAGCTTCTCCGCAATAAGGTTGAAACATAGAAGGATGTTTCGATTTGTTCGGTTGATTTGATGTGATTGTTTGTGAATTGAAGTCGTGTGTTGTAGTTTAATTCTTATATTCGTTGTTTTTTAATCTGGTATGTCCATATCCGTGCTGTGGATCCACTCCGGGTTTTCACAGGTTTCCAAACTGTCGCTTGTGTGTTGCTCCGCGCGGAGAGGCGGGTAAAAATGTAAACACAGATCCATCCTGGTGGAGATTGTGTTGTTTGGTAGCTCGCTAGACTTTATTGTAGTTCCATTTCATCCATGAGTAACACTGGAGAGCGGCTCTACTTTTGCTTCTTTTCTCTTCTTTAACTAGATTTACATATTTCCTGTATTTCATTATTAAACGCTAGTAACAACACCGCTAAACCGTTAGCTAGCTAGCAGCTCAACAGCTAACGTTAGCAAAACTTAATCGATCAAGATATCGTTAATATATTAAAGTTAGTTGGTCCTTAAACTGTCGACTACCGACCCCACCCTAATGCCACTTGATGGAGGACTACGACCGGTTTGTGCAGCATCGCCTCTCCCATCTGAGGACAAGTAAGGAGGAACACCATACACCTCGAGCTGCTTCTTCTCTGATCCGCTTCTATGGACGATCCATCCTTCCTCCTCTGGTAGGACTTCAGCCTGACGATGTTTCTTTTGAAATGAACATGATTGCTGGTTTTAATATTAGCTAACAAGACGCAGAGACGCACTAAATACACTGTTGAAGCCTGAACAGTCTCACGTTGTCTCTTTGAACGTTAGATAAGACTACCAGTGACTGTCACGTGGATTAGTGCTGACACAATTAGTACAGTGAAAGAAAAATATTAAAGAACTGATAAGTCATTATTAATAGAAATTCTTATTCTTCCTCTTTTTTTAATTATTCATAGAAGTTATTAAGCAAAATGCTACAAGTTTGTCCAGCTTGTCAGATGTATATTATATTGTTTATATCAGTGTAAAGTTTTTCAGTGATGGTTGGACAATACAAGCTATCGCCTTAAAGGGGGTTCTGGGGATTTGTGATAGACACTTTTCACTATATCTAGACATTTAGACCAACAAGTAACTGGTTAATCTAAAAGAATAAAGAACAGCATAATCGAGGAAAATAATCATGAGCGCCAACCCTGTTTTATTCAACGTGCGTGACACCTCATGTCTGCTTTCTGATGATAACAGCTCTCCGGGACGCAGAGAGAGGAGATGCAGCAACACAGAGAGGCAGCGCAGAGAGCTGCTGTCCACACAACGTTAAAGGATGATTCAAGAATGGCCTACGTTCAAACTATCCTACACAGTGTTCAGGTAATATAAGTCCTGACTTTTCAGCTCTTCTCATGTATTTGTGTTTCCCTTAAGTCAACTTAGACTACTTGGTTATATACAAACACATACTGTTTCATTGAATAACAAAAATGATGAAGATCACGTACGATAAGTTGATATAGTAATTATTGTGACTCGGCCTAATTGTCTCCTCTTGTGAATTGCAGCTGAGGAAGATGCCAACACTAGAAGAGTTGCTTCAAGAGTCTGAGGTTAACACAACATCTTCATATTCCCATAACACCATCGGTGGAGCTGCGTCACAGAGAAATGTGTTCGTAGGAACAAGTGGTAGTCTTTTGCGCTCACCACCACCCGGAAGGAAAGAACAGGATGGTGTTTCTCTTCATCCGTTGACATCAACTACATGTAGTGCCTTCTTTGCCTCAGTGACACCTCAGCAAAGTGAGCAGGAAGGATGCCTTATTGAGCAACCTTACAGCCAGCCGGGATCACAGCCAATCCACCAGTCACCATCTTCTGGTCATGTGACCTACAACAATGTTGAGAACACCACCGGTGTTTCTGGAAGGATTGATGCAGAGAGAGGGAGCCCTGGCTTTGGCTCCTCAGAGGAAGCTTATTGTTATAATAATAACAATAATATGGGGGGCTTTTTCCTTCACAACACCTCAAACACAATCGCCAAGATGCCGGATATTATTAACTACCCGCCCATAGATGGAGAGGAATTGGAAAGGAGTGGTCTGGAATCATCCTTCTGTAATAACTTAATAGTTGTAAAAGACATTTGTTGCACCTTGCACCAGGAGGATTCAGTCATATGTGAGCCTTCACCAGTCGAGAAATCTGAGAGCACAGAGGGTGGAGATGAGCTTCCCTTTAGCACAGTACTCGACGTTGACAAAGATCACTATGTGGACACGATTGAGGGCCCAGTCTCATCATCAGAAAACAGCGGCCTTACAGACACTCTAGAGTTATCACAGACGTTAAGCACTCATCACAGTCCAACAGCAGAGTTGCATATTCAGCACGACTCTACAGAATCCGAGCCAGCGGACAACCATGTCGACGAAGCGACGCCATCGGAGGAGCCTTATCGTCTGAGCCTCCAGGCCTTGCTGAAGAAATCTCAGGAGTATCGGCAGTGCCAGCGGATGCTTAGGAACCACGCCAAGAACACTAGAATTCAGGAGAGGACCCAAGAACAGACGAGGGCGGAGGAGCAGAGCCTCTCTGATAAGGAGAATGACGAGTTCCCTTATAATAGGACCGTGACCACAGAGGGGAAGAAAACTCCAGAGAGGAAAGGCACTTTTATCCCGTCGGAGGAAACGTCGGCAAAGAGATCTTGGAAAAATGAGAGGACGATTGAGAGTGAGTTTTTCGGGGAAAAGTCCAACTTTAACTCTGAAAGCACACATTTAACCGGAGATGGACATACGAAGGAAATTACTACTGTTGGGGAGGAAACAATCTTCAAAAATAATAAACTGAACATTTCACAAGAGGTCATAACAGAGCCCAAACAAATCAGCACCGTCCTCCTGCGACCGCCCACATCGTCCGTGACCTCGCCTGTTCAGGAAGCCTTTTACTTGACCACCTGTCCCGCAGCTTTTTATAACGGTGTAGGGAAATATCACAGTATCCCAGCCCCCAATTTCTGTAGGAGTCCTGTGCACTGCAAGAGCAAAGGCAGTATCCAAGATGGAGAAACTCTTAATGGGGCCAAGACCTCGAAGGAGGTTTTTGTCAAGACTGGTTTGATTGAAGAAGTGAACCTGGCACGTAACAGCAGTCCCACAGCAGTTCCTCCCGCTGTGAATCTCATGGTTGAAGGTGATGTTACAAGTCTTTCAGCCAAGAATTCACAGCACATAGATCAGCTCGAGTCCAACCTGTCCAGTCTGAAAGTACTGATCTCGGATCTGGAGTCCACACTGACAGAAAACATGGAGAACCAAACTGAGAGCAACACTCAAAGAGAGTTAAGTTTGAAAGGCATCAAGCACTCGCGTCAACATGATGATGATGATGATGATAGCAATGATGCAGAGCAACACCAAAGGTACGGAGAGTGGCCGGGAGGACGATCATTAGACAATTTCACTAAAATGAAGGAAGATACAGGAGCTGAACTGAGCCGTTGTGACACAGACGATGTTCCTCTCATAGAGCTCACGCTAGTCAAAACCTTAGCTACAGAGAGAGGAAAGGAGAAGAGATGTAAAGAAGGACTTACAAAGACTGATGGACATCATGGCGGCAGTAGAAGGCCTACAGCTAAATGCATCCTCTCTGTAACACAGCGGCTGCGAATTCCTGATGTGTTCAGAAAGGTTCCATCCGCGGCTTCGCATAACGTCTCGGTGCTTTCGGATACCAGTAACCGTCCGGCAGAGAGTAGGAGTGAGACGGTTGGAGACGGTCACGACTCCACCCGGTCCCCGTCTCTCAACCAGTCGTATGACGTGGACGCACCGTCGGGCCTGTGGCTCCGCGACGGGTCGGGATCCGACACGGGCTCAAAAGGTCATCTTGTTCAGGAGAAACGTCTCACGCCAGAGAGCGGGGGGGAGGGTCAGGGCGGGACATCCAGGGTGAAACGGAGGCTGCTCATGCACATGACGGAGGAGACACGGGACGGGAGTTCAGATCCCGGCAGAGGAGCAGGCTCCGTGGTCAGACCCAACTCCAGCACTCCCAGAGGTAAGGCAATGTAGGCTAAGTGTGCTTTGTATAGCTCTGTTGTATTGGGAAAACAATAGGAAAGATGAAATTGATATAAATAAATGAATAGAAAATAAATCGGATCAGCACCCGGCATAATCCTTGCCCTCAAAGACACGGACATGCTGCTCCATTTGTCCAGATTTTTCTTTTGTTTTTATTTACACATCGTCTGTTGCCGTCAGCTGCCGTGCCGCGGTACGGAGGCCGTAGCAGTCGAGGAGACAAGCAGGAGGAACTGAAACAGGCCCACGCCGCTCAGGTCAGAGCCCTGCAGGATGAGCACAGGAGACAAGAAGAAGAACTGCTGCAGGTGAGCAGGTTATTAAAAAGTCCTCAAGCGTCTTAAATTTCATTTGAGAAACACTGAAAGTAGTCCACACCAAGTACACTATGTACTTCTATTTGTGTAACGTTTGCTAAACAGATTTTTAGGAATTTATTTGACACCAAAGTTTACAGCTGTGAGTGTTGTGTGGAGAGAGATGATGGGAAATGAGAAAGAGAGATGCAACAAAGGCCTCCAGCTGAGGTTGAATTGAAGACGTTGCGGTTCACGATCGCCATCTTAATCCCTGTGCTACAGGGGAGCCCCGTGGGATTTGTTCACAGCAAGAAAAATATAGAATATTGCCAGCTGTACCTTTTTAGAAACCACAAGAAAGAAACCCTGGAACGACATGTTTCTGACGACCAGACACGGTTCACGCAGTCATATTGATACTTCCTCCATCCCATTGGCCCGCTTCTTGCATTCAATTGCATCACCTATTGCTGTACAGATCTAGCACCGCATCATTCCTGTAAAGGCAACCGTAGTTTACTCTACCAAGGCTTTTGACTCCACCCAAAGTCACCTATGAGTAATACATTTAATATAATAGAGAATAGAATAACCGATGCTAAGCTGTGATATAACGTTGATCCTAAATGCTCTTTAGAAACTAGAAGCAGACCCTTAAAAGGCTCTGGCACTGCTCCATGTGTGGACACACACACACGCTGTCGCCCTACCTGTTAGAGCGTGCTTCTGGAGACCGGGGTCGTGGGCAGACTACAGAAATCTGCTCATTACAAGAGACCTTCAGACTCTCCCCAGTAAAAAAACACATACAGGGATTCTTCCATAAATGTTTCATTACATCCCTAAGAGGCGAGCTGGCATGGTCGCCTGTGTGTGTGTGTGTGTGTGTGTGTGTGTGTGTGTGTGTGTGTGTGTGTCCGTGTGTGCAAGACTTCAAGGACGCCTGCTGTTCTCTGGCAGCCAGTTCTTGTTTCTGCAGCTTGTGTCTGTATTTGTTCTTGGCCAGTGTCCTTGCTCTATTAATCACAGTCTCTGTTTCATTTATGTATCCTTAACAACAATATAATTAACATAACTCTTTAATAAAAAAAAAAAAGACTTCTTTTCGACTCCCCTCTGTCCTTCCGTCATTCGTGATGTGACGAGAGAGAGAGCGAGCTGGCTGGACCCTCTGGTCGAGGGAGGAGGGGGCCGAGGGAATTGACACAGAAAGGGGAAGGATAATTTGTTTAATTCATGAGCGTCTGTGGTTAAGTGCCAGATCGTCCCGTTGAGTGCCACCGCTAATGGTCCCTTCCCCTTCTCTTTTTATCCCGTCTCCTCACATCCCCCTCTTTGTTTTGTCTCATACCTCCTCTAATGTCATTTTTACTCTCTGGCTGTATTCATTTCCTCCATCTCTCCTGTCTCATCATCCCCGTCATCCCTCTCTCCTCCTCCTCTCATCCCATCCCTCTCGCCTCTGTACCCCATCTCTCCCCTTCTGTCTCTTTCTCTCTACCCCCAATTAATTTCTTCCTCCTGTCTCATTTGCTGTCCTTTCCAATTCAATATTTTCCAACCTTGCCTGCTCCCAAATGCACGCATACGTGCCTAAACACACACATGCACTTCTCCCCCTGTTCCTTTCTCTCATCTATCTGTCTGTCTGTCTGTCTGTCTCTCTCTCAGGCATTGGCAGTGCGTTCCCGCCGCCTCCAGAGCGTGTCCTTTCCTTGCTCCATGTCGAGCTCACATCTTGGGGACACGTTGACCTTTTCTGCCCTCTCTCAGGTATCAATATCACATTTGTTGACTCCTTTTTTTTTTTGGTTTTATTCGTCACCTGTCAGCTGACACACTCAGGTGAAACAAATACTCTCCCCCCCCTCGATGTCTTAATCCTCATCAGTAACCCCTCTCATCTGTTATTGCCCTCTCGTATGTATTCACGTACAGCAGCTCAGCTTCAGTTAGACTTGAGTCGTTCAACAAACATGCCCCTTTAATGCAACGTCTTTAGAATCAACAAGTGCGACATTATTATTCTGCTTATTATTCCCAATTACAATGAGCCACTTGCGTTGATGGGCTAAACAGATGCCAACCAAAAGACCTTGAGAATCTGCGTGGGAAATTAATTGGTTGTCATTGATGGAATTAGCATTCTCCTCTCAGTTCCCCTCTGGTCTTCATCATTCACCCCTCTGTCGCTGGTTCTCTGCTCTTCCTCCTCTTCCTCAGCCCTCCAGCCCGCTGTCGGAGCACTACCACCCCCTGCTGGCAGCAGCTGTGAAAGGCTTTCTGGCTCGCAGGCTGCTGAAGACCGAGAGAGTGGCGCAGCTGGTGCGCACCACCAGGGTGAGTAGAGACGGCAGTGTCATCTCTGTCTCATAGCATGAACAAAAACAGTGTGTGTACAAATAACACGTGTGTGTGTGTGTGTGTGTGTGTGTGTGTGTGTGTGTGTGTGTGTG
>NW_022280061.1:2666854-2724215 GCF_004355925.1 Anarrhichthys ocellatus | reverse complement strand
TGTGTGTGTGTGTGTGTGTGTGTGTGTGTGTGTGTGTGTGTGTGTGTTTTGGGCATCTAGGACACACATCAGCTCCTGCTGGCCCTCCAGCAGCAGAGCCCTGGCAGAGGAGAGTTTTCTAGCAGACAGGATCTCTTATTGCAGGAGAGAGTCACTCTGCAGGTATTAAAGCAAACGCGTGTTGTAAACATCTGTTAACCTTTCTGCTCCTCTCTGCCTCGCTGCCAAACGAGCAATCATTCCCTCCATTTGCACTTAACACAACAGATACTATAATTACACTCGTTTCATTCAAGCCATCGTCTGCTCTGTGATTGTTTCCCCATCCAGCTGCGCGCTGCGCGTTACGAGGTCTACGACATCTTCTTCAGCCTGTCAGCCGGAGAGAGGATGCAGCTGATCCGCTGGGACAGAGAGCTGGCCAAGGAGAGAGAGCTCAGACGACAGGTAACCTCACTGTCGATAGTGAAGCGATCACGTGATTGTGCACCACTGGGCAGAACTAAACACTACACAGACATATCAGACTAACGTGGTGTGTGTTTTTGCTTTTGTGCGTGTGTGTACTTGTTTAGAGTGGGAACGCAGGCCAGTCCAGAGGAAAGAGTTCTCTGTCAACTGCAACACAAAAGTCACTGGAGCGAAAGAGAGGAATGATGTGAGTCTTCACTGGATCAGTTCTATTTTCTTTAGATCTCTGCGTAGCTCAAGTGTTTTTATGTGTGCGACACAGTCACTTCTTCAGTCACAATACAGGATGACGGAATCTCTGCAGACTCTTTACCCCGATGAAGACATGCTTTCATCTTCAAACATTAGTTCTTAAATTAAAAGTTTGTGCTATAAGCGTGTGCTCCGGATCCCGCAGTCACAGTAGATGTGACACAAGTAGATTTTGCACATTTTTATTTTTTATTTGATCAAACATGTCTCAGAGGTTTCCAGTAATGTTGCATCCAGCTTGCAAAAGCACTATTCAGCTCAAATCTTTTAATGAAATGCAAATCTTGCACTCTAAGCTTTTTTTAATAAGCAGTATTTTTGTCAGTGGCTAAAACTCTCTTCCCTGCAGGATCCAGAAAAAGGCAGCAGAAAGGCACACGGGAGCTTTGACGAGGACCGGACACAATACTGGACTCTCTGCCGAGCAGCCGCCTGAAACCAAGCGAGGACAGTTCAGAGCAAATCCTCAGAGGGTCCCCAAGAGCACTTACTCCTCCAGACCCCGATGACACTTTCCTAATTGGCCCCAGTGAGGACTCCTAATAAGGTCTCTTGCGAGTACCTAAATATTGTATAACTATATTGTGCTTTTTACAATCTACAACCAGGGTATAATAGAGTGATGGCAGTTCCACTCTTCCACAACAGACTGGTTTCACAGTGAGTGGATGCTCGGGTTGGGATAAAACATCACCACAGCTGCTCTGTCACTAACGAGTCAGGTCTGCTTCCAGTAGTTTTCAGTAGTGACGGGTTGAGAGGTCGGCATGAAGTAAGCCACGGCCATGAGCCAGCAGGCACAATACCAAGACTCGGGAACCAAAATACCTAGTGGAATGCAGCCATGATTGAAGTTAATAATCACACCTCAAAATGTGTCCTGTGAAAAGGGTTTTGTTAATCGGAGTATTTGTTCAGCTGCTGGTGTTTTTCCATTTGTCTGATGTTAAATCTCTGCTTTGAGGATGGACTTGTGCCTCAAATTGATGTTCCCAGTTCATTGCCACCAAAAACAGACCATCTCCAGATGTATTGGCACATGTTAACTCTGTTAATATGATATTTACTGATTTCTTTGAAGGACGGAGGAGGAGTGCTCACTTTTACAGAAATGTTAATAGATCTCAGTGTTACTGCGAGTCTGCTGTCTTGACATGTAAACACATGTAAAAAAGTTTATTCTTACAGACTTTGGAACTGTTTTGTATGTTATTTATTTGTATGTTGATGCTAATAAATGTTTCTTAACTCTTGAAAGTCGCTCTGAAGTTTGTGAAAGCCCAGACTTAATTTAAAACAGTTATAGACTCCGACCAGCAGGGGGCGCTGCCGCCCGCCTGGTCTCTTTACACGGACAAACATCCCGGCTGTCGTTGGTCTCCGGGCGCAATGAGCAGTGTTTTGAATACATCGCTGTCTCTCAGCTGACTCGAAGCAAGATGGAAGAGGAGACAGACACCGCTGTTTCTTCGCGGACGGAGAGGAAGGCGTTGGAAAAGGCCAAAATACTTCAACGAGAGAGCGAGAGGAAGCTCTTCCGACTGGTGAGACGAGGCGACAACGCGCGTGGAGCCTGTTTATCCAGCTAGCCGGGGCTAGCTGGTTTAAGGAGCAGCTCGTCACTTTGTGCGTGTAGTTAACTCTTTGTTTCTCAGCCGGTGAGTCTGATCAGGTTGTTGTTTTGTTAACTGAAGGTCGGACGGGTCCTGAAGAAACCGGAGGCTGAGCGATCGGAGGAGGAGGCCGCCGTGTTGCTGCTGCACAGAGAAACTGTGGAGGAGCTCTGCAAGAGACAAGCCCGCAGGAATGTGCTCAAGAGGAAGCAGGAGGAGGTGAGACTGCTGGGTATTTAGCTAGGTGGGATGTCTATGACACTGCCCCCCTCTACAGCACATGGCCTCAAGGTTGAATGATAATGCAGGTTTGGGTCTGTGACTCTGGAGCAGTTGCATCTGGCTTGTGATGTGTGTTTGTGTTGTTTTAACCTTAAACATCTGTTGTTTCCTTGTGTTATCTGCAGGTGTATGATGATGCGGATAAGCTGAAGAGTAAAGTCAAGCAGCTGGCTGTGGCAGTCGAACAAGCGAAACACCTGGTGGTTTACACCGGAGCCGGTATCAGCACGGTACGCCTAACTCTACAGCTACAGCTTCCTTTTAAACCTTTCACAGGACTGATGATGTCTTTCCTTTTTCAGGCAGCTTCTATCCCGGACTACAGGGGCCCCAACGGGGTGTGGACACAGCTGCAGAAGGGCCGGACCATCGGGTGGGATATGTACCCTCGGCACTGTTTGGTTTTGGGCTCCCAAACTCCCAACCGCTGTTATTTGAATTGTTTCTCTTTACAAACAGTTCGTCTGACCTGAGTAAAGCTGAGCCGACCCTCACGCACATGTGCATTAGAATGCTTCATAAGGAAACGCTGGTATGTGAGCCCGAGATAAACGTACCGGTAGATGTTCCGCTGGTGTTCACGCATGCTGGTTTACTGTACTTTTGTGTGTCTTTAAAGGTAAAGCATGTTGTTTCTCAAAACTGTGATGGACTTCACGTGCGTAGCGGTCTACCCAGACATGCGCTGTCCGAGCTTCACGGAAACATGTTCATCGAGGTGAGACGCGCACATCCACGGACGTTATTGTTTCATAAACACATTGCTGTTACATGGAAATCGTCCACGAAACTAAACTGTTCTCCAAATAAAGTAAGTTACCCCGACGTGCTGTTTTTTTTGTTTCTTTTCATCCCGTCTCTAGGTGTGTACATCCTGTTCCCCGGTCAGGGAGTATGTCCGTTTGTTTGACGTGACGGAGCGGACGTCGCTGCACCGCCACGGGACAGGCCGCAGGTGCAGCCGCTGCGGCGGTGAACTCAGGGACACCATCGTGCACTTCGGGGAACGCGGGACCCTGGAGCAACCTCTCAACTGGAAGGGAGCTGCAGACGCTGCAGAGATGGCGGACGTTATCCTCTGCTTAGGCTCCAGTCTTAAAGTAGGTTTTATAAACCACGTTTAATCTGTCAGAGTCTTGTTTTCCTCAGGTTAATAAGAATATCCTTTAAATAACTTTATTGAAGTGTGAGTTGTTGTATTTTATATGAATTGTATTTGACTCTCTTCTGCTCTGTTTCTCGCTCGTCCAGGTGTTGAAGAAATACGCTTGTCTGTGGTGCATGAACAAACCAGCAAGCAAGAGGCCCAAACTCTACATCGTCAACCTCCAGGTACACGTAGTTTAGACGTTTTAGGTGAATACGATGCAAGTGAATTTGAATAAGATACTAATTAAGTGGTTTTGTTCTAGTGGACACCAAAAGATGATCTGGCAGTGCTAAAAATTCATGGCAAGTGTGATGATGTCATGAGCCTCCTTATGGCGGAGCTGGACGTTCAGATTCCTGTGTATCACCGGTAAGGACCTTTTAATGAAGTAATTACATCCAGTATACACACAGAATTAGCATTAAAATAGGCTGTTCTCATAGCAAAGGATACACACATGCAAGGCTTCTTTTAGAGGTGCCAGTAAAAGGAAAAAGGGGCGGGCACTAGTTTCATGCTTTACACAATACTTGGATTTTGGAATATCCCCACTACACACACACTCTCACAGAAAATAGAAAGGTTAGTGCAACGCTTTGACTCTAAGCTCGGTTTCCTTCATTTGGTCTCGTCAGGGCGGAGGACCCCGTCTTCAGTCTCGCCACATCTCTGCTGCAGGAAGAGGTCCAGAGCCACACCCGTGAGGTCATAGCTGCCCTCGATGGACAGGAGGTCTGCTCACCTGGACCTGGAGAGCAGGCAGCAGAAGCCACGGCTGTGCAGGGCGGCTGGTTTGGACGAGGCTATCGCAAAGGAAGGAAGAAGAAGAAAAAAGCTGCATAATCGAGGAAACTTTACAGACGCATTCGTATGTCCATATCCCATAAGGACGAGATGGACTTCAGGGTGCTGTTATGTATCATTTAGTCACATGCAGAGTGTGTGTGTGTGTGAGTGTGAGTGAAACACAAGTTTTGAGTATTTGTCATTTAAAAATGGCACTTTGCACCATGAACACATTTTGTGCAACATAAAGTGTGTGTCTTTGGTTATGCTGTTTTAGTAGTGCTCGGTATTGTCCCAGTGCAGAGCCGGCACAGCCAGTAAGACCAGTTTAAGTGACAAAAAAATAATGATTCTCACACCTTGTAGGCCCAGAAAGTGTCAGAGGTTTCCTCAAACAAAAGTGTAAAGAAGGTTTTGAAGCCACTCCTGCAGCATGATCGGTTCTTCTGTATGGCCAGGATGTCTACGAACTCTTGGTTTCAACAGTGTTAAGTTTTAGTAAGTCCAACATGCGGCTGTGTGAGCATCAGCTCGATGTAACTGGATTAAAACACTGGACAGTGAAAGTTACTGTATGAATGCTCATAACGAGGTATATCCTTCAGTGGAACACAGGTGACTTGGTGTTTACGTTTACTTCATATTTTTGATTTGGGTGCTGCCACAGATTTCACTGAGAAGAGATCTAAAGAGATGTCAAACCCGTTCTACATGTATTATAGTCGAATATATTTTTGTAGTCTTTTTCAGACGTTTACAACTCTCATTGTTGAATGTACCTTTTTTTTTTAACATGGCTTATTTGTGTTTATTTTAAAGATCTTTTGGTTTACTTAAATTATTTCCAGAAGTCGGTCAACCTTCACATCTGCTGTTGTGCGTTCTCAGGTTTGCAGGATAAGTAGTACAGTTATTAATGTACCGTGGTTACATTTGTTTACATTTTTATGTGAACTTTTATGCAGACGATGCAGAAACTCTGCTTCCGTCACATCTTTGTCTACAAAAGTATGAGAAGGAAATCTTCCTTCACTTAAATCATCACACGTTGTTGGTGTGTGTCGTGTTAAGTTACTGTTACGATGGTTAGAAACATGTATTATTCTGTCTCAGGTAAATCCAGTGTTATTAATAACCTGTACCGTGTAGTTTCAGAAGTTATTAAAGGCCAGTCTACCGTGAGCTATGATCAGCATTCCTTAAACTCAAACCAGAGGTTAAACTGGATGTGAAGAATCCTTGAAGTCAAAAAAAAAGATGCTATACTTGTGAGACAAAAGTCTCCTCGTGTGTGTCTGGATCATATGCAATTTAGTTGTACTGACCCTTTGCTTTAACTAGTGATGAATTAATATCAGTATTACTGTTGTAGTACACAGATTTGACTTCACAGTACTCTACCTCTTACCCTTACATTTTTATTTTTTAGAGTTGTGCTCGTGTGATGAGTTTGCCGGGCATTGTTTTTATTCAATTAAAATGGGATTTAAATGTATAATATAGTCTGGGTGATTTGTAAAAACATCTCTTAAATGAAAGACGTGTGATTTTTATGCTCGTGTGAGGTGAAGTTTGCAGATGACACGACCTTTATCGGCTGGATTACAAAGAACAATATGACTTCATGTGGAGAGGAAATCAATTTTGCAGAGTGGTGCTCAGAGTCCGTAAAACCTAAGAGCCGATGTCTGCGACAGCTGTACGGTCTCATTTTGCTTGCTTCCCCTCCATCTCCATCCCAGAGCATATTCTTCCTCCTCCTCTTCAGCTGCCGTCGCCTTCATCACTGGAGACTGTGTCCTCCTGAGGCGATCTGCCACTGAACGCTGAAACCATCAGTTTGCCGGCTGCCCTCCCACCAGCGGCGCCCAGCTTGTTGCTGGTTGTTCAAACCCGGATCAGCTGCACTTGACGGGAGTCAACGGGGCACCCTGCGGGTTTCCTCCAGCATCTCTCTGTGGCAGCACAGCAAACGGTGTGACCGGCACCCTGAGTCCGCTGCCCTTGTGGATTCACGTGGGCCGTGCCTACCGTCCCCGCGAGGATCGCCCCACCTTGCTGGAGAGCTCCGACTGGAATCAGCTGCTGCAGGGGAGCCTGACCTACTTGGTTTCCATCATGGTAATCATGTCCATGCCTAAGGCTACTTTTTGCTTTGTTACCTTACAGAGGGCCGGTATTATGTGGTGAACCGTAACCAGGTGTCAGTGACTTGCATTCTCAAAACCAATGTTGCAGTGGTCGTATTTTCATGTCATGGTGGCTCCAGGGAAATTGACCAATGACTAAAACACGGTATTAAAGCATAAACAGATGTTTCCCGAATGGGATCCACATAATCCACGAATATGATGCAATAACTTTATTTCAGGGCTTTCAAGGAAAGTTGTTATTACTGAACTATATGCTCTGTACGTCAGAGTGAAGTCCACTGCTATCCATAAAGCTTTAATTAGAGCTACAACAAAGCGTATATGCACTGACAAACATTTACAGCGTTTACCACTAAGATAAAAAACACAGTTATTGTTTTATACATTTCCCACTGAAAAAGGGTTCTTCACCGTCTGCACTGAATCCCTCCAACTTAGTCTAAATAAAAAAAACAGATCCAAAGCTTAGCCTGACGCAAAATAACAGCAATGACCACGAACACTTGCTCTATCAGGAGGTAGAGACGAGTTTCTTTCATCTGTTTCTGTCAGACGAGTCTCTTATGAGGTGCATGGAGGCTTCAAGCTGCTTGTGTAGTCGATGGAGGTCAAAAGGAAGCTCAGAATAGCAGGTTGGCATCCATATCATCTGTGGAGAAAACAGATAGCAGGTATTAATAGGATGGAAAATAAAGTATCTGCCATATGCTGTAGAATTGCATGAGAAAATAAACAAATATAAACAAATCACGGATAAAGTGGAGTTTTTACAGAATACCCATAACTGCTACGTACAGTATGTGATGGTACATTACTTTAATTGGATATTTATTGTCAGTCATTTTAAAACAAATAAAAATTAATATGAAATAAAAATAAATGATCCACATTCTCATTTAGGAATTTGATTAAAATAACAGGACACGGAAGTACAAAATGTCCCTTAATAGTTAAAAAACTTTTAGTGAAAAAGTCTTCAAATTCATAAGAGATATTTTATGTCACAGTTAAAGCCATCAATGCATAGAAAGGCGTACCACAGTATGTTGGTGACGTAGTGTTGCTCTTACCATTCTTGATACCAAAACAGGAAGTCCACTCTTTGAAGGACACCTGCTTGTCTTTGTCAGCGTCGCACTCTTGAAAGAAGCGGGAGGTGCAGTGCTCCATCGGCACCAGAGGGACTCGAAGCGGGGCCAGCTCTGAGTGGGACACGACTCTGCACAGGACGGACAAACACCCAGGTTTGATCACTGTGAGCGTCTAATCACATACAGTACAGTGTGTTTGCATTACCACAACACTCATGAATGAGTTTTATTATTTACCATGCCCAGTTCTGGCTGGGGATTTGTTAAATATTTGACATTAGCCAATCCTGTCGTTGGAAGCTTTCCACCTCACGCTATGATCAATTTTTAAATGTAATCTGAAAGTTGAGAAAAATCAAAGTTCACCGTAAGCGCAGAGGAATAAAATGTACCTGTCAGAAGGGTGTCGGTCCAGTTGTGCAAACTGCCAGTGCACCGGGTAGATGTACATGTTGTAGTTCTTCTCAAAGTCCTGCGCGAGCAGCTCAACAGAGTGATCGCCGGCATGAAGACGCCTCTCGCTCTCAAAGATTTTCTTCACCTGCAGAATACAGAACACCAAAGTTTGATCGACTGTGATCACCTAAAACATAAACTGTTAGCGATAATACATTTTATATAGGTTTTCCATAAGCTGCTGTGGGACTTTCTGATTCACCAGTGGACTGATTGATTGGATAAAAGTAACACAATAAATTGCAGAGAAATCATAGTACTTTAAAATCATAAAAGCCCAGAATCCCATATATTCATTTGAGCAGTGGGTCTTACTCTAAAACGCTGTTTAGGTGTGAGGAAGCCAGGAGACACGGAGTCGTGTTCAAAAAGCTGCAGCAGCACATTCTTCAGCCAATCCCTCATTCGTAGAGGGAACTGGACCAGCTCAGTGTCCACACATGGAGGTATCACTGAGAGAGAGACAGAGACGAAGATCAGGGTGAAATAATCCAACAGGAAATGTTTAAAACCATACACTCTGTACAGAGGTTAGCTCTCACGTTTGCATGGTCCAGTGTAGTCCAGATGAAGCCTGTGTCCTCTCTTTGTGCCCTCCAGGTTGCATTTAGTAGCAAAGAGTTCACATGATGTCTCATATGTTTTGTTGTTTGTTCCACAAACCTGCAGAAGTTGAACAACGAGCAACAATCAGATGTAGTGCAGCAGCTGTTGAACTCCAGTCCGGTCTATCTTTCAACAGATCATCCGTACTCACATGATCGAACTCATTCACACCGGGAGGACATGCTGACGGCTCTTGACACGCGCAGCTCGGCTTATTGTCCGCATCGAGCTTACACGTCTTTCCACGTTTGCAGGGAAAGTCGTCACATGGATCTAGTAGAAAAAAACATGCACTGCAATGACCTTTGACCTATATACTTTGTCTGAATTTTAAAACCAGTTGTATCGGGAATCATTTTCAGGACTGGTTTGGTCTTATTTTGCAGTACGGTGAGCTGTAACCACAACACACCATCGCTGACATTCCTCTGCCATCTGAGTTTATACAGCGATCAAATTCAACTTGATCTCCATTGTACAAACCTCAAGCTGTGTTTTGGTAGTGACCATGACGCAGAGTGACACTAGTCATGCGGAAGTTTTAGCTAAATGACCCAGTCAGCAGATTGCCGTGTGAGGCTGTTGGGATAGTGCGTTAGTCAGTACGGTGAGTGCTGAATTAACCAACCAGCAGGGGCTTCTGGGCGATGTGCGCCTCCACCAACAGAGGTCCTGGAGCTGGGGTAGAGATCCACTGTGGCTCTGATCTGCACTGGATTCATTCCTACTAAAGGACCCTAGAAAAGAAACATGGAAAAGAGATATTTCTTCAGATATTAAAATGAGCCAACAGCTGCCTGCTGCTACCAAACGTTGCTATGAGGAGCGATGAGAGTGAACAGTTGAGGCCTTTTGCAAGTAGTGAAGTGATCCATTATAAGTCAGGAATATTGATCATAGCCCCTGAAAAGAAAGTGAATGCATTACCCATTGTCCTGCTCTTCTCCTCTTTTCCTTTTGGACTGTATTGTCAATACTGCTGCCCTCAGACGCCTGAGGAACCTGTTGGCTCTGTTCTGGTCCAGACTGTGTTTCCTCAGTCTGTGGGGAGTGCTTCCTCGCCCTCTTGTTCTTCTTTTGCTTCCTTGTTTTTCCCTTGGTGAGACTTCCGCTGTCATTCTTACTTTTCTCTTCCTCCTTTCCAGCCGGTTCAGAACCTGATTCAAACCCTGTACTTCTCTTTGGTTCTTGAGGGTCCACATTTGCTTCAGGTCTTTTCTCATCAACATCTTTGGATTTGACCTGAGAATCTTTGTCCTTGTCCTGATCAGACACTTCCTCACTGTCCACTGCCTCAGTGTTTTGTGTGTCTTGTTCGTAGTCATCTGCAATGGTGGGCAGTCCTTTCTGAAGGGGTTCCCTCTCTTTAACATCTGTTTGGGGTTTTATTTTAGCAGATACAATCTGTAGAGGTTGTGAGATGCCACCATCAGCAGCATAGTCAAGATCAACGGGGATCTCTGACTCTGTGCTTCCATCTGTTTCCTCCATCAATGAACCTTGCTCCTCTCTGTCTGCTACTTTTACGACAGACTTTTCCACCTTTTCCTTGACTGACGTATTTTCCACCTCATCTTCGCCTTTCTGCAGCATTTCAGTATCCTCTACACTCTCATCCTTTACTTCTTCTTCTTCCTCATCTGTCACCTCCGTTTCTAATTTGTCGTCCAACTTCCTCTCCTTCACCTCAGCTTCGTCGTCCTCCACGGCCTCACCAGGCTGCACTTTGCCTTTGTCCGTCTCCACTTCTTTTTCTTCCTCTAGCACTCTTTTTTCTGCTTCCTGCTCTTCTTCTGCTTCTTTCTTCAAAAAGTCCACCAACTCCTCCTCACTTAGCAGGACTGCAGTGCTTTTGTCTCTCCCTTCAGTCTCCTCAAACTCTCCCTCCTCCTTGTTTGCATCAGCATTGTCTTGGGAGCTCAGTTCTTCATCTTCCTGCTCCTGGCTGCTGGCCTCAAACGTGACGAGAGTGGGTAAGATCTGTGGCTCGTTGGCCTCCTCTGTGATAATGTCCTTATTCGGGAGAAAAGAAAAAAATCCCATTTTACGACATGAAATCATCATCAAGTACATTTAAAAAAAAAAAATGTTTTTAGAGTCCTGCTCTACCTTTTCTTTGGCTTCATGTGAAGTCTTATGCAATCCATGATGTTTTCCATGAGGTTTGCTCTTTACCTAGATGTAATAGGGATAATTCATAATGCATTGAACAAATCTCACATCACATCATCTGTCATGGCAAATGTCAAATAAAAAAAAACATTACTCACAGACGGGGCAAATGTTGCTGCCAGTAAGCAAAGGAATACGAAGCAGGCCCTCATACCTGGAACATTGAAAGGAATACTTTAAACACGGGACAAAAACAACAAAACAAATTTGAATTACACGTTTAAATTACTGTGAATCACAGCAGAGCTGCAATTTGCAAAAACTGATTTAAGATCATCGCAGTATAATCTGACTTCTCACAACACGGACGTGAACTTGGCAAATCTTTCAAAGCTGAAACAGACGAGTGCGTCTGTGTTGCTGCCGACACTGCTGTCACGGTCACAGGCCTGTGAGATGCGCCTCGAAAGTAAACATCAGAAGCTACCAGACTGGAAAAAAGTTGACTAAGTCCACAAACGTTTTGTCTCTGTGGACAGAAACAAAACAGACACTACTGGGCCTGCCCGGGGGAACAATAGCTCTCTGGTTTGGCCCACTGAACCCCAAATAGGTGTAGACGGGTGGGGGGGGGGGGGGTTGAAGGGGTTTGATCTTTTCAATATTCAGGCAATATTAGACTTTTATACTTCATTGTCCCCAAGAGGAAAATTATCTCCACAGTGCTGTTGTGATGACATATTCACTTTTCATCTCTGATATAACGCCCATCTTACATGATTGTCGTAAATGTATCCTGCACGCTATTCAATAAAGGAATATTTGATCTATTTGAGGATATTTGACTATACTATAAAATATATGTTGGTATATAGATTATGCACAGCTGAGTACGCAACATTTAAATGTGTCTATATTACCTCCTGTATATTACATCACAGTGTAGAGAGACTATTAACAGTCAAAATCTCTTGATATGTACAAAAATAATTAAGGCATCAAAGTAAAGTTTTGGCTATCACCAGAGAGGCTGCAACATAACCATGCCACAACACACAACTAGTTTGATTGTGAACTAGTTAGTCAACACAATGTCACACACATTTCTATTTGATCATTAACTAATTACCTTTCAAAGCAATAGAAAAGTCTCAGTAATTAGGATCTCACCTGAGGCTGGCAGTTGCAAGAGAAATAACGAGCTTAGTCAGTGTTGAACCTGTGAAGGTGTCCTTCTGCATTCGAGACAGCGCTCACACTGTCTACACAGACTGGCATGCTGCTGCACACACAGATTTCTTTCTGGGTCGATGGTGCCAACACTTTTTCTCAACTTTGGGAGGGTCTTTGAGCTACAGAGATAACGAGAGAGGGGAGGGAAAGAGATCCAACGCTGCACTTCATTTGGGTTCTTTGTTTCCCAAAAAGAAAGTCAGGAAAAAAGGTGAAACTCTAGAGTCAGAAAACAGCAGAAGAATCACCCCGTATGTTGATCTTGTGGGTGAATTGTAGTTACACTTATTTTATATATTATTTCTTGACTTGAGAAGAGATTTGGTGAGGTGACATTTTATTGTATTTAGGTGGTAAATTACTAACACTGTTACAATTACCTGTTTACAGTAAAACACTTTTACCGTGATTGTGCTTTACAGTATAACTGCTATATTGTTTGACAGTATGATACTGAAATAGTGTTTTATAGTACAATACTGTAACTTACACACACATCTCACACCACACTCCCAGTGCAGCCACACTGCCTGCACTGTCTATATTTAGATGTGAAATACAGAGCTGGTAAACCAGATCATTGTTCCACAAACTGAGACAGGACATGCTTAATTACATACATGAGAGTCACTTTGGGATTGAAAACTACAGGAGGAGAGCGAGGGATCTGTTCCTTTGTTCAGAAACGTCCAGAGAAATAACAGAGAGATGGTTCACAGATCAGCAAACAGAAGGGCACAAGCTACTGCAACCACACAGTGTACCTGAGCGTCCGTGGGAGAAAATCAGTGTACCTCTTCTGTCTGGTTATTGCACAATACCCATACGGCAGCATTTAGAGTTAACCATATCAAATTACTAATTTGTGTTTTTGTTAACTTGTGAATGTATTAATAAGTGTGTTGTGTGTAGTTTGTTTATGACGGAGTGAAACTAAACCAGTGAAACCTGTCTGATGAAAGATAGTTTCAGAACAGAAATAACATCATTGTGGTCACTAGATGTCACTCTTTCACTGTGATCCTGACGCCACTAATATGACAAGTGTTGAACAACAGTAGCATACCACTCTAGGGATAGGTATCTACCGCTGAACATCGGTTCACACGTCTTTAGGGATAGGTACCTACTGCTGAACATCGGTTCATACCCCTTTAGGGATAGGTACCTACCGCTGAACAACAGTAGCATACCCCTTTAGGGATAGGTACCTACCGCTGAACAACAGTAGCATACCATCAGCCACTTTTCGATCTCGGCACTACTGGTCTGGGGTTATCCTCATGAGTTCAGTTAAGCCGGTCATTAAAGATTTTTTGATTTTATTAGTTTTTTTCTCAACATGCAGTACATTGTGAGTTTTGTGATGTAATACAAATGTCCCTTTATTATTTGTCTTGAGAACATGTATTCAACTGCAACAATTATGTATTGAATGTCTATTGTGATTCTTTTATTTGTTGGGAATTAAATGCAAAAGTATTGGGTTGTATTACCCTTTGTAAATAAACTAACATTCCGGCATATAATGTAAAATCACCATAAAACACGCCAACATTTGGTATATTCATCTGTATTCTTGAAGAACAGTACATTAGTCTAGACTTTCCCATTTTTTTACAACAATTTGTTCCAGTGCAACCAAAGGCCAAAACACACTTCTGAATGGAAGGTGACTTTAATAATAACCTCGTAACATAATGCCTTGTTGAAAGCAGCGAGGCAGTTACAGAACAGCTGGAGGAGTTCAACAGAGCAGGAGGAGGCTAATGTTGAGATTGAGGGAGAACCAGACGGCAATAACTCATTCACACTGATTTAGTCATTGACAGTTTCAATACACAGTTCAGCTGAGGAGTGAGCGTCGGGCCTCATTACTGAATGACGGGGTGTTTAGCTGACGTGACTTCAAGCTGACCACAGCCGCACCTCTCTGTGAAGGAGGAAACCGTCAACTTTTAAGATCCAGTCAATCCTGTTAAGTTGAACGTTTCAAGGTCACACTTTAGGTTTTTGCGTACAGCGTCACTGGGATTTAAAAGTAAAACATCCCTGAAAAGTGCCGTTTGTCATTTTGGTGCAAGCCGTCCTCCACGGGACAGAAGCCCAGTTCTGCAGCAGCTGGTGGACATTTGGTGACAGTTGTGTTTTCTGGCTAGCATGCACGCAGGGAGTAACAAAGAGGGAGCAGAGATAAAACACCGTAGTCCTAAATACAAAGGTGAAAAAATAGATATTACTTAGACTCACTGTCTATTGATGGAGACAGTAAGTCTCTCTCACACACTTTGATGACCTGTGTAGCTCACTGATCTTTAAACTGTTTTCAATTCATAAGGGAAATTTAGCCATTTCAAAGGAGCACACGCAGTCTTTCCTTGTATGTCGGTACAGTAAACCAAAGCCGACATACTTTGCCCACTTTCTGAGCAATTTGCACAAGTAATTGATGAAATTAATGTCCAAATAAAATACATATTTGAAAACGAAGTTATTACAAAATTGTCATAAATAAGAAAAACGGTCTAACTTTCTTATAAAACAAGTTAGAATTGAAACTAAGAATTACAATGAATGGTTCCACACTTTGCTACCGAGCCATCGCATACAGCAGCGGCCGATCACAGTATCTGTTTTGTCTTTCTACTCATGAGAATTGAACCGATTCATAGAACATCTCTGGAATGCAGCTAATTGAATTTGTTTCAGTAAGAATCATTTATGCTTTGACCTCAGCATGAGGCACATCACAGTTCCTATAACTTGTTGAGATTCTCCTTTCAGATTGAGAGCTCTGAAAAACAATATCTTTGTTCTCAAAGGGAAGACCTGTCACAGAAATGTGAAACGGTGCAGACGAGACAGTTATGAAATGGTCCCCGGCCGACAGTTTAAGGAACAGCCAGAGATTAAGTCAAGGTTAGACCAACACACACAATCTGATATTAGCCAGTAAGTATGATCCTACTTTTACATATAAATGATAAACATATTCAGCATTGTATACCATCAGCCGTTTAAAAAAACACGTGTAGCTACTTCAGCTGCTTGCTGTGTGACCGCTGGTGGAATTTAAGCCCCCCACAGTTTCTGAAGGACTTCCCACATTGTCCGCAGATGTACGGCTTCTCCCCGGTGTGGATGCGGAAGTGCCTGGTTAACGCCCCCGAGTGACGGAAACACTTGGAGCAGACCGAGCAGGTGTACGGCCTCTCTCCTGTGTGGATGCGAAGGTGAGTCTTGAGGTTCTCCATGCGGTTGAACTCTCGGTTGCACACGGTGCAGAGGAAGGGGCTGCAGCCCGGCGGGTACAGCTGCAGCCTGGTCCTCTTGCTTCCGTCTACGGGCTGCTGACAGCACTGCTGGAGCTTCTGCTGGCACTGGCCGTAGTGCCGCCGCAGCAAACTGGGCAGGTGGAACGTCTGGCCGCAGGACTTGCAGGCGTAGAGGTTGGTTAAGGTGTGGCCGAGGTTGCGGCCGGTCCGCATGTGGACTCCATAAGCCGGTGGAGGTTCTTCTAGGATGGGAGCTGGTTCGTCCGACTGGAAGATGTTTGGGAAGTCTGAGAAGAGGGATGGATCTGTTATCCGTCATGTGGGGGTTAAACTGAACAACATTTTTCATCTTAAAGCCATTTACATTTATAAACAGAGGATTTTGTTGGCAAGTTTTAACATTTTCATCAATGTTTTACGTTACAGATCATCTTCAACATGGCAGATGAGTCCACTTTTTTGTATACATCAGCCATAAGAATACAGAGATATTTCTTGGAAGCTTTTATCAAATCATTTGATGGTTTGACTGCATTCACAATATTATGAGAATACATTGACGTTGAGCAGCCAAATTGGAAGTCCAGATGTTGAACTTTAGCAGATGACTGTCACATGACTATCATGCAAAGTGGCGGATTTCATATTGTTTGTAGAACTGATCAATACTACCAAAGCAACCAATGGAAAGGCCTCGGACTGAATTACGTTTGATCAAATTCCACCTTGGTGGAGGTATCTTTTATTGTAAGTGCCCTGAGGTCTAGATGCTGTTTCAGAGAGGGAACACTGGGCACTTATTATGCTTTCATTCTTACCCTGAGCCAGCCTGGTGCAGGACAGAGAAGCGGTTGAGTCTTGGCACTGAATGTCCAGCACTTCTGGTTTCCACTCTTCCAGCACTTTGGACTGGACCGCTGTCATACACTCCGGGCTAAAATCCTCCACTTTCATCAAGTCTAAACAGCCGGCTAAACCATCTCCCTCCTCCTCTGGCTTCTCCTGCTTGACAATAAACTGCTTTAAAGTGGACTCGCATTCCCCGTTGGGAAGTGTTGGCGAGTCGCGTTCTTGAGCTGCCAGTTCTGTACACGGCTGGTTGATGCCGGCTACCCTCACCTCACACAGACGAGAGATCTCTTCACTGACTTCTGGAAACAAAAAGATCACAGGTACACACAGTGAGCAAGTTAACATCATACATTATTAATAATAAAATATGTATATTCTATAAATTGTCTGGTGAAATATTCATTCAACAGATAATTGAACACATTTTCTGTGAATGCCATACATTTGTATTTAGATAAGTGTACATGAATCAAGTTACTTTAAGGATTAACTAAATGTGACCGTGCTGTAAGAGAACAATGATCCCAAAGACATCATAGGTGCTTAAGACCGTTTTAAAAATAAACTAAAATCAAAGGATTTAGACACGTTTGTGGTTTTCAGTGGGTGTTAAATACCACGTTGTATAGTGGATTTTTGTTACAATAGTAAATGTATACAAGTAGCCCTCACAAGCATTAAACAGATATCTCATCCTTCACATTAGCTTCTAGATAAAGAAATGAAGGGGAGCCGTTTGCAGTTGGAATTAGCAAGTGTTGAATGCCAAATGTGTGAAAACAGTCAGCACCGTTTATGAACAGTGTCCGTGCACACTTACCATTTGAGAAAGAATATATATTCTACTTTATACGGACCTAAAAGGTATGAAGAAAGTGGTCGAACGGGAAATACTCAAGTGCTAGGCCCACGCACCTTTAGTCAAGGCATCACAAGCACCAGCACATCCATCGTCTCCGTCACGTTGAGTCTTCATACCGTCGCCTGATCTCTGCTCCTCGTGTTGGGAGTCAGGAGACGGGTGCGCACGGCTGTGACCTGGAGGAGGAGAGTCTCCTCTGGGGCTTTCCCGACAGTGCTTAAAGAGATGCGGGTGCTCCGCACGGTCGTCCAGGACGTGATTCGTAAAAGGAGAGCCGCCTCCTCTTTCCTCCATGCGCGCGGAGTCCAGCATCTCTTCAGCCCTCTGCAGTCTTTGTTTGAGGGACTCGTTCTGCCGTCGCATCTCTCCGTAGACGGCTCCCGTTGCCTGACCCACAAGCTTCGTCACCTCTCGAACTGCGACCTCCACAGCCACTTCAAACGCTCCATGTATCGCTGCAGCGAGCTCCTCTTCCAGAGACAGCGCAGCCTCAGCTCTGGCTGCTTTCGGGCGCTTGTTGGTCTCAGCCAGCTGCGGCTTCATGGTGCATTTAAGAAAGGCACTTCGGCTCCGCGCTATGACTTGTTATTTAGAAAACTCCCAACAGGACAACAGGATATCGCAGCTATGGATGCCCTGTGGCAGGCAGCCCGTTTATAAGCAGAGAGAGGTTTCACTTCCGCCGACAGCTTCTGACACCTAGTGGCGTAGAGGCTGAACTGCACCAGTCAAAAAAAGACAACCCGACAATTAAATTGAGAAACTCAAAGTTTATTGTGTTAAAAACATCCGACCAGGTTCAACTGGCACTTTTAACAGCATGCATACTGGCGTTAACACTCGTGCACGATGCTTTCAGGGGCTCGTCCATCAGCGACGGGTTTTATAATCGTCCAAGTGGGAGAGTATCCACCCAGCAGGCCCGAGGATGGTCAAAGTCATCACGGTCAGCACGAACATGGTTTGCTGCAGGACAGGGCCATGTTACTTCAAGTTTATTCAGAATACGTTTAAGGGTCTTAAATTCAAGACATTCTGCAGCTTCTGGAAAACTTAACAGGACTGATTTGTAAACCTACCGCCGGGCCAATCTTATCTTTAGGTGGTTTTCCGCGGATATAACTTGCTCTTTGTTGGATCATCACACCTGGTCTGTGAGCAAGAGCCCGTCTAGCCCCCAGCAGTCCAGCAAAAAGCCCACTCATGTTGGCTGTAAAAGACAAAGGCCCGTATTTCTGCTCCTGAGACAAGAGGAATGAGTGGAAGTCGGAGAGGGGGGGGGGAAGTCGGATCGCCACGCGCTTTAAAGTGTCCTGCAACACACCTGTTAATTAGTTCACTGTTAATTAAGTGGCCTTCAGGAGCTAAAGGAAGAAACATAAAAAAGCTGTGATGAGTTCAGGGTCCATGTGTGGAGTACTGAGTGAAAGCTCTTCTCGTAGGCACAGCTAACAGTTCTTGTTCTTACAACAGTTTCGAGCATTAGGCCTTTGTTTATGGGAGTTATTTTGAATGATTAGTGCGTCACCCTTTTGTATTACACTCACTCAGAGCTGCAAGTTGTCATGAGTTTCAATTTTCATTGTTTTTAAATTAAAAAAGAAAAAGTCAAACTGTCAGAAGTTGGAATTGCTCATTTGATTTATGTTGATTGTCTCAGTCTATTTTTTGTATTTTGTTTTTCTTGGTAATTTTTACAGATTTATAATAAACATGACAGTGATAAACTCCCTGGGATGCTGACCAGCAGCATCTATGGACATGGTAAAAGAGCAGAGAGGCAGCTATTTCTGTAGTTTGTAAAAGGCTTATTTTATTATACCAGAGGTCCAATAATGTCGACAGAAGCATTGTGTTGTTAAAGTGCATCAGTAACGCTCCTGCCACTATATGTCACCTTGTGTCACAGCTCTCAAGATTATAGAGAGAGCCCCAAATGGATTAATTCTATCGTTCTATAGTTAACTCTAACTTTAATCCATCATTTGCAGTAACTATGTCTGAAACTACATTCAGCGTACAGTCTGCAGGTCTACCTAAAAAAAAGAACATATGGGTCCTCACCCTACCACAGATGGGAGGACAATGGCGCCCCTTGGTGGCCAATCATTATACAACATGATCCATTGATACTGAAATCTATTCATCATTCATACATTTACATCAAGAACCCATGGTGGATAAACAGAGATCTACAAAAGCTTTTATGTTTCAGCAGACCTCTGGATGACTCTGAGGTTATGTTTGGGGCTATTAGCCTTCAGTAGTGAACAGACTTGGTGAAAGGGGAATCAACAATAGAACAGTCAACAGAAGCACATGCGTAATATTCACTTTTAGTAAAAGCACTGCAGGTTGGTGCTGTGTATAGATCTATAACCTGCTCTATAATGTCTCCTTTCAAGGACTTGTTGGCTGTTTTTTCCCTTTTCTTTTCAAACTGATTATTGTTATGAGGCGAGCGCATCGACACTGACGTCATTAATGGATTACTCTTTGATTATTCCTTCACTTACTCGTGCAGAGCTACGCGCGCCAATGACGCGCGGGTTGGAAGTGGGTCGGCTCGGCATTAGTGCGTGTGAAGGTTGTCCGTCTGCTGTTGGCGCACGGTTACAGTTTGTCTCGTTCAAACTACAGAGGGGAAGGTAAGCACTTTTATCATACTACATTATACCGTTGTTTAAAATAATTTGTAGGTTTTTCCTTTACTGTATACATATTTGTAGATTATTGTAGACGTGTTTTTATAGACATCTGTAAACAAAATCCACCAGGATACTACATGGAATAGAGACACTTCTAATATTTTAATATGACAAAAAAACTGAAAAATACTAGCAAAAACATGTGAAGCATAAGGTTGACTTAGCTTAAACAGAGCGACATCTGGTTTCCATCCATATTCCTTGCACATCAACCGTGTCCAGTTTTAAACCAGTATCTCTAAAAAGGGAAATTATATTTCATATCGTTGTGTTTGAGGCTTTTCGTTGGACAACACAAAGAAATATGCTTACGTTAACTTGGGATTTGGAAAACAGTGATGGATATTTTCACCTATTTTATTACATTTTATGGCCCAAAATTGAGAAAATAGCTGACAGCTTGGTTGGAAGAATAATAGGATAAGACTTTATCAGAGAAAGGTAACTGGGTTTTTGGCTGCAGCCATGGAAATGTGTCTGCTGGCTGAAGGCTTGAGCTTTACTTGGCTGTGATCTCATTAGTTTGACCAATTTGGTCTCTCTTTATCTCCCCCTTCAGCCTACCTTCCCGTCAGCCGCCTTCCCCCCTGCTATTGTCCTCTTATCCTTGTATCACCACCTGGAAGCTCTGCATCCCCCGCAACATGGCAGAGGCCCCAGCATCCACCTCCTCTGAGGATGGGCTGCCAGTGCAGTGGAAACGTTCCAAACAGCGAAGCAGGAAGTCTGGATGCTCCAACATCTTTACAGGGGTCAACCTGCACCAGCTGCACAGGCTGTTCAGAACAGCAGGAGACAGAGACGCTGAACATCGGGCGAAGCTGGTGTGGCGAGGGATGGATGCAGAAACGCAGAGGCCAGAGGAGGCCAAGGAGGAGGAAGGGGAGGACATGGGGGAAGAGGCAGGGCTGGCCCAGGCCTTGGTGGGCCTCCGGGTGCGAGCGAGGAATAAAGCGGGTACCAGAGCAGAGGGATACAGAGACCACAAGTGGCTCAGAGGATCAGGGTATCTCAGGTAAGTGACGGGGTCAAATGGCAGGAGGCCAGCGAAAAGTAAAGAAAGGATGTGAAAAGTGATATGCAGACGAGGAGTTAAAAGGAAAATGAGTCATCGTATTTGCAGAGTTTTTACTCATTTTCATTTTATGTAGCTATGTTTAAATAAATCACTTGAACTCACTTGAAAGTGTTCAAGGTCCAGTTTTACTTGATTCCAGACGACCTCTACGTCTTGAAATGCAGCGTGTAAATTGTCATGTTGCTAACAAACTCAGCATGACTGTCTCCAGCCCCCACCCCTACCCCCCCACACACACACACTCACACTGTGTCATGCTTTGCTTTCGACATTCCTCACTGGGGCAAAATTAGATTTGTTGGGTAATGAGGTGCCACAGTATGGCGAAATGGTGGTGTGAGTACAGGGCGGCGTAGTAATCACAAAATGGTAAACTGTAGCAGTTTGTTAGCTAAGCTAGCGGCATGATGGCTCAAAAGATGGACATGTTGGTGTGTTGGTTCAGTGGGCCACCACTTTGGTCCAGTTTGAAATATCTCAACAATTATAATTCCCATGACATTCGATGCAGACCTTCATGTTTCCCTCAGGAAGAACGTTGGTGATCCCCTGCTGCATCTTTTCATCTGTACAAATACCTGCAAAACTAATGACATTCCCAGTAGCCTCAATTGTACTTTGTGCTCATTGCTTAATAGCAAATGTTGCATGGTGACACTATGGACTAAGATTGTGAACATGGGAACATTAAACTCTGTCGACATCAGCATTTTAACAGCCTAAATGTGAGCAGCATGCTGATGTTAGTAAACTTTTAATCTTGTCTGACACTATGGGTTCAAAATCACCTAACTTCACTTTTACTGCATAATGCTAAACGTTTGAATATATAGTAGATTTTTGTCTCACGTGTCTAAAGTGACATTGCTAGGCATGCTACACACAACATCTACTTCAGTTGCTGAATGTCATTCATACCAGAGTAGCAATTTAGATTATGTTAGTTTGATGTTTATTAGATCAAAAGTTTATAATTTACACCACCTGAATTCATGCATTAACAAATCAACGACAGTATTTTTTGTGGGAAAGTATTGGTATAAAAAGCTCAGAATAATATGTACTGGAGGCCTGTAAGAGTTCAACCAAACCAGAGTTACATCTCTGTCTTCCAGGATTGAGGAGCCATTACCCAGCTACACTGTTGAGGCCGAGGAGGCCGACGTAGCGCCGACTTCGGGAGAATTTCTGCCGGCGACTGAGGAAGACATCCCAGAGGACCAAAACCCCTTTAAATCTTCCTCACGGAGGTTGTGTGTGGCAAGACAGGAGGGTGCCAGACACTCTGAGCGCTACCTTCACCGCATCCTCCACTAACAACGGTCTGAACAATCATTTGGAACAACACACAGTAGTGGAAGCTGGAATACTAAATGTATCCTGCATTGACAGGCAGCTGTCAGCCCCTTCTGCCAACATGTACTCTACATGTTAGACCCCAGCATAAAGAAATACCAGTGCACTGTGGTAAATCTGGGGATTAGTGCAACTACTATGGAAAATGCAAATGTCTACGGTGATTAACACAACAGCAGAATCAAAGCAGCAGCATTTGCAGGAGACAGACGAACAGAAACGAGCTGTTGTGGCCTGAAATTGAATTTCCGATGTGCATGAGAACAATGCATTTTTGAGGGCACACCAATTATTATCTGGGCAGTTGGTGTACTTGTGATATATTATCACAGTAAACAGGGCAGGATATTGTGACACTGCATCAAGAGCCCTTTATGAGCATCTGTATCCTGTTTTGTGTTTTTATGTCTTAATACTGAAATAAACGTCTAAATAAAGATGCCGTTAATCGGATTGTTTTAAAAACTTTTCTTGGCCACTTGGGGCAGTGGAAACAAGGGGTTAACACAAAACTGACAACTTTTAAGTTGATACGGCATCAGGAGTTTCTGACCACTTACGAATGTATGAGGAAATATCTGACCAGCTAGCTGGCTTGGTTCTGAGCAGCTCGTTCAGTGGAGCTTTTTGAGATTTTCTTGCTCAAATGAGGATGAGAACAAAACAGTAATGACGCAGATTGATAAAACCAAAACAATGACTTGAAAGACACTGAAACGCTGAGTAGAGCAGAAGGGAACCAGAGTCAGACTGATGACGTGTTCGGCCATTAGCGTACGATTGTTGGACTATAACGACTCTAAAATGAGCTGCAGTGCTCATCAATAGAACACAGTGACCGGCTTTTTACATTCACAAACACACAAACGATCTGTGTTAATGGAATATGTTTTAATTATAATCTATCATTAAATATTACATACAAATTATACAGTGCATTGTCACGATACATTTCATGTCACTTCAGTACAGCAGGAAGTCTTTTTGTTCTTCACTTAGGTCCAAACCCACCAGCCAGAAGATGAACAGAAATCAACACGGGAGCTTGTGAAGTGGGAATCACCAACCACCACCACCACCCCTCCCCTCCCCCTGACTGCTTGCACGTGGGATCATTTTGTCTTCTTCACCAATGATTTAACTCATCAGTGGAAGAAGGACAAATTAGGCAAGCCAGTGATATTTATCTCAGCTTAACAAACATTGTGTGTCTTTCACCAAAAGTGCCTGCTGTCCAACATCTCTTCAGATCCTATTCTAAACAGTTATGTGGCGCAATGAGTGACTGTGAAACCAGCTCAGGTGGCTTGTGTTCACTGTGTGAAGACACACACACCACACCACTGAGAGCCCAGTTCCTAAATCGTCAAGACTTAATCACAATGAACACTTCTCTTATTTGTTAAAAATAAAATAAAAAAAAGCTGATTTTCCCCAGTGGCACCACTGCGTTCACCAGCCCAGGGTTTAACTGCGTGGGAGGAAATATGCAGGGGAAGGTTAAAAGGCAGAGAGGTATGAAGACAAATTAAACATGGAATGCAACACCAATTCAAAAACAGAGCACGAGGGGCTTTTGACTGGTGTGCATGTGCACCAAGGAGTCCAAAAGAAAAGTCTTGACACCTCACTGAAATGCTCTCTCGCAGGAAGGTACAGAGTCCTCATCATGTAGGCGTTAACTCTTCATTGACACCCATGCAAGGCACAGAAGTAAACAGGAAAAATATGCTGCAAAATTCTTCCTCTTTTGGCTTCATCTCTCCACCCGCTCACTCTCTGTAACCAAAATATTCACGAGGAGAGGACGGGAGGGTGATAATTACTTCCATTTCCAGGACAAAAAACGCTCAGATTCTGCCCCGTCTTCCATCCGCACATCGACACTCCTCGCTCCTTCTTCCTGCTGTTCCTCCTCTTCCTCTTCACTGCATTGCTCCTACCACCAGGTAAAGAAGGGTCTTCTGCTCTGGAAACTCTGTGTGTAGGACTCACTGTTGGCTCTCTGAGGTGCTCTGGCTGTTTCGACGATTACCGGGGGCATCTGGACCAACTGCAGGGGTGTTTTACCGTCCTTCAGGGCTTGGCACAGGTTCAGGATCTTGGAATGAAAAGGAGAAAGATAAAAGTGTGTTTAAAAAAAACAAAGACACTTTGGTGAATTTATGCTTTAAAAGCAAAGAGGTCCGTTCAAGGAGGAACAGTTAGTTGTACGTCAAACTGCTGAAAACTGTGTTTTGAGAAGAGAGTGGAGAACTCACCTGACCCCTCATGACGGCTACTTGTTTGTGAAACTGTCCTCTGTCAAAACCAGGGTCTTTCTGTGAGACACAGAAGACAACACACACATATGTCACACAAAACGTTTACAGCCACAGAACTGATATTTTGATGCCTGCGTCCATTTCGCAGACATATTCTCACATTCCATACACTTACATTATTACCACTTCATTCTGGACAGAACATGTTGCCGAGTACCTAATCTGAGTCCCTGCATACCTTGAATAATTCGTACAAATCCTCCTCCAGGTCTTTGATGAAATTCGGGTCAGAGAGCTTGGGCAGGACCAGCTCTCTGATTTCCAGGGAGAAAGGAACTTTGGCCTGGGAAAGCCACGCCCAGTAGAACGGGTCTGGTGGTTGGAAAATGAAACGCAATAAAAAAGATAATGTGAGAAATGGAGAATATATAGCTTTCACTGGACACGCTGCTGAGACGGAAGTTGCCGTTTCTTCAAAAGCATGACTTCCTCCCTGCAGAAGGTAAGCAGTGATTGGTTAAAACCAATTTCGACGTAGGTGCTTACAGGCTCTCCAGGAGTCGGGGTGTTTGAGGGGGAAGGCGAGGCCGTTGTCTATAGCTGCCAGCTTGATGATGGGATCCTTTACTACCACCCAGTCTGTGTCCTACATAAAGACACAGGGATACAACAAACACATATCCAGTCTTTGGCGGTCAGCATTTTAGAAAATGACCTTAGAGACTCCAACTGTGTCTGTGTGTCCTCACCCTATTCCCAGGATCCATAGGACAGTCATGCTTCAGCAACCAGTTGTCGTTCCCTCGGTCTAGATTACCAAGGACAACAACAACAACACATGTTCTAAAAAACAAGTTAACTTTGCCGAGTGTATGGCCTATAATGTGCTGAGCAGAGAGAATACGTGCCTGTGTTCCTGATGATGTAATCGAGGACTACGAGCCGCTCAAACTGCAGCTGGAGCTGACGGTTGGTGTTTTCGGGCAGAGGCTCCGCTTCAAACCTCCGCAGCCAGAAATCTGCGTCCTTGTATCCGTCGACAAAGAGCTGGAAGGAGCCAACCTGGTGGAGCAGCAACAGGTCGTGGTCTATATGTTAGACAGAGCGCATGTATTCTCTGGATGCTTGTAATGCCATTGTTCTTAGCATAGCTGAGTATGTTTTCCTCACTGAAAGCCCCAGACGATACAAACAAATTGATCACTGAAAGGAATCCCCTGTGTACTGCAACATATTCATCATATTACCTTGGGTGGCAGTCCGATCCTGTGGAAACGCTGGCCCACTTTAGGCACCTTCTCCAGGGCTAGCCTCTTTCCTCGAGACTTCACCCTGTCTATGGCACTGTAGTTGAATGTTTCGCTAGCCAGGTACACCACCTACAGTGCAAAAGATTGATTAAGAGAGGGAGTCTTTGCCAAATGATTTGTTGCTCTTTGTAAGGACGAGGCAGCGCTGTGTGTGTCTATATAGTACTTTGGTTCTGGGAACGATGTTGAGCTCCAGTTTCTGGTCGACCAGGCTGGCCCCGGCCTCCGAGAGGTAACCCTGGTTCAGGACCAAGCAGTCGCGGCCGAAACAGCAGGGACAACACAGTTTCTGGAGCCACTTGGTCCACTTGGGGTTCAGCTGGCCGTAGGGCTCCTCGTTCTTAGGTTTGAACACTCCAATGATTTTCTGAGGACAGAGAGGCAGAGTGGGGAAAATGAGAAGGAAAATCAGGAAAGAGAGAGCCGACAGAGAGGTTCAGCATCCGACGGGAGTTAAGAAAGTGAAGTTTAGGGATGGACAAGAAAAGGTTTAGTTTGAGTCAATTAAATATTTAAAAGGAGAATGTTCTCCTTCGGAAACAGGACTGAAACATACAGAGCACACAGAGGAGGATTATGCTGCAAGAGTGGATTCAATTTACACTTTGGCTGAAGCATGGAGCATGGAGCATGGAGCATGAATTGAATTAAAGTTTTCCACAGCCAAATGTATAGGGCATGACTGTTTGATGAGCACAAAATGTATTTTGTGCGGTGGTACGTTATAATTGTATATAGAAATCACATGCTGCATTACGCTAGTGTGACACACAGTTACACACATTCACCGCTTTCAACATGAAACTATGGTCATTGAAGAGAATTATATCCTCAAAGAGAGCTAGCACATGACTACTAAGCACGCTGGTGACGACCTGGGGGGGGGCTAGAATACTTTTTTCAATTTTGTAAGCTTTCGGTGAGTAGAGAAGGTGGCAAATAAAAGACCTGGACTACCTGGTCTTGAACGGTCTGTAAATACAACAATGAGGATCCGGCCACAAAGTCTAAAGACACACTTCCCTTTTTTTTGTTTTAAACATGGCCCAACACAACACTCTAGATAAGGACAGGGTCGGAGGACAGTGTCTGTGAGTTACTCAAGACTATTACTGGTCAGCTCCACTCGTGGCGATCAAAGTTTACCGTCATTAATCCGGCATGAGTCAGGAGACCATGTCGAGGGTGACGAATGGAAAGAAATGCTCTGTGTGTTGATTTCCCCGATTTGTCTTGAATGTGTGGCACATTGTAAAACACTTTGACAAATACACTTTGTTGCCGTCCATACTGATTATACGAGCCGCAAGAAATCAGCGTCTTCTGTTTGATTAGATAGTTTACACTTTGCACAGACTTGTAATACAGCAGGAAAAACACTGGAGAGCTGCCAGAAATAACAGTGACGAGCATCTTATCTGTGCTATGTTTGACAGGTGACAACTGGTCAGAGGTGGAACTTCACTAACAGACTGAGCAGAAGGATCGGAGCAGCTTTCAGCAAGAAGTTAAAAAATACTAAAATATGTTCACTCTGGTATGTGCCATAAGATGACTTTGGCAACAAAGAATGTTTATAAGAAGTAATTTATCCAACCAGCAATTGGTTTGCTCAATTCTTAAGACTTAATTAGTGTTTCATTACTTTGAGCCTTCACACTGTCAGTGTTAAACACACGTGCAGTCTGTTATCTTCTATTCTAGAAGAACTGGCCGTTTACTACGTTCCTGTTGTGTTGTGTTGGCATGCCCTATAGCCTATTTGCCAAGTCATCACAGGCCAGTTGAAAGAGGCCTTTCCTTTGACCAAAACAGTCTTGCAGTCATTGCATCACACACACACACAACACAACAGATACCAGAGAATAAGTCACGAGAAGCTAAAGCGACCGTTAGCATTGGACAGCAACTGTTGGTACTCGGTAGACGCAAGTTAGCAGCTTCTCTTCTTACCCCCTGCGAGTCTTTGACAAAGTAGCTTCCACTGGATCCTTGGTAGATCCTCTCCGGGTAGATCCCCTCCTCTATGGCTCGCTCGGCCTTTCGGATGATGTCTCTGAACTCGGGATCCTCCGGGAACTCGTTCCTGTGCGGCTCCCGTGGAGAACTCCCACGGTCCAGAAGCGGCTGTCGCTCCCGGCTGCGTCCCGGACTGCCCGCCGGGATGCGCACCACCGAGCCCGGTGTGCTCCCAAACGAGCCCCGGGGGCTGGCGGGCTCTGTGGGACAGTAACTGAAATCACCGGAGTCCCGGAGCGGAGAGACGAGCGGACTCGTCTCGTCCATGACGTTGGAGATGGACGAGGAGTTATTTTAACCCGCTGAGAAGGAGAAGAAAGAGAAGAAAGAGACAACAGGAATAAATAGAAGAGGTAAAGAAAGTGGGACGGTTGTTTAGTTGGCTAGCACTGACGCTGGCTAACAAGGAAACAGAAGAAGAAAAAAGGAAAAGTCAGGTGACTGTCAGCTTCCGGAAAAAGGCGGGACTCGTTTAGTGTTTTGATCTTCAACCAATCAACGTTCAAACGCTCCTGTCAATCTCCTCATCTCTAGCGCTGATTGGGCACAATCATTCCGCAGTTAACCCAATCAATTAACTACATTAAATAAACAAGGCCTTTGGCGAGAATTTGAGTGCTATCGTCTACATACAATTTATGGCTGTTACGGGAGTGATCTCTGTATTTGCAGTTTTCTGACTGGCAAATCACGACAGATTATTTTGGCTTAATCGAATATACAAAGCCAAATTAAACTCTAAAGTTTGTTACACTCTACATTGAAATTGATTTGACAAAATACGTCAATAAATGTTAGTGATGTACAAACCACAGAGGCTACTTTGAAAATCTGCCCATTGCTTTTAAATGACAACACATTTAAACTTGTTCTTTTGAAAGCTCTGTAATAGCGTGTTGCTATATTCAGGCCTGCCAATAAATGTATTATTATTTGTAATACTCCTCTTTCTTCCTTTTTTGTAAGTCTAATGGGTTTCTATTTGAATAGTGACCATTCATAGTAATTGTTTGTGTAACAAGGCAGTTTTCCCATACGATGCTCCAACACAGCTGGGGGTGTGTGGACGTGCCGCTGTGCTCATCCTCCTCCCGCCCTCCTCAATCACGGGGCACGCAGCTCGTCCTCTGATTGGTGGAAACCAGCAGGAAGAGAGCTCGCGCGTCGTGAGATCTGACAAGTTCGGACACACACCGACTCTACACGCCAACAGCAGACTAACCCTCCAGACTACCAAAATACTGCGCCTGCTGTTTTTTGGTAGCCGTCTTTGGAGTTGCAGCGAAACAAGCACAAATCTGCGGACGTTGCTGCCGCATTTGAGGAAGCGTCACTCACGCCGTATTTACTGGAAATACAGCGCAGAGGGCATCTGTGCGAGGATGGCTGCGTACAAGCTGGTCCTGATCCGCCATGGGGAGAGCTGCTGGAACCAGGAGAACCGCTTCTGCGGCTGGTTCGACGCGGACCTGAGTGAGACCGGGGAGCATGAGGCGAAGAGAGGAGGACAGGCCTTGAAAGGTACCAGATAATGACACGGGGCCTAATCGGACTTTCTCTCGGTCGTGGATTAGCAAGACGGTGCTTATGCAACTCTGACGGATGGGGAAACAGGTAGCCGGTGTGCGGCCTACTGCGACACCGGACGAGCCAGCAGCGGTAGCGACTAAATCATTCGTTCATTAGGCTGTTGGTCTTTGAGAACAAAAAGAGAATGTAGATGCTGCAAATGGCTTGATCAGCCAGCTGTCAGTCCGGCACAGACCACACAGACTCTGCTGGACCCGTTTATTCCTGAGCCCATGGTGGTCCCTGACACCAGTCAAGACAGTGTGGCGACCCCTGGTGTTATATGATCCTTATTTTAGGTTGTCCTTACCTCAACCATCCGCATTAAGGACAAATGCACAGAATCATTCTGATCAGTCTTTCTGATGGATTCAATATATACTGTATTGTGTTGTGAATTGTAGGCTTAACGTGCTATACTACTATGTACTATAGTGTAGGGACATTTTGAAATGTACAGCTCTCATAGCCAGACACACTGATTTGGATGTAATGTATTGAACAGAAAATGAAAAAGCCCACAGATTCAGCCACAACTCTAATAATGGAGGACAAGTGCACGCCGGGGAAAGATGCCTGTGTTATCAGTATAGATTAATGCTGTTTGCTGAGGGATGCTGTGACCACATCTCCGGAAAACACAAGATTAAAAGTGGTGCTTTTTTATGCTTCTTGGTGGAGAAACTCAGTTTTACAGATTTGTCGATTAAATCAATTAGTCCACAAACTTGTTTGAGTGTTAGTCGACTATAAGAATGTCTTTGGTCTAGAGACTGGAGAGGCCAGGGCAGTTTAATTTGACTTAATTCTTTCTGTGTGACACACGCACTGCTGTTGGTTTTCTGCAACCTCAAAAATCCTCTGCAGGACGTGCCTGCAGAGCCCACAGTGGTATAGCACTGCCCCTGACTAAGCAAAAATACAAACATTAGGAGAGATGCAAAAAACAACTCAGATTTTGTCATCTCTGTAACAAAAACACATTATATTTGTATGCACTTACATATTAGCGAAACTGTTCTCTTTGTGTCTTAAATGCCAGTGAATATCCACATTTACCGTCTTTTTCGTGGCCTGTCTCTGATTCACCTCAGACGCTGGTTATGAGTTCGATATTTGCTACACCTCCGTCCTAAAGAGGGCCGTCCGCACCCTGTGGTTTGTTCTGGACAGCATCGACCAGATGTGGCTGCCCGTCCACCGGACCTGGCGCCTCAACGAGCGCCACTACGGTGGCCTGACTGGGCTGAACAAGGCTGAAACGGCAGCTAAACACGGAGACGCCCAGGTCAAGATCTGGAGGCGCTCTTTTGACACTCCTCCCCCATCCATGGACGAGGAGCACGACTTCTATCAGAGCATCAGCAAGGTGACGCCACAGGAAAACATCGTCTCTTTCTGTCTTACAAATGCAGACATGTTTATTACTTCATGATAAAGCCACGCGGTTAAAATGTAATTGACAACATTAATTTCCTCTTCTAGGACCGGCGTTACGCCGACCTGACAGAGGACCAGCTTCCCAGCTGCGAGAGCCTCAAGGACACCATCGCCAGGGCTCTGCCCTTCTGGAACGAAGAGATCGTTCCACAGATCAAAGAGGGAAAGAGGGTGCTGATTGCTGCCCATGGAAACAGTCTCCGGGGCATCGTCAAGCATCTCGAGGGTAAGAGACAGACTTCTGTGTCTTTATGGTCACATTGACCTTCTGTCTAACGGAACGGTATAAGTGTAAACATTTGATGGTTAGATTACTTGAAAATATTATCACTACCGTCTTTTCCGTGTCGAGGTATTCAGATAAAACACTTAGCTGTCATTAGCTTTTTGCACACCTGATTAACCACTTGAAATGAAACTGTCCTGTTTCAGTCTGATCCATGCAGATGGGTTATAAGCTCTGCGTGTCTGTTGCTGTTTTCCCAGGTATGTCAGAGGAGGCCATCATGGAGCTGAACCTGCCCACCGGTATCCCCATTGTGTACGAGCTGGACAAGAACCTGAAGCCTTTAGGACCCATGCAGTTCCTGGGAGATGAGGAGACCGTCAAGAAGGCCATGGAAGCTGTGGCTGCTCAGGGCAAAGCCAAGAAATAGACCCCCCCCCCCCCTCCTCCTGGATGAGTTATGAGATAGACTACAGATATCAATCATGTGCTGTTTAGTTATTACAAGGTCATTTACTGTTACTGTCATCACACAGACAAACAATGTGCACTTTATTTTTAAAATACCCAGCTTTTGCACAGTTTGATTAGTCTTTACTTTGTGACATACTGAAACATGCATGTCATTATTCCACGATAGATATCACCAATAATATGATTTAAACACTGACCAAAATGCAACATTTGGGACCAGCAAATGGGAGCAAATATAGACAAACTCTGCAGAGTCATCCCATGTACTCCTTCCTATTTTCCTATCCATGTAGGTGAGGCTCAGAGGGAACAGTATAACCTATAAAGAAACACTGGCTGTTGTCAAAAGGACATGTTGCTCTGCACTGCTGATTATTGTTTGCTGTGGCATTGTGAGAAAAATAATAAATGTTGTGAGCCATTATGTGATGAAATCTTATATCAGTGTCTGACGGTATTTAGATCCTAGAAAACCAAAAGTATTTTAGATTTTGGATGATCAACGCATCTCAAAGTATACATCATCTATCCCTCAGTTGCCAAATACACCTTCTGTTATAAAGAGCCAAACAAAAATCATTCTGTAGCTGTTCTTTGCCTCCTTGAATAAATAGTTTTATTCTTACACAAACTTCAGTGCATGTCCAGAAGTGTGAGATGTAAAAGATACAGATATTCAAATGCTAAATAACAATACTAGCTAATTCAATTCTAGTCGAGATGGAAAGTACATGCCACAGTAATAGTAACATAATTATTGAATTGGCTTAGTTTGGCATTTTTCACATTAATAGGCAAAACAAGCCCACATTAGTAATTTATGTAATTAATACATTGTATTAATACAATGTATAATTATTTATATATATATATATTTTTTTTTAATTATACGTTATTGTCGTACATATGCTTCACCGCTATGAGGCAGCACTGCATGCCATGTGTGCCTCAACCAACATGGCGGACCGAGCCGTCCTTCTGTTACTTCCGCTCAGCCCGAGACCGGCCAATCAGAGTCCACTGGAGGTCTTCGTCACAGCCAATGGGCTGACGTGTTACGCTCCTCGAAAACATGTCTCCCATGAAGCTGTGTGTTCCAGGTGAGTCCCGTAAAACTTGCATTTACTCTCAAAATAAGGATGAAGTTAAACCCAATGTTAGACCGCCTTGTCCTTCTGTGTTAACGTTGTCTTCTGAAGGCGTCGCTGTGCTGCTAGAAGATACAGTGACGCTGCAGTCTGACAGTGTGAAACCATGTTAATTATTTCCAGCTGCCATGCGTGGTGTGGGCTTTGGCTCCCAGCACAGTTAACACTACACTCAGCTACTTTTAAATGTATTTAGTTGTATCGGGTAAATGTGAGACGGAGTAAGTGAGTTTAGAGCTAATATTTCAAAAAACGGTTTACTGTAATCACCGTACTTATGCGGGGCTGTGAGCTCTTTGCTTTTGCTTTCCACGCATGTTTCATCTCCTGCCCTGCCCATCGCCTCAGGCAGGACAGCAGCATTCCTACTCTCACTTGTTGTGACTCACCCATGTGAATTCCTCGGTTGCATTGTGCTGTAGGAAAAGTCAGCTGAAATGTTTCGAGCAATTGTCTGATAGTGACCTCTTCGATGTGTTAATAAAGTTGGATGGAAACACCAGTTACTGAAAGTAGTAACACAGGGTGTTAGTAAGAGGTCAGGATGAGTATTTCCTGTCATGTTAATGCCAGGAGAAAAGGGACCAGTGAAGGGGATTCTAGAGCCATACTTGTCCCCCTTAGATGAAGAGCTGAATGAGGTAGATTGTTATTATTACTACTATTACTAGCTGTGCAGAGTGCAGACAGGGCTGTGTTTGGTTCTGGACGATTTTTACTTTCATTCCTGAAGTCCAAGCGTGTTCTCAAAAGTAGACCTGTCACCAATCCATAGCTGCATGAAGCTCTTGTTTAAACTCTGGGAATTTCGAAGCCACACACAATATTTGGCACGTGCTTCGTAAAAAGAGTGCCTCTGCTCTTTTACTCCAAAGGATAATGTTGTGTCACAAAAATGTATAATTTCATTCAGGCTGTAGCAGAGATGCTCCACCTCCACTGCAAACATTTTAGTATTTACAACTCCTCTCCAACACTTCCCCTGTCTTTCCCCTCTTGTTTGTTTTCCAGGTGACAAGCTATGCAGTGTGGAAAACTGCATTCCCGGCACAGGAGTATTTCTGCGGCACGGCTACATATACTCCTCACTAGCCGGCTACGTGCTCAAGAAAAACGAGGGAGAGGAGGTGAGGGGTGTGTGGCGTGCCGGAGGGAAGGTGTTGTGTTGTGTAACATGTTGTGAATGTGACTGAACAGCAATATTGTTGCTCAGGGCATGTGCTGAAATATCCACAATATTTAGTGTGACAGGTTTGTTCTTCAGGCTGTTTTGAACTGGTTTCAGCTGACCTGTGATTGTATTTCCATGTGTTTTCTAGTTACCAGTGATCTCAGTGGTGCGGGAAACCGAAACGCAACTACTACCCGATGTAGGAGCAATAGTCACCTGTAAGGTATGCAGTGGAATCAGATACACGTCTTCTATATTTAGCTGATCCAAAGAGGTGTTTTGTCTCGAGCCTTACTGTTCTCTGCCTGGACAGGTGACCAGTATCAACCCCAGGTTCGCCAAGGTCCACATCCTTTATGTGGGCTCCACACCGCTGAAGGACCGCTTCAGAGGAACAATCAGGTAACCCCAAAAACTCTGTCCATAGCCAAACAACATTTGATGTCCTGTTTCTCTGTGTCACTCCCAAAACTGAGCCCACTCCCTCTGCCTCTACAGGAAAGAAGATGTGCGCGCGACAGAGAAAGACAAGGTGTGTTTGAATCCATGTATTTGGTCAGATCATCGAATGTTGCCTCGTGTAATCTAAGATGCTTTTTACTTTTATTGTTACAGGTGGAGACGTACAAAAGCTTCAGACCTGGCGACATCGTCTTGGCGAAAGTGGTATCCTGTCCCTAGATAAATAAACTAATCAGCTCATGCATCCGCTACCTGTTTTTTCCTAAACTGGGAATGACACGCGTCTGCCACGTTCTCTGTTGTTGTGCTCTCTGGGAGCGTGGCAGGTGCATATATTCACTTGTTAGTTTTAAATCCAATCACAACTTTTTGGATTATCACTAATCGTGAGTTCAAAACGGTGCCACTTCAATAGTGTGGATGTATGCCGTTTACTTCTGTGTCGTTAACCCTTGACCTGTGGTGTCAGATTTCTCTCGGTGATGTGCAGTCGAACTACCTGTTGACGACAGCAGAGAATGAGCTCGGGGTGGTGGTTGCACACAATGAAGCAGGTGAGTCTCAATTATATTGTATTGAATATATGTATTGTCTTATTATTTTCAACTTCACAACACAGGAGGGTTCCAGCACAGCGCGGACTGATGCACACGGTGGTTTAAGAGGAACTGCCCAGATAACTGGAGACCGTTATTGTCACTTATCCATTTACACAGTTAAGACATATTTATCAAGCATTTGCTGGAGCATTACTGCAGTTTGGCTGAATTTTAGAATAGTGCTAATCCAGTTATTTCTGATCTCGTAACAAAGCATTTTTCAATCCAGTTACTTTGCTACTTCTTAGAGCCAAGTGATGAAACTCAAACATGGTTATTGAAATGTTTTGCTACAGATATTCAGCATGAGCCTTAAATGAATGTCATCCTAACCTCACACTTTGGAGAAGTCACCCTCTGATTAAGAAATAAGTCTCACCGACACCCTGATCTCTAGTTCCACGATAAAACAGCTCGTATTTTCGTTGATGAGCGTTTCATCATTTTTGTAGATTCCAGTAACTCTTGAGGTTTTTAAATATGCGTGGTGCTGTCAGTAGCTTGATTCAATACGTTGACGTTTCTGTCTGTGGATCAGGTGCCCAGATGGTTCCCATCAGCTGGTGTGAGATGCAGTGTCCACGAACGCACAGCAAAGAGTTCCGCAAAGTGGCGCGAGTGCAGCCGGAGTTTCTACAGGCGTGAGACGTCGTCTTTCCTCCACAAGGAACACACAGCTTCCCCCCCTCTTTCACTCACTGTTGTTAAGTAGCCTCCCAACTCTGCTTCAAATGTTTTCTGAGCGACTGGATGACGTGCATATCTTTGGCTGCTTCTGGTTCACAAGTGTTTTTGTTTTTTTAAATAGCTTTCCCTCTGCACATGGTGTCATCATTTGATTGTGCCAGCTTGAAAACACTGAAGCAGCGTCAGAACAAACTGTCAGGACATATTCTAAACTATGTAGCAACTGTTGTAAAGACATTTTAAGTAAAGTGAGTGCATCCGCCAGCGACGTTGGTTTTTAAAGTTGCCTTTAAATTGTCTAGCGGCAACCTAATCGACTGAGGATGTTGCATTGCAGCTGCAGAGTGACCACCATGGTGAGAAGCTTAAAGCATAAGAACCTAGTGAAGAGAGGTCTTGTTCACGGAGCAGGATTCACTCGGTTTTGTTAAAAGGTATTTTAGCCGATCATCAGGTCACTCCAAGGATAAAGCAGTAGTTGGTGCATAAAAGTCAGACTTGGTTGAGACGAGGCTTTGACTGCATTTTGTAACCAGAGCCTAATGTTAAACACAGCTACCAGTGTGAAGAATATTAAAGTTCAACATGATAGTCAGATATTTCTTTGTTTTCAGCACATTGTCAAATCTAAATGATTATGAGCCGACAAGAAGCAAGCAGAAATGTCTCCATTTTATCGTTTGAAGTAAAGTGTACTCTGACTTTCCTTCAACCTTCACTTTACAGCAAATGTCATTCATGTGCCACCTGTTTCAAAGAAATAGGAGGCAGCATTTCACCTTTTCTGCTGGGTCTATACAGTCATAAAGAAAGCAAACTACTAACCAACAAAAGAGCAAGAATGCAGGAAAGTTCAGCCAGTCAAAATAAGACTGCAGTGGTATTCTCTTGCCATGCAGCAGTGGCCTATAGTTATATACTGTGACACTAACTCAGAGCTGGGCGGACCGCACAAGTGTTTGTTGGATTAAATCCAAAGCAGCATAAACGAGAACTTGTATATTTTTGAATTGTCTTGTCCACCAGGAGACTACTTCACTGTGAGGAGAGCATTCGGCCAGCGGCAGGACTCAGCGTAGGCTACCCGTGTAACGATCGGGCGGGATCAGAACCCATGTTCTGAGGTTTGTCATGGCTGAATGCGAAGTGTAGCCGCCAACTGTCTCCCGGAGCCGCCGCCTGCCCTCCACACTGGAAAAGTAGTATACTGGTGGTGGGAAAGACGAAACAAAAATATAAGTAGTTTTCGAGTCCGCCACTTTGGATTTTATAAAAAAAATAAAAAATACACAGTACACGGGCCCTGTAGCTTCGACGTGATTGACAAAACCTCGCATTAGCTATACTTGGTATTACGAGACAGGGCGGGTCGGGGCTAGCTAGTTAGCATCCTGGTTTCAGTAGAGATCTCTGCAACACAATAAATACATCGTTGATGTGTCGGCACTGTAACCTCTTCACATTGTTGAGTAGAGGGCGTTTTAAAAAAAAAAATGTTTTTATGCTTTTTCAGATGGCACCTTTAAAGGATGTATTTTTATATTCAGTAACAAAACTTTAAGAGACAAATTGCGATATTAGCTGTCAATTTTCCTCAGTAGTGCGCATCAGGACATTTATACCAGCTCAGTGTAATGCTCAGTTACAATCTTTTACGCAGTCAGATGTTTAATATACAGTATGTACAAACAGCGTGTTGTGTGTTCGGTCTCTGACATTCATTTACAGACAAGTTACAATAATAGTCTGTTGTGAGATGTAGATTTCCTGGTGAACCTGAGCGAACTGTCAAGTGTGCAATTCTAAAGTTTAAAAAAAAACCATTGAAAAAAAGTTGTACAACCACACAACCATCTCTTGAAGACACGCACACTTGGATCAATCATCAAAGCGAACTGATCGACATGCATTGATGTCGATGGACAACTTCTTATTGGTTGGTGCATTGAACCCAAGTCCTGACCCTCTGTTACTGAAGTCCATTCTGCGCGATTGAGCGCGTTCAAAGTCTCCCAGAAGCCCTTGCTGCAACTGCTGCTGTGCGTCCTTCCCCAGTGCCATATTAGCTCTGTCACTGCTCGCCGCAGCCAGCTGGGAACCCTTTTTGAAGCCGCCCATCAACCGGAGGAACTTCTGCTGCTGGTCAGAGCTGTCGAACTGGGCGCTGCCCCACTGGCCGAGACCCTGAGGAACACAGATATTGGGGGCATATATTAGTGAATTAAGAGGCTCTCCACTGATTTACGACATAAAGCACCGCTTAGTCGCCATGAGGAGTACTACTTGGTCTGTGAAAACAGACGTAGATTGTCTTTTCTAAAGTCTGACAAAATAACCCTGATGATGTTCTCAGACTTAAGAAAAGTTGCTTGGGCGTGTAGACTTCAACTGTATAATAGAAAGCCTGCATCACAAACTGTTTTACAACCTGTCTGGCACTGACCAGACAGGGTGGGTCTAATGAGGATGCTATTGAGTTGCATTATGGGAAATGTAAGGTGCAGTCCCCATCATTGAGCTTCACCGAGGATACAGACTAAAAACGTTGAAAATCTCTCTGTCCTTTTAAGGAAACAAAGCCAAAGGGAAACTTTATAGTTGTACGTTCTTTACAAGAACGTTACTGATACTGACCTTTGGGTTGTCTGGTTTTTGGGGTTGAGAGGCTTTGTCGATCTCCATTTGTAAAGCCTGTCTTCTTTCCTACGACAAACCAAAACACACTTCATTATGCTTAACTGCATTAAACAGACAATGCAGGCAATTTACATTTATTTGGGAATAAAATAATACAGATGGTTGTCTCATTACGGGGATAGTTTAACATTTTGGGAAATACTCTTATTTTGACCATTTACACAAGAACATTGACCACTCATGTCTGGTCGTTAAATATGAAACTACAGGCAGGAGTCGTCCAACTTAAGTGGACTTAACAAGCGAGATTCGTGGCAATTAATGTTTCACCTTAGGACAGAGCCAGGCTAGCTGTTTCCACCCGTTTCCAGTCTTTGTGCTAAGCTATGCTAACTGCTGTTAGCAGTAGCTTCGTATGTACCATACAGACACGAGAGTGATATCAATGTTGCCGTTTAACTCTCAGCAAGAGAGCAGATAAGAGTATTTACATTTGTGCACAGCAACATCGATCACACCCAACAGTGACGGAGGAATACCGAGAGGCTCGTTCACCTGGTTGATGGTGACCTCATCTGCGTTTCCAGATTTCTCCGACAGGAAGACCACGTCCACGATGTGCGAGTCCTGAAACAGAAACCAGGTTCACTCCAGATGTTAAAACTTAAAAACAACACCTGAGCCGTGTCGCTCGCCTCCCACAGTACACACTCACATGTTGGTCTTCCACCTCTTCTTTAATCTTCCTCTTTTTTGCACCAGTTCCAAAACTCACAGTCTCCACCTTAGCAGAGCTCTTCTTCTTCTTTTTGCTCTTCTTGCCCGTCGTGTCCGTGGCTCCCGTTTTACTAATCTGCTCCTCAACCTCCTCACATTTTAGTATTAATGGTTCTTCCTCCTCTTCTCCCGTTGATTTTCCCTTTTTCTTCTTCTTTGGCTCTTTCTCCTCTACTTTGCTGACCTTCACAGATGCTTTTCTACCCTTTTCTTTGTTTCCGTTTGTCTTAAGCTCCGTCTTTGGCTTCGGCTTTGTCTTAGGCTCCTCTTCATCTATGATAACAATCTCGCTCTTTGTGGATTTGTCTCTCTTCTTGTTGGGCATATCGTCTTTCTCCACCTTTTGGCCTGATGCCGCTTTGCTCCTTTTGTTACCTTTCATCTGAGGCGTTGCTAATTTATTTTGCTTTTCTTTAGCATTGGCTTCCTTTTTCACTTTTACCTCACAAGTGTCTCGCTCTGGTGTTCCTAACTTCACTCCGTTCTCAGTCACTTTAGCAGATTTTCTCTTTTTTGTAACAGTTATTCCTTCACAGCTTTCCTGTTTCTTCTTTTCTTTAACTTGATCCTCACTTTTCTCTGTATTTACAACTAAAATCGTTTTTCTCTTCTTGGCTCTCTTTGGTAATTCCTCCTTCTGCTCTTTCTCCATCTTTACATTTTGTGGTTTAGTTTGAACAGACTTATTTTGTATTTTGTTCACCTTCCTTGGTTTCTCTTCCACTTTTTCTTTTACTGAACTGAGCGGTGCAATTTCCAGCTTCTTCTTCTTCTTGACTTCTTTGTCATTTCCATTCTTAACACAAGAACCATTAAGAGATTCAGTGACAATTTTCCTCTTCTTTGTCTTCTCTTTCTGTTCACTTTCATCCAAAGACTCCCCATCTATATCTATAACAATTACATCAACCTTTTTACTCTTCGTTTCTATTTTAACCTCTGCTTGGCTCCCATTATCAACAGAAACATTTTTCTTTTCAGGCAGAGAGGCTTGTCCTTTTGTGAGTTTCTTCTTCTTCTTCACAAAATTCTGCTCACTCTTCTCCATCTTCATTTCACCCCTCTCCACAGCAACAGACCTCTGGCTTATCTAGTGAGAGAAATAAAAATGACTGTAAGACAATACTAGATAATAGATGAAACAGCAAAAACAGGCTTATAGGCTCTATGAGCAAGTGTGAGTAACAGAGCAATAAACACTAACCAAAGGTTGGGCTAGCTCCCTGGGCTGCGACTGCTGATCAATGTCTCTTTGCAGGGCCAGTCGCCTCACCTGCAGGGAACAGAGCAGTGTTGTGCTTAAATGTTAATGATTTCAGAAATGTACCAAAACCAGTAAGACTATTTTATCTAACAGCTAGGTTGTTAACGCAGATCTTACATGTACGCAGGAGTCTGCAAATCAAAGTCAGGTGGAACTTTGCTGCAAGTTCTACTGATTTAATCACACATTGTGGACTATGCGAGATTCACTCATGCTTAGTTTTGTGTTACAACATGTACATTTATGATATATGCAATTCTCAGGCTTTGAACTTCTACTTGTAGTAGTGCGTTTTTAGCACACCGTCACAAAATACAACCAGTATGCATGGTTATTCAAAGTAGAGCTTGGGTTTCAATCCTAGAGGATTCTACTGCCTTGCACGTGTTTATCTTGTTTGCATCAGTATCATCGGTGATCTTATTGGATGTAGATGCACACTTTTCGGAAACAAAAATCACTTCCTCATCGGCTTCCGTCTGAAACATGACACTGAACATGCTTTCAGTCCCACTGCTCATAGGTGAGTTAACACGCCCATGGCACCTAAACTTGTATGACGACATTTTGACTTACGACAAGTTAAGCTGCAACAAATCCAGAGTGACAACAGGTCTCGGCCAGAATACAATGACCGTGTTTAACGAAAGCACTCTCTTGTTAATTTACCTTTAGTAAAGGTCATTAGGTACCCTTTAAGAGTATTGAGACCCTAAACCAAGGTGATGGCTTGATCCTCATCCGTAATTAGTCGAGTCTCAAGGTTTGTTAGATGTGTTAATGCAGAACGTGAGACTGGACGGTGGATTCGTAGGAAAGTATGTGTTGGTGTTGGCTTTGATGGTGTTGCCATTCTCTCCCTAGGCTGGTCTTGAATGCGTTGACTGAGGAGGCACTAACTGTTACTTGACTCAGGCTGTTCCATACTGGTGTTGTTCTACTTGAGAAAAAAGGTTTCCGTGGACCAGGCTGGTGTTGTACCTGTTTAGCATCTAAACCATGCTAGCTTGCAGCTCACAGCAGCTAACGTGAAATAGCAGCTAAAAGGTAAACACGATGAAGAAACACACTAACTAGTCAGCTGGACGGTGAGATAATCGTATCATAGTCGCATGATGTATTATGAAATGTAAACTTGATGAGCGAGCGATTTACTTACTTTGTACCCTTAGATAGTTCACGTGGACACCAGTTTACTCTCTTCCCCCGGAAGTAGTTCCCGCTCTTTCCTGTTGACGACGAGCCAGGCGTCCGTAGCAACAAGTGGCGCAGTTGCGAATGCGAACACATCAGATATTTGTACCAGGAACAGTGAAAAGGGTGGATGTCATGCGTCATTTCATGCGGTACAACGCCTGCGCAGTGAAACCTGGACTGCACTTGCCGGAAGGCTCACGAGCTAGCGCACGAGCGTACCCAAAACGTTATGTCAGGCCGAGCGCAAGCAGAGAGCACCTGTTCTCAGTTTGCGTTCATGGAGCTGAAACCACCATCCCTTTATGGCTAGCGCCGTCTGCAGTGACCCTCCAACGTTGTAGCTCCAGTTACACTGCGCATGCGCCATACCTCAAAAGCTCAAAATGTCCCGGCCTTTATTCAATAGCTTTGAGTTGTACCCAATGAACGGAAATAAGGCTCGACTTATAAAAGTATAAGAGTTGTTTTCAATTAAAGTATTGTATTTTTTTTGTTTTTGTTTGTTTTTTAACTATGAAATTATATTTTATTACTTAAAGTAGTAACTCATGAATATTTGTATGTTAATTTAAGTTGCAAAACAAGCTAACGCTATAGCTTGGCCAGTTAGTGATTGATTTCCCTCTATATTGAACCAATATATTTACAAGACACACTTGCAGTGAGTCAGCAAAAGAACTTAGTGTGGCACATTTACAAACAACTAAACACATACAAATAAACAAATAGATAAACTAAAAATAGATATAACTAACATATAATGAACAGCAAAAAAAAAAAGGTAACCCAACGGCATTCAAACCATGGTTTAAGTAAAGTGTATTATGCAGGGTTTGAAGTACTCTCTCTTTTTTAATTATTCACACAAATACTTTCGGCGGCCCCAAAGTTTGCAACGTTATCCCCAATTCAACGATTACTACATCCTTGTGTGACGGCAGGTTTCGATTGTATAGCTGCATCTCTATGAAGTGGCCAATGTCTACAGTACAGTGGATCCATTAGTGTGTACCGTAAGGACAGGAGGATGAAGAAAGATCAGTTCAATGACCAGACAATAATTATCAGAAAATATGCACTGATGTATTAGCCACTTTGTGCGAATCACATTACAGACATTCATGTTACGCTGCCCGAAACAGACAACAGTGCACAAACAGTGCATCATAAGAGCATCTCAAAAGGAAAATACCATTTTTACATTTGGAATATTTACATGATTAAAATTCAGTTATATAGGGTTAATACATAAAAATCTTGTGATCATAATATTTTCATTGTACATTATCTGAGCGCACACTTGTATACAGAAGCAAATTATTTAGTTAAGTCTTATAGCAAGAAGAAAATGGTCACAACAGTTACATGGTGACTGCTCTCTGAAGTGTATTTTGACTGGATTAAATGTCCTCGAATGAATTCAGAGTTGGTCAGGAAATAAAAAAAAACCCTCAAGTCAAGTATGAAGTTGCCTCAGAGTTCATTTTGCCGGTGCATTTGAACAGCAGCTGCCGACTAGAAAAGTGTCTCATCTTGGAGCCAAACTTTGCTGTGTCACAAATAAAAACAGTTCACATGCATTTGAATCTGTTCCAGTTAAATTCACAGTGATGGATGACGAAATGTTCTCTCTATATTTGATGGAAGTTGAAATTTAAAGGCATCCTAAATGCCAGAATATAATGAGATGTTGCCATACAAGTATGATCAGTAGCCAGCAAAACAGTTGAACTTTAGTAGCTGTTCCAGAGCTTTCAATCATACAACATGATCTTCCTCTGCAGATTTTGCCCAGTTGTCATGGAGTTGTAGATGTTTCAAATTTTCTGAGCACTTCAGATGGTTTTGTTATCTGTTGTCTCCAATTTCAAGAATGAACTCAATACTAAAACTACTATTTCTCTTCCATATTTATATAAAAAGTCTAGAAAACACTGAAAATAGAAGTCATTCTGACAAAAAACATTACCTTTAAACTGCACTTACATGCATCTGAAATGATCATACATCCCAAATCCATCCAAAGATAAAGTGCAAAATCACAACCTCCAACAGTAAACCTTACTGCAGAATAGGCATTTCAGTATTAAATGGCTTTTTATGATACACTTATTAAAAACTATTTACCTAATGCATTTTAAATCACCAGGTGACCCCCCAGAATTCTGCACAAGCTTTGTTAAATGCATGACAAATATCAATACACAGGGCACAATGTGCCAAATAGCACTGATGATAGAATTGAGACATGGATAATAACGCACTGAGGCCTTTGGGTCTTTCCAGCACAGAGTAATACAGAGGCCAAGCAAGCTTTGTTGGCGAATGCAGGCAATTTACATAAACAACCTAAAGGTTGTTTTATTTTAGTCGTAGCTCGACGCAAGATAGAAAGGAAAGGACAGCGTCGTTTTTACGAAGAAAACATCACTGATCAGTAAGTAACAGCACTCGTTTAGAGCTGCTCACACAACATGTTTAATTCACTACATTCAGATCATCAGTGAACCTTTCTCCAGGTCAAAGCCACGTTGAACACTGGTCTTAGATTTTCACCTTATATATAGTAACATTAGCTCCTTATACTTGTCAGTGTACATTTATTTACATATTACAATTAAGACTATCAAAACTGTGGAAGCTCCGTCACTTTCTCTTCCCTCTCTTGTGTCCAGTCTGCCGATAAAGAGGCAACACAGAAAACTTCAGCAAAAATACTATTAAAAGGCTCTTAAAATGTAAAATACATGTGTGCGCAAATACATTAAACATTTTTTTAACTCCCATCAAATCCATCCTGTGTGATATGTGATTCTTAATATCTCCTTCTTCTTCTTAGGCAACAGGAAATTCCACAATCACACACCCGTGTATCCAGCTTGGTCCCGTCTTACCATAACCGTCGTCCGGTGTAGTTAACTGGGGCTGTGGGCATCTACAAGAGAGAGACAGACATGTTCGCAAATACATTGCTCCTGTGGTTGGTTATTTAGTAAATGAGGCAACAATACACACATCCATACTCACTGTTCCACCATTCATGACCAGAGCCATCTCAGTGGGCTGGTAGACGTGACCTCTGAAGGCGACGCCAGGACGCATGCTCCCTTGGCTGCTGTGGTATGTTCCACTTCGGAGAGCTGACAGACGAGGCAAGGCACACACACACACACACACACACACACTTTAAAGCTCTCTCGCTAACAAACATAATTATTCCACTTTCAGGAGACATGATAGATGACTGTGCCACTGACTGATACAGAGCATAAATGCATCAAACTTGAGGTTGAAGTATAATTACAACAATCATTTGGGAACTCCTTTCACACCCACAGTAAACCCCCACCGGTGATTATAATTATTATGGTTGATCGGATCAGTGTTTAGTTTACATCTCCCCGACTCCCCTGTATACTTTGTTGGGCTGGATGAATTACACGTTTATCAGGCTTATTGATAGTCATCATTTCTTGAATATTAACACAATCTCTTTACCAACTGCAGAGATTACGAAGATAAAGAGACAGAGTTTACCGTCCATTAGAGAACGCAGCAGAAGACTAACCTCATCCTTTTAACCACAAAGTAAATCCTCTATTGACTTGCTTACGAAGGCTTCATGTGACTTTCTTCTCGGTGCAACTTTGCTGTTGTGAGTCCTCGGTTAGCGAGAAATTGGCCAAACAATATTATCCGTCTCATCATGTCTGCTTTCTTGCAACATCCTCTTTGACTCTCTTCTGTTGCTGCAGCTCTGTTGATCCTGGTTCGGAGTGGTTTAGCTCTTCATCTGTGCATTTGGCTTCAGATAAATATGGAGAGCAACCACAGTGAAGTGACTCACACATTTGCCTGTAAGCCTGTTGGATGAGCAGGCATTTCATAAGCATTAATTGGATTTTGGATTACAGTAAGTAACAGAGAGCCACACTTTGCTGTACAAAAACATGGCACTCATGGTAGTAAGTAATGTGGCCATCTTGGTCAAATGTGTGTTGGTCTGCAGTACAATGGATTCAATTTATTTCCGTAGCATTATTATTATTATTATTATTAGCATGACTCTTTTGAGTACAAACATGCTCAAGAAACAATGTGACTGTTGGGTAAACAAAAATATGTCAGTAACATAAAGAGCGAACAGATGGATAGCATTAAAGTGCATTGTGATGCAAGCATGCGAGCAGTTTTTATGCATATGCAGATTTTTTAAATCGATTTTAAAGATCTTCTTTTCCTCTGAGAGAACTGAGGCCATATTCACAAACATCCTTAGCTCCTGAGCTACTCTGAGTTAGGAGAAATTCCTGAAGATAAGGCGCGTGTCTGTCCTAACTTTTGGACTTGTCTTTTTTTTGTCTGAGAGTCAAAAGCTGCAGATACTGTGCGTCATCAGTGTTAAAAGCATATTTTGTTACTATGAATCAAATCAGGCCATTCGATAGCACTGGAGATGCAGTTTGCACAACTCTCCACTCCTTGAACTCTGATATGAAAATGCAGTTTGCAGCTGATGAACTTTAAATATCTCAGCTGTGTGTGAGAGTTATTCCTCAAACCAAAAATCAATCCATCCATCTTTTTAATTAGATTTTTATGTTTATTAATTATTTTAATACAATTTAATTTAATCTAAGTTCGTTGCAATTTGATTTGCTTTTGTTTTTGTTTATTTGGAAATGTACCCTTGAGACATGATGTCATCGCTTCTCTCAGCGTGGGAGTGCTCTCAAATTCAACATCAGTTGAGAGGAGCCACATTGATCACCTTTCAGACTCAACAGACAGCTGTGATTACAGTATGGCATTATTTAAAGATGTCATACTGCATAAAAGTTAGTTTTTTGTTGTCTAGTCTTTTTTTATTCTGTTTTTGTTGTACGTTGCCAGGCAACAGTGTTCCGATGACTTACCATAAAACACTTAAATGTCAAAGATATTTGTACTCAACCTATCACGCAGAAAGACGACCTAATGAGTTGAGGCAGCATTCGACCGAGGATGAAAAAAACATGTTTTCCCTTTGAAACAGGTTCTTTATCTCTGTTATACAAACATGCACAGCAACACACACACAAACACACACACACACACACACACACACACACACACACACACACACACATTACATAAGCCTACTTGCGCCGTGCTCCTCCATAGAAAAAGCCTGGTTTTCAGGGAAGGGTCGGTGCGAGTGTACCGGGAGCTCATCTCCAAAATGTGGGGGAGGGGACGTGTGACTGGTGTCGAAGAAGTCTTGCGTGTTGGACGGTGGAGGGTTTCGGAGACAGAGGTGCGCCTCTGGAATAGCGTGGAACAGCAGCAGGATCCAGCCCTGAATGACCAGGGCCACCGCCAGCGCCGGCTCATCCAACACCTTTACATCCTTCTTTCCTCCTCCTCCCAACCTCTCCCCTTTCCCCTTCCCCCTCAGCGCCTGGCTGCCATAAAGATAAAACCCCAGCCAAGCCACCCACAGCAATGCTGATGCCAGACTGGACAGGAAGAGCCAGACGGCGTTACACTTCCATCTCCGTTTTTCATTCTCTCCTTCTCTATCTTCTTCACTCACACCTCCTCCTTCTGCCCCCATCTCTCCTCCACACAGTACCACCCCCAAAGAAAGCCCCATGGCTATGAGGAGCAGCCCCAGGGTGTAGCTGCATGTCAGAGCAAAGTCTAAAGGCGGATATTCGCAGGCCGGGTGACCCTCCCTAACTACAGTCAGCAAGACCCATTCGGCAGAGATGATCCCCTGAACCAAGGCCAAGGCCAGGCCTAGCGCAGCCAAGGAGCTGCCCGAAGGGCTCGTCTCGCCGGCCACCAGCCTCCTGAGCCTCACACCCTGCACTAGCAAGCTGGAGAAGCAGAGAGCAAAGAGGGGCCCCCAGAAGGCCCTGCGGACCACACAGAGCGCCTGGTTCTTCCCCACCAAGAAAGCCAGAGAGATGGAGAAGAGCCCGAGGAGCGTGCCCAGGAGCAGGAGAAGAGGCCCCATGCCGGAGCGCCTGGCGGGGTCAGAAATGAAGCGGAGCTTGACTAACAGGAGCACAGCGAGGACCAGAGAGGCCAGGCCACCGCTGCAGGCCACGGCCTCCAGAACCACACCCCAGGCTGACTCCAGGTCACACAGCACCCTATACGGAGGGTCCACATCCACGCTGCACCCCCGTGGAGGAGGAGAGGGGTGGGATGAGCCATAGCCAATCAGTGACAGGAGGCAGATGATGACGATAGGGCTGACGGCCATCTTAGAGACACAGAGCAGAAAATAATGTAGTGATGGGGAGAAAGGTACAGAGAGAGATGTGATACTGTGGTGAGGAGGGAGGCAGGAAGGTGAACATCGTGATAAATGACTGTGTGTTAGTAAATACAGTACCTTCATGAGCTACGACATAGAGCAAAAACAGCAGTCAATAAGATCCAATAATATCAGAGATTAATATGTTTTTCTCTCACACACACACTCGCACACACACACACACACACTCATTCGCAGCACAGAATAGAACTGCTTTTAGCGCTGGGCAATAGTTTCCATGGGAACGGGAAGCAGCGTGGGCTGACTACATCACATACTGGGCTTTTGAGAAGTAGAGTTTCAGCGCCCAAAAGCACAGAGAAAATGCACACGTATGCGCACACGCACACACACGCACAATGTTTGTACTTACTTGTGAGGACCCCTGTCGACGTGATTGCATTCCTTATTTTAACCTTTACCTTGATACCAAGTTAAAACCCTCAAACTGTGAATGATTATAACGTCCTCACTTTTAAAAAATGTCCTCGCTGTCGAGGTCTGAAACTCAACTTGGTCCCTAACAAGGATAGCGATGGAACACATGCACATACAAAATAACACAGCATCAGAAAGATTCAATCAAACTCACCTCAGATAAATTCTTGTCTTGAAATCTTGATTATTGACAGTGGAGGGGCATCATCATTTTCCAGTCTGCACCCTTTCAACTATAGTCCAAGTGTATATATATATATATATTTATAATCCCGGTTAATGAAATCCTTGAGGCAGCAGAAACAAAACGGTTTCCATATTGTCTCTTGTGTGGCTCACAGCTCCCACTGTTTTTAAGTACACAATAGCACACTTTGTGAGACCAATAACGTCCGGCTGCTCCGAGAAGAATCCACAATTATGATGCATGCCTTGATACTTCACACACCCACATAGTCAAATATATCTTCCGTCTCTCTTTCACTCTTCTCTCTCGCTCCCTCTGTCCTCCTCTTTCTATTCATTCTGTCTGCACGTCTGTGTTTCTCTCTCCCTGCTTCACGCTGAATCTGCGGAGGTGTCTACAGAGACGCAATCCCAGCTCTACCTCTGTTCTCCCACACATGGGAAGTATGATTTGCTGATGCACCTGTCTAAACAGGAAGAAAATAGGAAATTAATTAAGTACATAAGGCTGTTAATTCACAGCCAATCCAGTATTAGTCACTTGTTTGCACATCTCGGTGTTGTTTCCTCCCCCCACGTCTTCCTCATATCACATACAATTCTTCCTCACACCCAGAGCTGGAGATTCATCTTTAGTCACCAGATTGGACCAAAACAGATGAAGGTCTCTTCTGCAGTAAAATGTCCGTGAGAATGTTGCAGAGTGAAGATGGAAGTAGAGGGGCAGATGGTCAATCTAAACACAGGTGAGTAGAGAGTTACATAATACCCTTGAAGTCGTGATTCATCCAAGTCTTCCTTGAGAGTGAAGTCATCTCCTCCCGTAGAGATGGTTTCATGTGGGTTTGGAGAGCGACACGACATGAGGAAAAACATGACAGCAACCAAACTAGCCAGCTAATCGAGTCAATTTGGATCAGTGTGAGAGAGATTGATGCTGACAGACACTCACGAGCTCAGTGACAGATAGAGGCCAAACATAGGAGCAGTCAAAGCTGGAGGAAAGGAGCTTCCATCGTGTCCATCCAGAAATGATAGTGTTTTGGTTGGTGATCGCAGACGAATGGAGTGATGGATGGTTTTTTTTCCAAACAATCCATGACACAAGTTAGCCAGCTGTCTCTCAATCTTTCCAATTCTGTGCGAAACTAAGCTAACGCTACAGCTACATATTTAGCGTAGAGCGCGGTGTCAATCTAACTCTCATCAAGAAAGAAAACAAGGGCATCAAACTATTCCTTTAACTCTTTTCTGACAACTTAGAAACAAAAAATGTGTTCATTACATTGAGAAATCAAGCTATTCGAAAATGAAACACAATTGTTAGTTGCAGCCCTGGTAATCATTTCACCATTATCCTTCACAGACAACACGGTGAGTCAGATGGGGGTCTCAAGAGGGTCCGAGGGTTTTTAATAGATCTGGGTCTGAGCCCACCCTGATTTGCCTTGTGAGAGAAACTAAATGTCTGCTATCCTCTCACAGACATCACTTTGATATCCCGGTCTGCCTCTAGTATTTTTAAAAGCAGAACCTTAATGACAAGTCACTGTCTTCAACATCTTTGGGAAAACACACAAAAGAAGACAGAGGTGGAAGACAACAGGGCAGGAAAATGATGACTAACTCAGTCCTGATCTGTGTAATCCAGTGGTTACTATGGTCACAGTCTAATAGGGCCTTGTTAATATGGCCTATCCCATAATCCCATCTTCATCCCACCTCCTCACATGGCCACATACAAGTCACACACAGAGGGAAGGTTACAAAGGGAGGCTTGTTGGGGTGGACCTGCATGTGATGTAACATCTTACTTCACACACAGTTAAAGGCATCCACAGCTGGAGGTCTGGAGTTTACCCCCGTCAGCCGTGAGGCAGCACAGGACAGGGTGCCGTTCCCATTAATTATGAAGTGGACTATAAGTGTGTTTCATTTATCATCAGAGGCAAGTGTCCAGTTAGTTGAGGTCCTGTTTGAGTGGTGCAAGGGTATTTTCTAGCATCTCCTTTTCAGTCAAATAATCAATTTACTTGTTTTTGTCAAGACAGCTTCAATAACAAAATTAAAAGAAATGGTTGACGAATCGCCATGTTGTTATTTTTGCAACCGATGAACGGCAGTGACCATATTTGGAATTCGGGGGAGTGCTGTATGGCTCAGGTAGTGGCAGCGAGCTGTCAATCACAGTAAGCCCGCCCTAAAGCATACTCCGCTTTATGGTGTATTTTACTCTAAACCGACCATAATGTACTAAATGAACATCATGCTGTATTGAAGAAGACTTGAAACTAGCGATTGAGACCATAAACTCATGTTTACAATGTTTACTGAGGTAATAAATCAAGAGAGAAGTAGGATTCTTTTCTCATAGACTTCCATTTAATCGGAGGTCGCCCCCCCTGGACAGCAGAGAGAATGCAGCACCGGAGGTGGCCGCCTGGTTTAACGTCACAACGCTAGGAATTGTGGGTAATTACCTCAGGCAAAGTCTGCAGAAATGCAGAGTGTTCATAAAGGGCTCAAAATGTCAGCGAGAGCCTTTAAACACTCGACAGTTTGACGTTGGGACATCCATAAACCCATCAGTGTGGAGATTGAGATTAGGCCTCTGGTCCTGCAGCAAATAAAAAATGATATACTTTCTCTTCTACTGTATGTTTATAGATGAGATTGCAAACCAACAATCATACTACCACCTATACTGGATTAGAGCATGTAAAGCCTTTTCTCCATTAAATACAGCATACAATTAAAAATAAAGGAAGAGTTTATCACAGAATAAACCTTTGTCACAGCATATATAATAGAAAATAATATGATTATGTTCAATTTGAAATATATCTTCAATAAAAACAAATAATTTTTTGTCAACATATGAAAGAGCTGAAATTTCAATAAAAACATTCAACATGCTATAAAAAAGGAAATTAGTATAGTAGTATATATATATATATATATATATATACTTGATTTATTTATCACATGTGATACTTATCATCCATTTAAAGAAATGCAGAACAAAGTGCTTTACAATGAGGGAAAATATTCATACAATGATCACAATAGATGAAATAGAATGCATAACATAAATCCCACTGAATAATAAAATGTGTACCCATATTTGCATCATGCACATTTAAATCAGTAAACACGGCAGCCGCACAAAGAGGTCTTCATTCTCTTCTAATCTGTTCTTCATCAGTGGTGGATGTTTGACGTTTCACTTCAAAGACTAAGAAAGTATTTTGCTTTGTCTGATGGGTGTTTGCATGGAGAGCTTTGGCTCCTGTCCAGATCTATATTTAGTCATGATTAAAGTCTATCTACTTTTTATTGTTATTTTATTCTTGGATGGATGTGCAGGACGTTGTGACAGTGGGGGCAGGAATGCTCCACATCCTTGCAAGAATCCACGCAGAAGGGGATACAACAGCAACACCAGCACCTGTGTGGAGTATGATAATAAAGTCATAATAATGAGAAAACAATACATTTTAAGTGGAATTGACTTGGGATTAGTGTGTTGGGTTCTCTACTCACATGAAGACTGCTAGTATGCCAAAGATCATCCAGGTGTAACTGCCAGTTACGTACCCGATTTGAGTGATAACAATGTTTTGGCAGTAAGGACACATTATCTGTCCAGGAACATCAGTCAGCTGCGACTGCATTATCACCACCACCGGGGCCCCTGCTGTGAGGGAGACAATCATCACCCTGTCAACAGCTACGACACAAAACCTCCTCATCGCACCGTCACTGAACTCAAAGATCAGGAGAACCTGTTAAACTATGTGTTTGGGTGGAGAACGATTTCTCATCTATTGTACCGCTGAAATAATTGTAATGATCTGTCAGGCAACACTCTCACAAATATGTCTTAAAATCATTGTAAAATTAGATGTTTGCTTGGTCTACATAATAAAATGTAGTTGACTTTATTTGCAAAATCATTTATTATTGTTGAAGAAAATCATCATATAATTTGGGATTGAACTGAACACATTTGGTTTCATAAAAACATTCTTAGGAAGTGATTAGGGCGCGCTAGACAAATTGTAATCTATCACTCCAATGTGTGTCCAAACATTTCCCGTACACGAATCCTGTGTTCTGCCAAAAGGTTATCTTGACCCAAACAAAGTCATGAGAGCATGACATAGTGAAGAGACCAGAGTGTTTTGTTTGTGGTTCAACCCACTGGTTTGATTGGTGGAAAGTGACTTAAGGGGGTTGAAGTTTGACTATAAAAGTAATCTGTGAAAAGTAATACATCGGATTTTGTTTGGATTTGTTGAACTTGTTGAATGTTGGCTTGTTTGTATTAAAACACTTCCCGCTGGGTTGCAACTTCAATTCGCCGTCTCTTCTCGTCATTTTACCACAACATTATCTACAAAAATGAAGGTTTATGTTGCACAAGTCTTGCACGATTGACATAATATGATGCAAAAATGTTGCCTTCATTTTCTAAAGTAGATTAAGCCACTACTTTTTATCAGTGTATGTTCTGCAAATTCAAAGTTACTTAAACTTGTTAGAAACAGTTGTAGAGAGACACTCACCGGGTTGTACGACTTGAGGTTGCTGTGGGCTATACGGGTAAGCAGGTTGTTGAACTGGATCTGAGGAAGAGACATTTATCTTGAGAAAGGTTCAAATTATTAACAAGCAGCCAAAAGGCTTCTACCACATGGACTAAAATTACACAAATAACTCAAGAATATAGGAGCTACATTCCACTAAATTATGCAGTTAAAATGACTCAGATGAAGGTCGGTGATCTCTTACTGGGATAGCTCCCAGGCTGAGCTTGGTAGGCTCCATTGTAGTCTGGAGAGAAACCTGGGTACGGTGGTGCTGCCATTCCCGGAGGAGGACATTTATTTTGAGAAAAGTTTTAATTAATTACACGCTGCCAAAAGGCTCCTATAGACTAAAATGACAGGAATAACTCAAGATTATAGGAGCATTCCACTAAAGTATGAGTCAGATGAAGCTCCCTTATATCTTACTGGGTTGGAAGCCAGGCTGAGGTTGGTAGAGCATGTTGTTGTCCGCAATGGGACTAAAAGGCTGCGGTGCTGGTACTCTTGGAAGATATCCGATAGGCCTTTCCATGATATCCGCTAAAAATAGGAGGAAAAAGCAGAAAAAAAAGAGTAAGGCCCTGTAATCCAAATAACAAGTTCTGATCTCTCTGAAAGACGTGAAAGGAAAATGTTGAACGGAGCAGGTTAAGTGTTCTGGACCGTTCTCTACACTATCTGTTTGCAGCTCTCTTTTCTCTGAAGTGTGAACACTTGAGAAGGAAGTTAAAGAGCATTTCAAAGGAAGAGGTGCCAGGGTTACTGGCACACAATTAGTGATGGGTGGTAAACCGGTTCAACCGGTTTTTATTTAATTTCCCATATGATATGAATCTCTTTAACACGGCAAAACACCACGACACAACAGTTTGTGACACATAAACAATTTGTAACACTAATTTCAACCGCTCACCGCTCACCGGTTCTTGTCGGCGTTAATTAATTAATGCTTTAACGCGGGAAAAGAAATACCGCGATATACCGTGAAACCGCCAGAATCTTACAAAATACTGTGATATACATTTTTGCTCATACCGCCCAGCCCTACACACAACTCTCTCGTATGCCGTGTATGCAAGCAAGCTGGTTTGGTGACATTGCATTTTTACTTTCAACTTCACCAGTTCCTCGAAGTGACCTCTTCTCGCACATGGCACAGCAAAGACTTCCTCCTCGGAAACTCAAACATGTCTTCGGACTGTGGGAGGAAACCGGAGAACCTGGGGAGAACCCACGCTGACACGGGGAGGACATGCAAACTCCACACAGATATACATATTTAGTAAGGACAGCCACTTTATAAAGCTTGCGACCTTTATATCTATTAATTTAATATGAATGAACTGATTCAGTCCTCACCATAAAGTACCTGGTGCTCCTTTTAGTGTAGCTTCGATTCTGTATTGTCTTTTTATGTAAATGTGTTTTAAATGTTAGATTTTTCACATGCAAACCAAAGAAAAAAAAAGTGCCTTTTGCATGCAAAAATTAGACAAAGTATAATTATTTTCTATCAGTAGACATTTTAGACCTGTCATAGTAGGAAAAACACAGGTGGAACAAATTGTTCGTGATGGCTCAGTGACCCAGTCAGGGGAGGGAATGGAGCCATCGTTGATGTTATTAGTAAGACCTGTGTCAAGGCAAACCGCATTGCAACTATATGGTTTTGTTCAAAATCACATACTAACATTCTATTCATACTATGATGTAAAATAAAGTATGAGGGGCGTTCCAACTGCATTGTGTGCGGATTTTGTGTATGCGAGAAATGCCTGGATGGACAGCAAGAGTATGAGACGTGAGCTTACTGGACATACTCAACCGCCCCAAAATGCATTGCGGTTGTTCAGACTGTGTGTAATGCCAAACTGATGGGAGTGGGGTGTCAATAGAAAGGCAGGATGTGACAGCATGTGCTTTTCCTGCTATGACAAGTCAAAATGTCTGCTGTGAAAAAAGTCTGAAGCATTTTTCACCGGACACTTAAACCTAATTACAGTAACATGCAACAATTATAATATATGTTTGTGAATCTGATTCTGTGATTCTGATATCCCACCATAGAGTGCCTTGGTAGCTAAGTGTTTACAGCACGTGCCATTGAACCACAACGTCCCAGGTTTAGATATATCACATGTTAACAATGTTTGGCAATTTAGATCTTAACCCAAGATCAACTTTCATTTTTCGGGAGTTTGATGAGTTTCATGGGATTAAAAAATCTCAAAAAATCTAGTAAATTTTCTGTTTCTCAGGTCAAGAAGGAACTTTCATACTAAATCAGAACGTTATAACTAAAATACACATTTTTGTAATCAGAATTAACGAGTGGTCAACATATTCATCGTTTTTAGTGTCTTGTTGAATTTCTGTGGCGTTTGGCTTGTGACATTTCTCTGTTTGCTTATGTTTTCTGCATCTGCACTGCGTTTGTTTATGTTGGTGAATGTGTTTCTGGGTCCATATTTTATTTATTTGCTGCATTTTCTCTCTAAAAGCTGCTATCTGAGCCTAATGTTTCATTTTGAGGACAGACATAATGCTGCTTACCTTGATTAAAAAAAAATGTCAGGATAGTTTGAGAGAGCCTGCTCACCCTCTTACTCAACTTTTTGGATGGATGACGACCCCCTGAGCACGGCCCAATGTCAACATATTGCACCACAAATATTTTTTCTTGCTGCCCTAGATGGCACTGCAGGACTTTGGCAATTTATTCACAATCTTTCAAAGCACCTGATGTTTTTTAGGAATTTAACTTATTTATGTTTGATAAATACCATTTATATTGACAGGGAACTGCTTTAGCAGTTTAGACCACATTATGATAACATTACAGAGATCAAAAATATATATAAATATGTAGCGGTGCACAGAATGACGTCACACAGGCTCAATCTGGTGCTACACATTTAATGAGAATGGTTCTGCAAAATACAAAAATATGCGTTTAGGTATACAGTCGCTTCTCAGCGCTTTCTGCTTCTATCCTGTTCAGAGATTCTCATCCTCTCGCGTATTCCCGCGAGACTTCCCTCTGGCTCTCCGTCACAGACACTGCTTATGTCGCAACACTGACACCTACTGGCGATCCACTGGATCTACTGTCTACAAAGGTAGCTGGTGATAAATAAAGCTGTAGCCCACATTTTAACTACAATGAACACTTCCTCCTCATAAACACAGGAAACATAATAAACTCTCTTAACTTACATTACATCCAAGCAACTATTGTAGTTCCTGAACTACATATGACTTATTCTGCCACAAATATATTATATTCACATGTGTATAGTAGGGTCACTCTGGCTGTGAGACTCCTTAATTTATCCTCCACCCTCCATATATATACATAGGGTGGATGTTTTCTTTCCTATAAAGCAAATTTGGACTACAAACTATATTTCGTTGTGCAACCCTATCGTACAATGACAAATAAAAACCTTGTAACCTTGTTGTAACAAGAAATAAATATTAAATAACAAAACATCAAAAAACAGTACATGCAAAAACATGCATTACTTAAATTATTTACCATGAGGGCTTAAGGGGTGTTGATTGAAGTCTTTCATGATTATTCGCACGGCATCTCTAAATGTATTATGTTACTTTTTTCTGAACACTATCACTACATCTATATATTTTCATACAAACCACCACTTTACCATAACATTATTGATAAAAATGTTTTCGCATGAAACTTCAAAATACTTACCAAGGAGGAACTGCTCCCACCAAAAGGTCTCTCATTATCATTGGCCTCATCAGCTTTGAAGGAGCCCTTGACCCCTGAAGTGCTCTATATAATAAAAATCGTAATTATTTTCTGAAAAATTACTTTTTCATCCTGTTATTGTTCTCGGCTGACGTGACCGACGTTCTGCGGATGACGGCTCACTTGACCGCAGTGACCGTTTTCCCGTTGCTGACCCTGCCTTTTTGGACTTCTCCGCCTTGCCTCTGCCCCGGTAAACGACTCAGCCTTCTGTGCCCGACCAAGAGATTCTGCCTTTGCTTCCTCTGGTTTCTGTCTGCCTTCTCCCTTGATGGCTTGGCCACTAGTCACTGAGTGGATTTCTACACGTGTGCAGATCCAAGACTGTTGGCCTGTTGTATGTTCTGCCTGGAATAAAGTCTCGTTCCAACTATTCCGTGTGTCCGTCGTACTGCGTCTGGGTTCTTACCACACCCATTACAAGTTATGAGTCTATGAGACAGAAAGTTATGAGACTATGAGACAGAAAGTTATGAGACT